>NC_079377.1:2055000-2655000 GCF_021018895.1 Seriola aureovittata
TCCACATACTAAAATGGTTAAAAGAATATAACTTTTATAATTTAGTGACAAATTCAGTGAAAGGTGTCAGTTTTATGTAATGTTAATAGTATGATGTCAATATGACCAGCAACAGATGGTGTCTCTGTTTATTTTAGCTGGGAACTAAAGTGGAAGAAGTGATGTAGCATCCATCAGTTGCACAGAGACAGACACCCTGCTGCGTGACATGCTAACTGAGACCAGGTAGACATGAGCACAGAAGTCGTGCAGGTGTGATGTTAAATGTGTCACCACCCACGGGTGTGACTCATTTGGACAGGGGCAGAGTGGTGTGTCATTTATTGATAATGCAGAGCAGGGAGAGGGTTTTTTTCAACATGGCAGAGAGAGAACAGCTTGATGGGCCTCACACATGATATGCATTTGCTTGTGGAAAAGAGGACGAGGAACATCCCGAGCCAGTGGATCAAAAGTTTGAGCTTTTAAATAATAATTTAATTAAAGCAGAGAAAGACAGGATAGCGCCACAAATGAATATATTGCGTTATTAATAAACACTTTTATTTGTGTATTCTCACATCTTCATATAAAATGAAGGGAATCTACATCCACTTCATCAGCAGTAAAGAATGTGAACATGATATCTGCTGACTGAGGCTGTGGGCTGGAAGTTCACGGAGGCAAACGGAAAATGTCCAACTCACAGGCTCCAGTCAGACAGCTGTTTTCTGACTCCTCTCCCAGTGAAACTGTATCTGACACGAGCCTGGACATGGCTGAAGATGACTGCTCAGATGTCTTGCTAGACCACAGGAGAAATAAAAGTAATCTAACCTCAACGTGCTTGTTTTATTGAGATATCAGGGTCATTATTTTGTGATGCAGTCTCTTGTTTTCTGAATTCTCCAAAAATACGGAGCGGAGAAAAGACAGGGGTAGAACATCAAAGATAATGAAAGAGAAAGAGAAAATTAAATTAAATTAAATAAAAGAGCTCAAAAATTTTAACATGTTAAATTAATCCCTTAAGGCCAGTCACCACAACAGAGCACCATACAGGAGACATTACAAAGGTACAGAATAGATGTACCAGTGATGTCCAGAGGAGTGAGAAAGAGAAGGGGGGAACATTTAGTAAGGTTAATACAATTTCCATACATTGGTACAAAAATAAAACTATACATACATGCATACACTGATGTCCGTGTGCATGTATAAAATTTATCTTCTTGTCAGCCCACAGCTGATTGTGAAATATTACCCATGTAGCAACTAAAATCAGCCCAGTGTTTATCACTGCGATGTGGATTTCTTTTCAGATTAAAAGACAGAAAGATATATGTTTTTTTTCTGATGCCATGTAGGAGGAGATTTCTTTAAACCGCATAGGGATAGGAGGAGGGTCTTCACTTTTCCATGACAAAGCAATGCATTTGTCACCAGCGTTCGTGACCAGTATTATATTTTATATTTTGGGGAGAGGGATGTCAGGTATGTTGCCTATGGCTAGTTAAGGTCAGAGCCCATAATGTTTTAATTTATTACATTTCCAGAACATGTCAGTAAGGTTACCTGTGTCTTGGGCAGAGCTCTGATATTGATTAATGATTGAGTGATTGATTGATTGACTTGTCTTGTTAGTACCACTGAAGCACAATGTGACAAGAGACAGTGAGGAGGGAGGAGTGTGTGGAGCAAACACGGAAGTGTAAGTTTATTGAAAAGCTTTCAGTGGTTTGCTCAGCTGATCCTCTCCATTCAGTTAATGTCTGTATTTATACATCATTTATTTTCTTTTTATATTTTCTTCATGTAAAACTAACAGTTATTTACCTTTGGCATTTTACACACCTGGTGTGAAAGGTTTTAGTACGGAGGCTGAGAATGGCCATACTCACAAATATTTTTATATCCTGTTAGATGAGCTGTTGTGTCAAGATATGTCGGAATAATTCATTGAAACCATTTCAATTAATCTACAGTTCAGTGTTTGCTACTCGGATAACAGAATAATTCTCGTTATCGTGATATAACGGAGCTTCGTTTTCCAGAGATAATTATTCCATTATCTCAAGATCACAAAATAATTATCTCGTTATCTTAAGATCACAACATAAAAAAAATATTTGCGTATGGTCTTTCTCAGCTTCCGTATTATTACAAATACATTTCCAGGTAAATCATTTAGATATTGTCGTCCCAAGTACAGAATCTGAAAAAGGCCACACTCGCAAATATTGTTTCTGGATAATTATCCCGATATCTCGAGGTAATGGAATAATTATCTTCTCAAGATAGCAGAGCTTTGAGTTTTGATAATTATTCCGTGACATGCAATCATCATCTCAGTGCAGTAGCATTATGATGCACATTCAGCAAACCAGGATGTGAAAGTCAGGGACATAAACCAGGCGACAACATGCAAACTCCACACAGAGAGGACCAGGCCTGGACCAGGTCCTTCAGCTCTGGATCTCTGCTTCAGCTCCATGTGCTTCTTGTTGATTTCACATGATGCTGAATTTCTACAGGATCAAATTAATGTAGAGCTACTGACAAAGAAAGATATTCTTAAAAAAAAAAAAACCCCTGTATATATTCATGTGCTGCATAACTGCAGACCTACTCAGACATATTGATGGTTGTTGCTTGGATGAAAACAGCTCTCCAGGATGAATAGAAATGTGGAAAATCAAAACATCTGAGGTGTGAGTTGTGTTGCTGAGAGCAGAGCCCCCCCCCCCACTGTTGATGATCTAATAACAGAGGCTGCTGCGCCCCCTGGTGGTCACTGCTGAGCGGCTGCTGCAGCCTCAGGTTTAAACTGGATATAAATGAACCCCACACATCAGTCACAGCATGTTAGTGTTTTTAATGAACTTTATTAAGTAAACTCTACACTTTTAGTATTGCTTTTAACTTTTTATTTATTCATTTCACTCTAAATTAGAACCTTTTGCAATCAGCACATATATAACTTTTCAATCGAGCTACACTTTTTGAGGAATACAAAAATATCACAGTACATTTTCTACTAAGTCAACTTCACCTGTGAGGTCCAGAGCCAATCAGAGAGGCAGGTTCAGAACCACAGCAGCTGCCAGGACAGAGATGGAACATCAACATGTCTTAAAGTAACAGCACCACGGTCTATGAGCTAACCACACTGAGGGAAGGGGGCCACTCACTGACAGATCCGGGTCACGAGGCTCAGTGAAGCAGGGCTCTCCACAGCCAAACCACCTGTGTCTCATTTCAATACACTAACACGTATTCAGTAAAATGTGAACTCTGAACATGGCTGAAAATGAGACACAGTCATCGTCTTATTCACTGTGTGTGTGTGTGTGCGTGCGTGTGTATGACAGCCCAACATGCTTCCCATTGAAAAACCAAATGCTTAGACCTCAACCATCTTTTCTCCCTTGTAAAACCAAACCGTCCTCATTAACCACAGAGCAGAAATGTCAGCTGTGAGGCCAGAACGGCTCTGTTACTGCCCCTCGTGACCAATGGAGGGATCTGGTTTTACAAGAAGATAAACTTGGAGAGATAATGACGAGGACTAACTGATCAGTTTGGCAAATGCAGGTCTGGTTAACATCAGCACATCCGAGAGAGAGAGAGAGAGCAAACACACAGCTGTTTCCCTGCACTGTTAAAAAAGGGAAGTGTCTGGGACTGTCATCCACATCAGCTACTGCCGTCTGTGCATTTGAATTAGTCAGTGATTTGAATGCTTAAAACAAAGGCTGGATATGGACTGATGATCAAAACCCAGTGGCACTGAATGCTCCTTTTCTGACCACTTGATGTAAATCCTAATTCTGTTGTTTTCTTTTAGCTGCGATTTTGTACAGATGTTGCGATTAGACAGCATTACAGACCGAATTTGACAAATGAGTTGTTTTGTGATATCTTTTGTAGAAAAACAAATTTATATGTAGAAAAAAAAAGTATTGAAATTTGAGATTGATAGTGAAAATGTGTGGAGCTCCTAATAGGAAAAAAAAAGAAACGCTACTCGTCATGTTGCTTTAAGGAACTCTGAAAAAATAAAAAGATCCTCAGCCCTGTTAACAGGTCATTGCAAAGGCCTGATCCAGATGTTCTAACACTGAGTGAAACTGGAGAGCCCCTAGTGACCCGGCTTGGCCCAGTAGTGGTTAGACGGCCTCTGGTTTTGGTCTGGAGCTGTGGTCATGTCACTCCTCAGCCAGGCTGAAATGTAAATATGAATCCCACACAACAACAGCACCTTTAACACTCTCTCATTCTCTTCCCATTTCTCTCTGCTTACATGTCAATATTCTATACAAAGTATCAAAAAAGATTAAACAAAATACTGAAAAATCCTCACCCGTACTGACAATATAATTTCTCATATTAAACCTTTTTTTTTTTTTTTTTTTTTTTTTTTTTTATTCCTTGCAAATCTTCCTTTTCTCCTGCAAAGATTCAGATCCACAGTGACAGCAGCTGCCACTCTGGACAGGAATGTTGCAGCGTGAAAATGACTCACACTCATTCATTCAGAACAAAGCTAAACAAAACTACTAAACACTGGAAATGAAGTGAGGATGGAGGGTGAGAAATCCCCATCGATATCTTCAGTTTAGGGGAAATGGAAGAGACGAGTTAGATGCAGAAACGAAGGAGTACACTTTAATTCCACAGTTACACAAACAGGAACCATGATAAAACAAGAGTGAGGAGTCAGTCAAGAACAGAGGGGAGCAGGGAGGTGACCCGGCTCCTCCTCTGAGCTCTGGGCCTACAAACACCCATAAAAAAGGAAGTCTCTGTGGGTTGGGGGTTCGGGAGCTGATTGTACTGCCTGTGTGCTGTGTTTGCTGAGTCCACATCACAGGGAGGAGGCTCCCCGACAGAGCCAGACAGCAGAAATGTGGCCGGCTCAGTGCAGTGGCAGTAGAAATGCTGGAGGCCGAGTAGGTGCTAGATGGGACTCCTCAAGCTCGGCCCAGACCCAGACCCAGACCCAGGCCCAGGCCCAGGCCCAGGCCCAGGCCCAGGCCAGGGCCCAGCACACCCTCGCTCAGCGTGCTGCTCAGGGAGAGAAGGTTGCCATCTCCAGGGAAATGCGCTGCCACAGCTCCTTGGTCTGCTTGCCCCTCTTCAGGTTCTGCAGCACGTCGTTGAACTGCATCATACCCACGGGCGTCAGGCAGAAAGCACCTCGAGCGCTGCGGATGATGTTGACGAAGTCATCGTAGTCAGCAGGTGTCAGGTGGATGAGCCGGTGGTGGATGTACTGCAGAGACAGAGAGGGAGGTGTGACGGTGATCAAACAGCACTGAGACACAGCAGCATGAGTCAAGACTGATGAGTTATAGAATGGAGAAAGCGTGGCGGCCCATTCAATCTGATGAGAGCTGTTCACTCATGCACATCCGGTTTATGCCTGTGATTAAAGAGTATTTGAGTCGTGTGATACAAATGTGGTTCTTAGTTATTGAGCTGTTCAGTCTGAAGTGGACTGTCTCTGGTTCCAGTCTGAATTGCTGCCCACATCCCTGATTGGATTCAGATTGGTCAGATGTGCTCACTGACGGCTGTTTCTGAGCCAATCAGAGCTCTGTAGGCCGGATTAAGAACAGAAACATCATCTTCCTTCACCAGAGCAAGAACTGACTTAGAAAAAGTTTTTACTGTTTATTAAAGCCCTCAGTGGATTAACTCCCCCCTACATTACAGACCTTTTAACCTCCTACACTACATACAGGCCCCTCAGATTGTCAGGCAGGGGTCTCCTCAGGTGCTTTCTCAGTCATGGCCCAGAGATGGCCCACAGCCTGCCCATGTCAATCAGAACTGCCGTATCCATCCACTCTTTCAACTCTTTGCTCAAAACATATTTATTCTCATTAGTGTTGGTGTTATGTAGTGTGCCAAGATCAGCTGCCTCCCTCATTTGGTTGTTGTTTTGTTGTTTTGTTGATGTTGTGCAGCACTCTGGTCAGCTGTTTGCTGTTTTTAAATAAATTTGAATTTTGAAAGCGACGGGGACAAATGTAGCTCAGGAGGTAAAGCGGGTCGTCCACTAATCAGAGGGTTGGTGGTTTGATCCCTGGCTCCTCCAGCTGGTGTGTGTGTGTGTGTGTGTGTGTGTGAGAATATGGCTTGCACTTTGAGTTGTTGCTATATAAGTGCAGTCTATTTCAGATTCAGGCTTATTCAGGATTACAGCTGTAAACATGTTTCCTTCAGTGACATACTTTAAGTTAATCGCTCTTGGCATCCTCTAGCTGCTTCTGTGTGGACTGGAAATGAGTTGCAGGGACCACACATCATTAACATAAACCCCTCCCCATATTAAAAATATAATGTCAGAGGCAACAAGTTAAATGAAATGGCAGTTGCTCCATTATAAATACAGGCTAGGCTGCAGGTGTGTCGTACCTGCAGGTAGGCCTGTTGGCAGCGCTGGACGAGCTGGTGGAAAGCAGGTGTTCGGAGGTGAGCGTGGATGTGGGCGGGGTTCAGCCTCTGCAGAGCCTCCATGATGATCTCCTGCAGGACGAACGGACTGAGGACGCCTTTTGCTGCTCCGACACAGAACTGGTACACGTAGTTGACTCCTGACAGGACGGACACGCAGAGGGGAATAAGAGGAAGGAGAGGGTTGGTTATATAGATGGAGAAAACAGGAAGTGACAGTTAAGGGGGAGGGGACAGTTTTTGAGAGGGTGACGGGTTGTTTTTTTATTGCTTTTATTGTGTAAAGAACTTTGTATTACGTATGCAAATAAAGTCTGATTGATTGATTGATTGATTGATTGATCAGTTCTTCTTTTGCTATTCTTGTTGTAGCTGTCCGCTGCTAGCTGCACAGCCACACTCAAGTATGAACCAGATGCATAAACAATCTGTTAACTAGCCATTACATTCCTGTATCAGCCACTAAAGTCCCGGCTCCTTTGCTGTCCATTCATGTGTGTGTGAGCTCACCCAGCCTCGCAGCCAGTCCCAGCAGCCACTTGACGTCCTCGGTGTAAGGTGGGCTCCTGGAGAAGTTGTTGGGGTGGTCGTTGTGAGCCCTCCTGCCCAGCATCTCTAACGCCAGCATGCCTTCACACAGAGATCACATGTGTTCAGTTAACCCTCTCTACTATGTGCACACTGGTTAGAGGAAAACAGAACCGTAGGTCACAGACTCCTCACCAACTCTGTAGGCAGAGTGCAGGTAGTGCAGGCCCTGCTGGCTGATTGGCTGGCTGTGCTGCTCGTCCTCTACTGGGAAAGGCGTGCTGACCAGTGAGCCTGGCTGGGAGGAGAGGGAGGGTAGTGATGCTCCCTGGATGGCCTGGATGGTGGGGCCCGCGTGGACGCTGCCAACTGTCAATCATGACAAGCACAACATACGGTTCAGCACTGACTAACATACTCATCCCGTGGTGTTATAACACTTACCAATGTAGTATATCTGAAGTGGCTTACATTTAGAAGAACACTGATGACAGCTAACACACAGTGTGTAGTCCTGACCTGCTACAGTGGTGCTGAGGGGCAGGCCGGTCTCAGTGTGGTAGGGATGGACGGCGATCTGAGTCATGGACGGTACAGGGACACCAGGGAAGGTCACAGCTGTGGCTGCCATTGGTGGCTGGGGGCCAGCAGCCACTGAGAATGGGTATTGGGCCCCTATGAAGGCTGGGTGCATTCCCTGAGGAGGAACACACACACACAAACACACACATGTGCACAAACAGTTAGGCTGAGTGACCTGCACTCGACTGTACCATGAAAAATGAAAGAAGTGTGAGAAGATTTGTATGGAACAAACAATGTTTCTATCACGACACCAACAGATTTAAAGATTCATCTGTGTATAAGTGAGAGTAACAGACCCCGAAACTGTGGGTGTTTCCCCTAGCGCCACTTATTCTCTCAATTCAATGATTAATCCACAGAAAACGCCTGACTTATCAATTATCAAGTAATCATTTCAGCTGTAATGAATGTACGGTAACACACTGTGTCCACAAGCTATTATCACATCTTCTCTTTATTTGTTGGACAGATTTTCCACCTCAGCTAAGCAACACTTTGTTCATAAGAAAACCTGTTCCGGAAACACAGAAATCTGCCGAATAGAGAAACAGCAGAGGGGAAATGTAGTAGTTGATTAAACGGATACTTAAGTTAACTCTCTGAAAACCAATTAATCATTAAATCAATTTTTTAGGCATCAATATAAAATCTTCTCTGGTTCCAGCTTCTCTACTCTGGGGATTTGATGCTTTTCTATCACAGTGACGTGATGTGCTGTGGAATCTCCCTTTTCTCCTGCTACTTTTGTTTAATTGTACATATCATATTATTATCTATTATTTATCTTCTTTTTAATTATTTTATATTGACATTTTGTGGTTTTTCTTCTCTTTGTATTGTCCACTTTTCCAGGCCACTTTTCTTGCCATGAAAGGCAAGTAAATAATTTTTTTTTTTTTTTGAGGCAAGTGAAAGTTTTAAGTAAGCTTTTTTTATTTTATCATTATTTATTTTTTTGTTTTTATTTTTATTTATTTTGAAAATTGCTCATGTGTGTCAGGCCATGTCACTGTCTGCCAGCTGCCATTCCAAGATGTAAAGACAACATTAAAACTGTCCAGCTTCCCTGTTTCTTAATAAAAAGAAATTCCACATGAAGCCCAGTGTCCGTGTGAAAACCAGTTCTGACCTGTGGATATGCAGCTCCAGACACAGGGAAGACGGTGGGGCGGGGGACATGCTGCAGAGGGTGTCCCAGGTACTGGGGGGTGCAGACGGTGGGGAGATGGGCCTGGATGGTGGTATACGGGTGGAGGCCCTGGCTGTGGGGGTGAGCCATGGCCTGCCCAGGCATGGTATGGGACTGGTAGATGGTGGAGCCCACAGAGATGACGGGTACGACGGCTGCTGCGGTGACCGAGGCTGTGACTGTCGCCACCCCCGTCGACTCCATGTTCGCCCCGCTGTCAAGCACGCAGCTGGATTCAGGGGGCCTCCTGCCCGAACCCCCGTTTGCCCCGCAGCGCCCAGAGGTCTCCCGCTGCTGGCCTGAGCCCCCGCCCACTGACTGCTCGTACAGCCAGTACCACTGGTGAGCCACCTCAAACAGAACCTCAGGGTACACACCTCCACCCTTGGCTGCTTCTTCTACTGCCATGCAGGCCTTCTCTAGCATCACATTGTCCTGGAGGGAGACAGCGACAGACAGGGACAGACGGGGATAGATGAAGACAGGGAAGTGAAGAAGATCAAAATGGATCATTCATTTGACTTTATTTACTACAATAAATTATTGGTTTCATTAGCAGTAGATTTCAGTTTCATAAATTTGAGCTGACTAACAGTTTAATAGAAGTTCAGCTGCAATTAGGATTTTATCATTGCATTTTAATCAAATTCTGAAATTACTAAAAGATAAAAATTGACTAAATTCAAGTTCATATTGTGGTGCTACAAAAATCTAGTCTTAATTAAAAAAAGGAATTATCGTGACATGTTGGAACCAAGTACACTTACAAACACATTCAGCAACATTTGACGTACATTGCAACAGGTTGCTCAATTGTTCTGAACTGTAAACCCACTCCCACAGTACCTGCTCTTTGCACTGCACCAAGGCTCTCTGGATTTCATTAGGATTCAGGGCGTGAGCATGAGGCAGGCAGCTCAGGGCCAGCTCTGCTGCTGCCCGAACCATGTTGGGGTCCCTGGCCCGCGATGCTCGGTCTGCGAGGGATGCCACCTCTGGAGGGGTGAGGTGACCATCCCAACACTCCACCAAAATGTTGAGGGCAGCGCTGCCGATCTCCATGGCCTGGCCTGAGAGGTTAAAAGACAGTGGATTAGAACATCTTGGTTTGCATGTTTCTGTCTAACTCCCTCTATCACTCACACACACACACTCACACACACTCCTCCTCACCAGTGATCCAGGACACATGGGACGAGTAGGTCCTGGACAGCCAGTTGGGTGAGACAAAGTTGTGGAGGCCAAGAGCATACAGACCAATCTCAAAGGCACACAGGTGCAGGTTTCTGTGGGGCCCCTGGTGGCCCCCGCTGGCTGAGGGCTGGGTAAAAATGGAGGTGGAGGAGTTTCCACCGGCTTTGATCAGAACAGTCTTGGCAAGCTCAAAGTAAAAGTGGGCTGCTGCCTCTGATGGCTGGTTGGGCACGTGGGGGGCGTGGCACTCTGGACGTCTCCCTTTGTACCTGAACACACAGACAAGTACGACAAGTTTATTAGAATTCAGTTGTTCAGAATAAATCAGGTTTGTTATCAGGGAAACCTGATACCTGAGCTCCTCAGCTCAACTTCAGCTCATCTCTGACCCACGTTTTTACTGTTGTCTGCACTGTTCTCTAATACGTTGGAATTTTATTTTCTCTTGCCCTCTCTTCAAATGGGATTTACACATGTGGACATCAAATTCAACAGTTTATTGATAGTATTAAAGTCAGTTTGATGGGTATTTAAAGAATTTCCACCATTATACCCCTTGTCAGATTACTGCAGGAGAGAACTGCCGCACTAATCTGACTAATACTATATGTTTTCTATGCCATTTCATGACAGATTTGTACCACAGAACTTTACCCACGGGACAGATTGAAATGATTTTGTAATTTAATCCTGTTTTAGACTATGAGGAAGTCAAATTCACAACTCTCACATTTCCTCAGAGCTTTATTTGTGCAGTGTCTAATATGTAATGTGGAAAATTCTGCATAAAACACAATGTATTTGTAAACCATTTATTATGAATGATGAACCAAAAATTCTGGAAGGGTCAACAATGTTTACTTGTCTTAACATTAGCTTGCTAGGTTAACTGGCTAGCATTAGGCTAGTTGGCGAGCTTTTTTGAGAGTAATATTTGGCACCTGGATCATTCATATGAGAAAATAGTGGATGAAAAAAGAACATTTACTTGCTAGAAATGGCGGCCATCTTGAATTCTCAAGTGGCCAACGTGTTTTATCTAAAGAGTAATACCCAAGGAGGATTTGTGCCAAGTTTTGCATTTGTATCCAAATTTGAAAGATCGCTCTGACATATGCAGTTATCTGCTGCTTGTATCTCAGTATACCACTGATCATCATTTTGCTCTCAGTTTTGCTTTGGCTTAGGTAATATCTGTTTAAAACTCCATATTTTCCTCTTCTCTTGTGTTTTATTTGAAGTGTTGATCCATAAGAAAATATATTAGTGGTTTTAAGATCCAAAAACCATCTCAGTGTATTTTTACATCTTGGTGAGCCAATGAGGAGAGAGCAGGCTCTGAGCCTCTTGGGGCAGAGGCGTGACTGCTTTGTTGTGACATAGCATCACATACGCTCTTTAAAATAAGCTCTTTATAGTATCAGGGATCTGATGAGGAGGGCGTGTTTACCTGCTGGTGTCAGTGCTCTTGGCTCTGGCCCCGCCCCCTGCCCTGCGAGAGCCACTGGAGGAGGAGGAACCCAGTGAATCAGATGATGAACTGCTGATACTGTCACTGTCCTGGCCCCGCCCCCAAGATGTTGCTGCCCAGCTCCCCCGGAGCGGCCGGCGACTGAGGGTGGGGGAACTGTCCGAGGTCGTCTCCGGAGCGCTGCTGTCGATACTCGCCATGCCTGTCCAAACACCACGACCATCACATCATGTTTCACATCATTAGTATGTGTGTTGATGTGAAGCTGTTTCAGTATGTGGCACATTGTTGGGTACAAGCTGGATGTACAGAAATACCACATATATGACCCAGATTCAAACACTTCCTGTATGATGCCGTGGATGTAAGTGGAGGTAGTGACAGAGTAAAGGCTGTGTATTCTCTGATGCTCTACCAGATCAATAAAAAAAATAGAGACATTATTGTCAAAGTGTGTACCTGTGTGTTTCTTCTTCTGCCGCACGGGTGAGCCCCAGCAACGTTGGCTGTATCCACAGCGCGCCCCCAGTGCCAGCCGACTGGGCACCGTGGCCTCCAGCTTAAATGGAGCCGTTTCATTCTGCTGGTCATTTGATGACGGAGGCCCATCTGATACTGAGAGGAAAGAGTCTGAGTTCTATCTCCATCAAAGAATACTGGGCTACCACAGAGTGATTCTCTAATGCAGGCTAGCTCGCGAGCTAATAGCTCACCGCTGCTTTAAAGTAGCTCACCTAAAGGTTCAGAGAATATAGGAAAGCATTGTAACACAACTTCACGAAGTAAAATTTGCTGCAAATGCAACTAATCAAAATCAAACACACACTCAATCAAGAGTCTCCTGGCAGCGCAATAAACATGTTCAAAAATGTTGTGGTGAACTTAATACTATAAAACTAACAACATGTATGTTTTCAACTAAAGGGTGAATGTGCAGCATAGAGAAACCTATTAGTGTATAGTGTAAATGTCTAATAACTATTAAACCTGAAACTGCTGTAGATCCTCAACAGTATCATAAGACACGGCGCCTAAAGAAGGGGTGCTGGGTTGGGGGTGTAGGTTCTCACCATGCTCCCTGGTCTCTGCAGTACTCTCCCCTGCTGTGCTGTTCTGTACTGGGTTCAGATCGGCCTGATGAGCCACCTCTTCTCCAGCCAGTGTCACAGCAGAGGACGAGCTGGAGGAAGAGGCTGCCACAGTCGTTGCAGAGGAAGATGAGGGGGCGTGCTTGGAGACCCCCCCAGTGGCTCCGCTCACTCCGCTGCTGTGGCTGGGGGCGGTATGTTTGGACGGGCTGCGCTGGCTGCCAGCTGCCGGCTTGCTGGAGTAGAAGGAGCTCAAAGTCTGAGGCTTATGGGTCTGACTCTCCCTGTCCAACAACTTATCCAATATCTGAGGATGCGAGCGAGAGAGAGAGAGAGAGAGAGAGAGAGTAGTAGCCTGTGACCACACTAACATACAACATGTACTTGCAGAAAACAATGCCAGCACCACAGAAGCAGCAATATATGTGTCACAGCCTGAAAAAACAGCAGCACTATACATGACAACTATAATCAGTCTCCTCACGCTCTGCCTTTTTATTGATTTTACATCTCATACTCACCATTTTATATCAATATATTGATTCTTTATTGATCCTAAACAAACACTAATTACTTTAGTAAACCTATAATACAATGATTACAATGATGACTGTTCTTGTTCTTTTATTTATTCATTCTATTTTACTTAACAGATTATATGTGTGTATATATGTACTTTTTCCTGATTATTTTCCTCATTATTAGATGTAGACGCAGACAAAGTCACATAAAAGGTGGCAACCCTAGCCACACCCCAAGCTCCACCCACCTGGACCCACCATCCAACCGTGCAGGATTTGGTTTCTCTGAGTGTTTACCTGAAATCTTTTTATTGGATCACTCAGAAAACAGTCAGCCAATCAGAAGAGAGGCTCAGAGCTTCCTCTCTTCTGATTGGCTCACAGACCTGTTGTTACTAGAGCTCCAGAGAGGAGATGTAAAACTACACTGAGATGGTTTTTGGTTCTTAAAACCACAAATATATCTTCTTATGGATCAACACTTCAAATAAAACACTGGAGAAGAGGAAAATATGGAGCTTTAACATCATTTGGAGCTGTGTTTCTGTCCACACATTATGGTTTGGTTGCCATGAGATCCTGAAAAAATACCTGGCTCTTGAGCAGCTAAATGCTCCACTATGTCCACCAGCTGGTCTCTGACTGTGTCTGAGCAGGTAATGGGCAGTGAACCCCACTGAGCTTTCTCACTGAAAACATGAGAAATGAGCTGAAAAATGCTGAGATGCTTGACAGAGCTGAGGGAAGCTACAGAGTTGGTGATCATTCTCTCTGAGTTTAACAATATGATGAACCTTTTTCACACTTCACATCAGAGTAGTGATGGTTACCTTCTTCAGCTTGCTCTGGTCATCCTTGTAGGTGATCATGAGAGCCAGAGCCAGGTCACCCTTCACCCGTCTGGTTCCTTCACACAGCAGAGGATGCTCTGCCTCACTGACTGTGGTCTTCATACCTGCAGTCACACAGGGGGGAGACATGAAGAGGGATAAGGTGTAGACAAAGAGAAAAGTGGTGAGGAGGGGAAAACAGATACTGAGGCAGAAATGAAGGATCAGCAAAATCATATCTTTACCAAGTGCAGCGACGGCAGCCTCGAAGCCCAGCTCCTCATCACCAGGCATCTCGTTGTTGCGGTTGCGGCTTGGTGGACGGGAACCCGTTGGGGACACAACTGCACAAACAATATGGATAAAATTGAAAAGGATGTTAATTCTTGAAGTTCCCATTTAAAACATTTTCATTTAGAGATTCAGAATAATTCCTTCAAGGCCTCGTGGTTAAAACATATACCATGTAACGGCAACATCACTGGTCTGAATCCAGCTGTGTCGCATGCTAGACCCCTCTCCTCTTTTTTTCCTGTCTGTATCGCTACTGTCAAATAAAGGCAAAAACATAAACAACATAAAGGTATCTCAGGTATCTGGTCTTGATTTGTTTTTGTTGGACATACAGTATTTATGTTACATCTTTGACGTTTACTATCAGACAGATATTGAACCTGGCCAAGAAAAAAATCAATCTTATCCTTCTATTTAAAATGTTGCCTGGTAAAACAATATTTGGTACTTACCTGGGGTACACAGCACATCGAAGATGAAGCTGGCCAACATGAGAGGCAGCACAGGTCTGTAATCACAGAAGTTTCCGTCTCTGAGCTGCTCGGCTCGCTCTCTGATGGCCGACATCTCCACCAGGCCCAGAGGAATCTTCTTCAACAGAGCCACCACCTCTGACTCCTGATAGGCCAGCTTCACCTGGTCAGCCCACACACAAGCATCAGTTCGCTCCACATACTTATCATTATTATACTATATCATTTGGATATACCATACACAACACACATGCATGGAGCTTATACAGGAATAAGCCCATTCCAAAATGACAACTTTTTATTCAACTTAATTTACAACATTTGGCAAACTCTCCTTTTCAGAGTGATGTTCAGGACACTCACTCTTCATTGAAACAATACTATCAGGTCAAGCAATCATTCAATCATTCCCCATCTCTCATTTTCTGTCATCTCTCCTCTGTTGCCAACTGTGGAGCAGCTCACCCATGTGTACCAAGGTAAAGAAGTAGTAATTGCCATTTAGTCCATGAAAGATTCAAATTGTTAATCAGGTGTGATGCTGTGTGATGGTGCTCAAATCAGGTAGACACGCAAGTTAAAACAATCCACTGAAAACCTGGAGGGCACTTTTGGACGTATCACTGTAAGTTTCTTTGCATTAACTGGATATCATTAGATAATAAAGAATGAAAAACCACAGTGTTTTATAGCACAAGTACTTTGATAACAGATCAAATAAAAACCCGTGCAGAGTGTGTGTGAGTGTGTGTGAGTGTATGCGTGAGTGTGTGTCAGACCTCCAGAGCTTTGGTAGATGCCGGTGGTCTCTGGAGTTCTAGGGAGAACATGCCGGTGCTGAAGGCCAGGTTGTGGAGCTCCAGCCGTTCACTGAGAACAGTGAGGAGGAAGGCGGCTTTCGACAGTGTGTTAGTGGCTACCTGCGTCTGACGGCTGGTGGACACCTTGCTCTTCTTACCCTAAATCCAACAACAAGGGAAATAATGATGATGGAACGTGAAAACTTTACTTGTGATGAGCAGATTCTATCCTTTTGTATAGTTGATATTTGTTGGTCAGTTACAAATAGGCACAGTAACACAGTTAATATAAAACAGAAAGGCTCAATATCATACTACACAGTTCAAGATGCTGACTGATGAGTTTGGAGACTGTGACTGTACAACAGATGGAGAGAAGAGAAGACTGTGTTCACTGATTACCTTAGTCTGTGGCTGCTCCACCTTTAGGTCTGGAGGGTTGGCCAGCAGGTCTCTGGCCAGCTCCACAGCCAGCCGGCACGCCTCGTTACTGTAGCCGTGAGCGTAGAGGGCCTCGGCACAAGCAAACAGCACCTGCTCACACACAGCAACAGTATTCAGGCCAGTACAAACAGCAGTGGGGTTTCATCTCTGCGTCTGGGAAGTATTTTTGTCCAGTGGTATCAGAGTCAGTGAGGTGTAAACACTGTTTCAGTCGATCTACAACCAGGAAAGCAGAGGATTCTCCAGCAGTAGATCTAGTCTCCAGTGGACAGCCTCATCACATTGATTTACAAATCACAGATTGTGTTTAATTGTGGAAAATCTTTGCAGTTTTTAAAAAATCCTTTCTGTCAGTTAATCTATTTATAACATTATATTATATATTAATTATTATGTATTTATATTTATAACATTTTACTCCCAAACTTTGCTGTGAAGACAGATCATCATCATCATCATCATTCATTTATTACACACAAAATTCAGAGTAAAAGTAAAGTAAAAGCACAATGATTATAGCAACGTGTGAAAATGGAACACCTCAATAAGCTTATATAAGATGCTTTTTTTGCTGGTCTTGTTTGTATGTGAGGGGAGGTCAACTGGAGTCTGTCGTTTAGCTTAAATACAACATTATACATAATACAAGCATTGTCAAAGATATTACATTCAGTAAGCTTCAAAAAACTAACAATGGAAAAGAGGGTCAGTGGGAGCGTTTACTGTTGCCCATGATAAATGACTTTTTTCTGTAGAATCTGTAGTTTCTCCTGATAACTAGGAAAAGTTTATATGAGGCTCAAATCTGGACTAGCAAGGTTTGAGGTGCTTCAAGCGGTAAAAAATGCCTCAGTTTAGAGAATAAACCAACATATTTGGGCAATGTTTTGGTCAACTCATTGACCTGGACCATAAAATGTAAGAATTCATCAGGGTGAACCACCAGGAATTTGGAATGAACATATTCAATGTTAGTTCGATTTCAGATGCACACTGATAGAACTAAGAGCAAGCAACATGCAATCTGATTTTAAACTGATGGAGTTTAACTCAATTATCTAAACCACTTATTTGGAAGAGAAAATGAAGGCAGCAGAACACAACAATCCAAATCTAAACTGCCATCCCACTGACAGTGTGTTGGGTTTTGACCCACAAAGATCCCTGCACTCTTGTTCATTTTTATGTGTGGGCTTTTGGCACATGTCAGTCAGATGTGGTAGCCTGTAAACTGCTAAACTTCAGGGGTCCAGATGTGGTGGTGGCAAGTGACCAGAGCCTCAGCAGTCTGTATGCTACTCTGTGATTTGTGCACAATCATGAAGCGATGGCAGCATGACGGCTAACGTTGACCTATTTTTAGTGCCTACCCACACAGATATTGCACCAATCATATGACAGTACTGACACTGTCAGTCAGTGCTTCATGCCCACAGGAGAACACCACTTTAGGTTGTAATGTCACAACAGTAAGATCAATTAAATTTAGATTTCTTCTTTTGGTAATTACTTTTTTGCTCACATTGTGTGAGGCTGTGATTTGTGTGGTTAATATGATGGGAAGGTGGGTGGGTATTTGTATCATAACATCCATACCTGTAAAGGCCCAGCTGTGAACAGTTTAACCAGCACACCATTGGGTCTTCTTGCTTACCTCCATGCGCCCCTCCTGCTCCAGCGGTTTGATCCCTGCAAAGATGTCTGGCTCCTCCTCCTGGTGATTGTCAGTCAACTGTCTTTCTGCTCCCTCCTCTGAGGCAGCACTCAGGTAGTATGCCTGATAGTCGTCCTCGCCCACAGCTTCTCCTCCTGCAGCTCCACCTGCTGCCTCTGCTCCTTGGTTAGCTGATCCACTTGGAGCTGCAGCCACGCCTCCTGCTGCTGCTGCTGCTGCTGCTGTTGCTCCACCAGCTGCCGTCTCTCTGCGACCCCTCGGTGCCTTGGCAGATGTTTGAGTGGTGCCTGATCTTGCTGTAGTGGTGGAGGTGGAGGGCTGGTTACTGCCAGCTGAGTCTACATCTTCATCTCTGTTCTGGACGGACTCCACCTCCAGCTCTGCTTCCTTTTCTGCAGCGTTGGGCATGTCCATAACCACCACCACTGTCTCTTTGGCAGGGAAGCAGGGTGGAGCAGGCTCTGCAGCAGGAAGTGGGGCAGAGCTATGGCTGACACGCTTGGCTTCAAACATCTTGCCTCCACTGCTGCTGCTGTACTTGCGTGAGTCTCTGAGCAGTGGGCTCGGGGAGGGCAGCATCTCTGGTGGCGGGGGGAGAAACTCAAACGTGTTGCTGGCCTCAGCCCCAAGAGCCAGACTGCAGCCGTCATCCAGGCTGAGCTCAGCCAGGTCGGGCTCCAGGGAGCTGTCCTCACTGCTGGTTCTCCGCTTGGCACTGGCATGCTTACCACCTGCTAACCCTGCACCCCCTCCAGGACCTCCTACAGAGGCCCCCTTCCCACCTCCCTGTGTCAGCTTCAGCTTCCCTCCAGAGGAGGAGCCTGGCCCTTTGTACATGCACTTCCCTCCTCCATCTTCCAGGGCGAGAGAGACGCTGCCCCCCAGACGGACCAGCATCCCTCCCCCTCCGCTCACTGACAGACCTTTCCTCTTGGTCAGAATGGTCTCCTTGGGTCGCACTGCCACTTCCTGTTGAGACAATCCACTTCCTCTTCCTTTATAATCTCCCCCAGCTCCACCGTCAGCTCTCCCCCCTCCCCCTGGTTCAGGAGGTTCTCCACCCCCTCCTGCAGCAGCTTTGACCCCTCTCTGATGTTGCACTGCTCTGGACCAGCAAAACGTGGCACTCTTCTTATCAGCACTGCAGTAGGTGATGCCGTCCAGTGGGTAGGCCACCTCCCAGTTAAAGTAGCAGGACTCCACAGCTGGCTTGAAGCCCTGGAACAGTTTGTCCAGGGACTTGCGATGTTGCCCCCGCTTCACGATCTCAATAACCTTGAGGTGCCACTGCTTCAGCTGACCTGCCAGTTCCAGACGCCTGGGAGAGAACAAACCTTTATTTATCACTTGAGTCTCTACTTAATATTTACTACCATCTTATCTGTGTCACTGATGGAATCATGAATTGATAAACAAAACGTTTGCATGGGATTTATCATATTCCATGACCAAATAAAAACTCCACAAGCAGTGTGTAGCCTAGTGTCAGTGGTCAAGTGGTCTGACCTGCACGGACTCATCGTGGGGTCAAGCACTGCCAGTCTCCAGAGCACCACCATCTCATCACACATGCTGGCACAGGCGTGAGCCGCCACCTCCGACTGGCCGTTGCTGCGCCCGGTGTGGCCACTGGCGCTGCTGTGGGATGCTGACGTCCGAACACTGTACCACCAACTGATGATCTGAACACAAGCAGCCAGACAACTCAGTGAGGCGTGTGTGTGAGTATGTGTGTGTATGCATGCGTGTGTGTGTGTCAAAAAATATACAGTATACATCCAAGGTCACCAGACGCTGTGCTGTATAGACCTATAACCTATAAACTATAAATCATTGAGAATTGAGAATTATTTTTGACGTTTCTATTTCAACTGGCACAGCTTTTCTAGCATTTATGGCATTGGTTATGTGATGCTATATAATAATAATAACAACAATTATAATAACAACAACAACAACGACAACAATAATAATAATAATGATGATAAGTGTGTGTTTACTTTCAGCAGCTACAGCTCGTGTCGTGTTGAGTTTGTACCTGTTCGTAGGTGAGACATTGCTCAGTGAGGATCTCGAGCAGAGGAGCAGCGTTGCTGTCCCGTCTCTTGAACATCTCCCTGACGATGGACAGAAGGTTCCAGATGCCTTCTGGCTCTCGGCCCCTCAGGGGTCTCAGCAGACATGCCCACTCAGCGGCGGCCGGCGGCTCCGTGGATGATAGGTACATGGAGTTTACATCACTGTGAGTGAAAGACACACAAAACACTGATTTTACAGAAGTAACACTGTGATGAATCAATCAGGAAGAAAGAGTGAGTGTGTCATTCAGTATCAGGGTACAGCTATTTTCTGTATTTCTAATAGTTTCTGGAAAACACTGGAGCTCTATGGCACAGACGTTTGGATACAATGCTTATTACACACTTTTTTTTTTTTATTATTTTTTGGGCACTTCTGCCTTAACGGGTTAGGGACAGTGAGAGATAGACAGGAAATATAGGGGAGAGAGAGGAGATGACATGCAGCAAAGGGCCCCGCAGTAAGGACTGAGCCTACATGGTATGTGCTCGATCAGGTGAGCCACCAGGGAGCCCTGGACAATACTTCCTTTAGCCATCATTCAGTGTGACTGCATTCAATTCAGATTCCGGGAAGTGTTATGGAAACATTACATGGTCCAATTAATGTCAGCAGAGACAGCAGCAGTTTCAGCGCTCCACCTGTCTACACAGGCTTCATTCAGACACACGCTCACTATAAACAACTGAAAAACACAGCTGAAACACTTCCTGTGTCGACACGTTTTTACTCTGGGTCTACTTCAAACAGAAGGCTGACATGTAAAACTGGCTCCATATTTGAATGTGAAGTGAAGTGAATGTGTGAAAGGGGTTAGAGGAGTGTTTGAGTATTAGCGCAGCAGATAACTACAATAATCTTTCAAATGTGGATACAAGCACCAAAATTGGTATGTTTATCCCTCTGGGGCCATGCACTTGAAAAAAATCTCATTAGCCACTTGGCCGCCATTTCTGGCATAAGAAACACATATTTTACCACAGACTTTTTAAATGTTGGATTTGACACCTAGATTAATCATATGAGAAAATAATGGATGAACTTACTGCAAAAAATAAGATTTACTTGCCAGAAATGGCAGCCATCGTGAATTTTTGAGTGGCTAATGTGTTTTATCAAAAGAGTTAAAGGGAGGATTTGTGCCAAGTTTAGCATTTGTATCCACATTTGAAAGATTTCCCTGGAATATGCAGTTATCTGCTGCACTAATAGGTCTGAATAATAGTTCTTTTGAGTAATGTGTTTATTACGTGAGACACATACCTGAAGACGACAGGTGAGGGCCCACAGAACTTGTGCAGAGTCTTTTTGATGTTGTCGCTGAGGGTCGACTCATCCAAATACCAGGTGCTCTGGTCAGACGCTGAGGGGCCTGCTGTTG
The DNA here is from genome assembly GCF_021018895.1 of Seriola aureovittata. Classification (NCBI taxonomy): domain Eukaryota; kingdom Metazoa; phylum Chordata; class Actinopteri; order Carangiformes; family Carangidae; genus Seriola; species Seriola aureovittata. The sequence continues at coordinate 2,075,994 of NC_079377.1, forward strand.
GGTCTACACACACACACACACACACAAACACACACACACACACAGACACACTGGTAAATGTATGCTTTTTCGCAACAAAGCAAAAATCTGTCCTGTGTGATTAAGTCGAGCAATTGTTCATTTAATTTTCCATTTTTTATCCAAGGACTTTCCTCGTCCTGTTTCACAACAGATGAACAAACTGAGCAGTTTGCCCAACAATAAGATCCCTCTCTCAATGGACACAACACTGGAGTAAACACACTCCTCAGCAAGACCAAGGGGACAGCATTCAGGAAATGTCACTGCCATCTAGCTGCAGAAATATGTAATAATGTAGACTGAACCTGATCCACTGTGGTTGTAGTGTCAGACAGTGTGCATCATGACAGCAACAAACACACAGTGACAGAATACGTTAGGTTGTCCTCGCATACGCTGAAGATCTAACTATGTCTGTGTATAGTGTATGTGTTCATTATTGCTACTGTACCTGGAGCTCCACACACAGTGTTGATGGCAGTAGACTGAGAGGAGAGCAGCTCGTCTAGCAGCCGCTGAGCTGTGGGCAGGATCTGAAATACAAAGCTGAATTAACACCCTACTTGCTTTGTCAGATACATGACATGTATATCATATAAATACATACTCGCATTGTCATCAGTGGTTTGGTTTATATAGAGAGAACAGCTGGTTCAGGGTTTTACCTGCTGAGGCAGCTCACTGATGAGGTACTGGGCGAACTTTTGGAGCTGGTCCCTCTGCAGCCTGGACAAAGACTCAGAGACTGGAGCCCTCAGACACACTGCTGAGGCCTACACACAGACACACACACACACACACACAGACACAGACACAGACACAGACACAGACACAGACACACACACACACACACACACACACAGACACACACACAGACACACACACACATTGTAATGAGCAACAACACTAAATTAACAGTTAACAAGTAAACTATGAAGCACTCCCAAAATCTTACGATAAGCGAAGTCTACAGAAGACTCCCCACTCATAACACCCACCATCATACTCACTGTATCTCAGGCTCAGGTCAGCCAGAGGGGTATGGTTTCTCTTGATAAGATCACTTGATGAAAATGTGACACTGTTGGACAGAATTCATTTGTGTTGACAGAAACTCACATTGTGGATCCTGAAGAGGCAGAGTGCCACCACGTGGGCGCACCATTTGGCCCCAGCCCCGCAGGTGCAGCTACAGGAAGTGATGCGGCAGCGATCAAACATGACCGCCACATTGTAGGCTCCTTTAGACTGACCAGCCTGACTGGTGACCACTGTAGCACTGAGATGGAAGCCTAAACAAAAACCAAACAAAAACACTGTCTTAGTTCTGTGCTGTATTTTATTCAACTCACTCAATTTCATCACACTGAATCACACAATTTACTCAAACTGTAAATGTCATCATTATATGCTTAGGTATAGTTATGCCTTTATGATCAAATTAAACTGCATAAAGTTACAGTTTACAATAGCAGTGATAAGTGTCTCAATGAGCCTCTTCATGGTGAGGGTGACAACTCCACCCACCAATCTGCAGGGGGTCTTTGACGGCTCTGATCCTGTAGAGCTGCTCTCCACGTTGGAATTCGTCTGGACTCCCATTAGCCAGGCAGGAATATAACCTGAGGCAGGAGGAGGACAGAGACAGGTGGACAGACAGGTGAGAGAAACAAGAGGAAAAGATGTGAAGTGAAGATTAGACTCACTCGGGTATAGACCGCCTCCATTACCACTGAAATGTTTAGGAAACAGAAATGTTCCAGAAGGCAGGCATTTCTTCTAGGTAGGACGAAAACACTTTCAGAGAGTACATCTGTCCAGAAACAAACCCAGGAAGCTGGTCCCTTTGGGCCAGTACTTTGGACCTGCAGTGTGGGATTTTTGTCTCCTCCGTCTGGCAATCAGAGTAATTACACAAACAGTGCTCTCCAATGAGGAAAACCCACACCAATGCTAATCCATGTTTGTCCTCACTGATCACTGAACACTGAGATTCTTTTTTTTTTTTAATTTATCTGGAGCATCACTAACTTCTCTTTCCTTCTTCTCCTTAGGTGTTTCCAACATACTCCTAGTTGCTGAAGCCTACTCTGTCTCTGTTGCTACAGTTGCTCCCTTCTCTAACTCTGGCAGAGCAATCATTGCTGGTTAACGTAAAATGTGTCACCTGCAGTTTGCCAACGCAGAAACGTCACCATAGATACCAGATTTACAACTTATATACTGCAAAATACAGAGAGATTTACCTGGTGCTGAGAGGCTCAATCAGCAAGGTGTGAACTTGTTTGGCAACAGCTTGAATGTAACCAACAGTCATTTATACAATTATTCACCTTCACCTGCCCCATGTAAGAGGTAACTTTCATAAAATTAGCTGTGAATTATTATAATTACGACAGGAACTCAGTTTTCTTACACACATTTTTACAGGAGACAAACTTTTTTAAAAATAACAATGAACATTCATTAGGAATATTTTAAATCTCTCTTTTGTTATTAAGTTGGAAAAACACAGCTGACAGGGGATCAGAAAATTGTACTTGTTTCTTCAGCCGTCATAGTTTACAAGATGCCGTCAGCAGATCTCTAAACAGATGTGAAGAAAAGACATTATTTATTTGTGATCTAACCTGATGTCTTCCTCATTTTCGGGGAAGCTCCAGTAGGCGATGCGAAGTTGGAGCTGTTCTGGGACAGGGGGGTAGACTTTCTCCACCACCTCAAATGGGATGTGGAACGCAACCTGCTTTGCTGACAACTCCACCAGTGGAATCACCTGACCATCTGAGGAAGACCAGAGAAGAGAGGAAGATCAGCTAAGTGAGCAGGACGGCAGAGGAGATACTTCAGGTACCATTTGCATTTATGCTCCTTCACTCTAGTGTCACATTGTTTAAAACTGGAAGCACCACTGCCAGATCAGAGGTTTGCTCTGATGCACCTGTAACCAAGTTACCAGCAGGGATGTCACCCTGTACAAAAAAGAACTGGAGGTCTTTAATGTCAAGTCCATACTATATTTCAACTAACTGGTTTTGCATGGTCCCTTTGTATTGGATCTCAGGCCTGTGTATCAATATGTCTAATACGTGAGTGGATATACATCAGCTCTCATCACGTGGTGTATCTGTATCATCATCATCATCACAGGAGAAAATGTGTTTCTTAAGGCAGAGAGTGTGACCTCTGCTGCTCTGTTCAGACCTGCAATAACATGCGTTTGTGATCCAATCACAAGTGGTCAGTTCTCAGTTCATCATTTCACACCTGGATTTAAAATGCCTCTTGACTGACCCCTTGTGATCGGGTCTCACTTCCTGCTTTATATGCAAATAAACAGGTATGTGTTGTTGTTTTTTTTTATGTAATGAACCTAGCAGCCTGAGTGTGTGTGTGTGTGTGTGTGTGTGTGTGTGTGTGTGTGTGTGTGTGTGAGTGAGGGGGGTGGGGGTGGGACTTGTAGTTTTGTGAAGGTATAAAATGATGATACATAAACTGAGACCAATGAAGAACTGAACTCAAACAGTGTGTGTGTGTGTGTGTGTGTGTGTGTGTCTGTCTGTCTGTCTACTGAAAAAAGGGCAGCATAAGCACAATGACAGGAGTCTTATTGAGCACACAGTGGTCTGCCACTGAGAGAAGAAAAAGTGATGGGTCTCAGATTACAGACCACATTTCCAAGCCACTACTTGTGCTGCTGTTTACCATATATGGAGGAAAGCACTCCGTTCATATGATGCCATCACTGGTGTAAAGGATCAGGGGGTTGATGGTTACAGGCCATGGGAAACCCATCAAGGCAAGAATACGAGCATCACTCATATGTTATATGCGTGTAATCAGTGAGCTAAGCTTTACTGTGACAAAAAGTACACACAAGTTTAAAACCAGGTATTTTAGGTGAAAAAAACAAAAACAAAAACAGGCTCCACTCATTTTGTCATTTCTCTCATGACAGAGACAGCTAGCTTTTACAATGCCCTCTATGTTGTAGACTTAGCTAATGCAGAAACCTGCATTGTGACAATAGTGTAGCACAGCAACATATTCTACCCAGTGTGAACATCTAAATTGTTGTGTTAATGTGAGTGTGTCCAAGCAGAACTGAGATCTGAATCATGTCAGTGCTGATCCTACTCAATCTGAGTGATGACTCTGACATGGTTGACTATACATAACTACTACACAGAGTGGAAAGCTGGGTTGGACACAGCCCTACAGTGGGTCAAGTCCTGCTTCTAGTTTTCACCTAGACCCCATGAAGGTGAGGGGAGAGGGAAAGAAAAGAAAAAAAAGAAGAAAATATGCATGTTTTTTTTCCCTTTTTCTTCTTCCATTTTCTCTATACCTCCCAATAACTGCCAATAAGTCAAAATATTATAGCAATAACAAAAGCTGTATATCATGTTATGTTATTTTATATTATGCTCCTTGTTTTTGTCTTGTCTCACCAAATATATATATATTCACATACATATGAAGTCCAGTTACAGGACAGAAGTTATTATATTCAATGAACTTCATGAGCTGATTCTTGGGTCTCTATCATTCAAGGTTACATACTTCTCTTTAGCTAAATCATGTAGAACTAACTGAAACTTGTTCACTTGCCTTCTTACAATAGTCTACAGACTAGTAATCCCAGTTTCACTATTTAGAAAAATTGTGAATTTGACATCCTCGTAGTCTAGAACAGGATTACATTACCAAATCATTGAAATCTGTCCTGTGGGTAAAATTCTGTGGTAAAATATGTTTCCTGTGACAGAAATGGCGGCCATCTTGAAATTTACATGTATATGTTTTTAACTTTCTGCTGAACTCATTAGAAAGTTTAACCTCATCCTTTGTTTTTTCCATAGTTAAATTAAACAACTTTTATCATTAAAATTACATACATCTTACTACAGCTGCATCATCATTAGTCAATTGATTGATTAGTTGATTGACAGAACAAAGCCAGGTGAAGCAGCTTTGAGTTTCTCTGCTCCTCACCTGTGGAACAAGCTTCCTGAACACCTGAGATCTGCTCAAACTCAGCGCATTTAAATCAGGACTTAAAACATCTGTTTGCTGCAACTCTCCCATAAATCACATCTTTTAATCTTGTGCATTTGACCTGATCGTATGTATTCAAATGTTTTTAAATATTCCTATTTGTTTTTAAATTTAAAATTTTCTGTCATTTTAATGTATGTCCAAGCCCCTGTAAAGCACTTTGAATTGCCTTGTGTCTGAGTGGTGCTATATAAGAAAACATGCCTTGCCTTAATTGATGATTAATTGATAATCAATGAATCATTTAAATCTGTGAGGAGTAGCTGTTTTTCTCTGTTTTATGTCATAATTAAAATCTTAACTTAAAGTCTACTTAATAACCTTCTCTGGAGCTTTCAATCACATCTCAGTTCGAGTTTGCACACACTTATGAATTTGATTTAAGGTGTTTTTACTTGTTTTTACCATTTGCAGTTGATTAATCAATTAAACAATGAATTGAGAAAATAATCTGCTCATGAATTGATGATGAAAATAAACCCCTGGAACCCCACGTTAGGAGTGTTTTTACCTCAGAGCAGCATCGCATCTATATTTGTGCTGCAAATGTTTAAGCCTCAACATAATGTACAGTAATCCCTGTACTGCTGATTGTTATTATAAAGAAATAAAACATTAACCTTTATGTAAAATTGTCTTTTTTTATTATGCTGCATTACCACTGACTATTGTTACTTCTGCTGTAACTAATATTACTATCACTAATACTCATTTTTTAACTTCCTTTCTATTGACTCTTTTACCAACCAATACTGCAATGATTTCCCTTAGTGAAACAGCTCTAGGATGAAACGTAAACTACTAAATCTTCCTGCAAATTCCTGCAAAAGTGGCCATTTAAAACAGAAGAAGAGTGTGTTGACATCATTTGTCTGTTGTGTTTATTACAATGTTAGTTTAGAATAAGAAACTGGGACAGCCGGACTGTCTAACAGTAAAGAGCTCAATCCTGAAGAGAGAGGGGTGGCTGGGTAGTAACAGAGTTCATGTAGCCGGCCTGTGATTGGCTGTTGGGAGTGAATGGCAGCCAGCTGTCCACCAATCAGCTCCCAGCACAGAGAAGACACCACTACAACAGCTGTTCCTTTGTAGCTGGCCCAGCGAAGAGCTGAGTGAGGACTCATTCACTCTTTTCACTGGATCACTAACTCTCTCACTGCCTTCCTCCCCTGTCTATTTCTCTCCAGAGGGTGCACTCCATTCGTACACTGACAAACACCTGTGGTGCGCTTGATGGGACGTTTTCTGCTCACTATTTAAAAGCTGCCTCTGCTCTTGCACACAGTGGATCCTCTGCTCTGTTCAAGTGGCGTGTGGGTTTATTTTGACCACTCGGCTGGTACACAAACACCAAACACATCTACAAAGGACTCCTCGCTTGATGAATTATTTATCGATCTATCTATATTTTGGTCTGTCAATGAAGTAAATGAATAAAGCAGGGATATATACTTCTGTTGTGAAGCTACCATTAACAGTTACTGCCACATGTGGCTCATAGGATCGGTGTAACAGTCATGCTGGTTGCACCATGCAGCCTTTGTTTCCCTCCTCTCACCGGTAAAGGTTTCCCCTCCATTTCAAACACACACTCATGCTGCTCTGAACAGCCTCTGTCCTGGTGGGAGGAAATGGAGTTAACCCACTCTTTTCAATGGGAGAATTTAGTCACAAAATAAGCTTCTGTGACAAATGTGTCTGATATTTTTTCAATCTTCTGTGCAGCACAGCCTTGTAATAATTTTATAATTTGTTCTATAAAGTGTTTTTTTTTTTTTTAATTAACACTACTTTTGTACCGCAAGTCCTTTCTTGGGCAGAGCAGCATGGTGCTACAGTGAAGGGTCTGGGTTCCAACCTGCTGCTGGTGTGTGTTCGCATGTTCTCCCTGTGTGTCTGTGTGGGTTTTCTACAGGTGCTTTGGTTTCTGCCTCCACAGAGGCGCCTACAGGTGTACATGTGAGCGTGAATGTTGATTTGCCGATATGTCACCCTGTGGCTGTGACCAGGGTGTACCCCGTCTCTTGCCCAATGATGGCTCAAGGAAATCAGGGGCCAGATGTATAAATGATGTGTACACACAAAAACCATGCATACGGATCCAGCTCCGATCGGCAGAGCTGGAAACATGACACCCAGGTGAACACACTAAACAGACCCATCACCTGACCAGCACAGTGCTGTTAGATAAAAAACTCCTTTCTTTTATACAGTGTATGGGCTAAACACAGCACGGCATGGCTATGCTAATATTCCCAGCCATGCTAACTAGCAGCTAGCTGCCGTGCAGGCCCACTAAGACGGGGACGAGATGCAGTGGATCCATTTTACCATTCTGCAGAGCAGCTAGCAGCTCACTCAGTCTGAACAGAAAGGCACACTTAGTTTAACTAGTTTTCCTGTGTTTAAAAAAACCTGCATTCACATGCTAATTTACAAAGGTTATGTGATAGCCTTTTTCATATGAATCATCATATCAAAAAACTGAATATAAAAATCATTACACAATTTTGCTCACTTTAAACATCCATTGATTTTGGAGAGCCAGTTTAAGGTCCATCTTTGACCCTCCATAGAAGTTGTACAGCTTTAGTTTCAGTTGTGTAAGAGAGCCATTCCTTCATATACCATGTGTTTCACCTGATTTCATGGTGTATATACCTGCCCATACCATACTTGTTTCCCTCCCCCACGTGTTTTTGCAGCTGCTGCTGCAGATGGTCAACAGGCTCTGCTCACACCTGTCCCTGAACTAGTGGATATGCTCCTTTTTCTTCGTGACATTTAAAAACATTGCATGTGGTAGAGCTATTCTCTCCTGATCTGTTTTCTTCTCTGCTGTTGAGAAGGTGTATTTTCAGGCCTATTTGCTACAGAAGACTAGTCACTTTATAAACAGACTGCTCCACTTTAAATGCCCATCTCAATCTACCCACATTAGCCTGTCAGCTACCACACATCACTCTGAACATTAACCCAAGTATCAAAAAAATTCATGTTAACTCTGGGAAAATCACTTCAGCCTGTCGAAACACCTTTGAACTATTACAGCAATTGCATGTAAAACCTCAATGAAAGCAATCAGAGAGAGATTAGTCATTATTTTAATGTGGCACTGCCTAACCACAGGCACATTTCACAAGGCTTAACTAATCAATATTGTTAGAAATACTGAATCAAATGAAGACATGTGAAAGCGCTCATTTGTAGTGACAAACCTGCAGAGACTTATAATCAACTCTACAGCTACTGAACTGAGGAGGTTTGATTGTGTCTGTACTGTCATCATCGTTTCCAGAAGCAGCAGTCGGCAGCTTTTAGTCTGAAAAGGCCACTGCACACTACCTGCCCAGTACCAAGCTGACAAAGTGACAGACCAGCTGGTGAACATAGTGGAACATTCAACAACTAAAGAGGCAGACATCTTTCTCAGGAGTTGGTGGAGACCAAACCAGAGCTAAAAAGAAAGTGAATATTGGACTTGGACACAAACACCAGTCCCCAATAGACCTTATTCACATGGCAGCCTTTTTACTCTGACGTCGACGCTCAAATGCTGTCACCGAAAGGATAATGTGGTACTGCTGTGCTCCAGGTTGCAAGTCACAAAGTTAGAGACTCTGACAAATCTTTTTTATTTAACCTCTGTCCGCGATCCATGAGCAACAGAAAACACAACGGATAATGAAAATCTGAAGGGACATCGACCCATATTTCAAGGTAAGACAACCCATTAGCGACCATTAGACAACAGCTAACGTTAGCATTCAACCACTTCTTAGCTAACATTACCGTTTGATAGTGCTACATGATAAAACAGGAAAGAAAGAAATTAATTCTGAAATATCAACGCAGATCTCTGACACATTTAGTTCAGCCTGGAAATAAAACACATTGGCTGTAATCAAGCTTGCAATGTAACATTAGCTGCCTTGCTATCTTTTCACCTGGTTAAGTTAGCACTTTCTCAGCACTTTCTCCACTGTCATATTATTGTATCATTGATGCAGGTTGATTATGAAACTATATAACATTAGTTAATGTTTAATGTTTGCACAATCCAGTGGATTCATTTGTCATCTGACAACTTTAGTAGTGCTAACATTGACATTTTGCAAACTTCACGTTGGCTAGCCTAGCATTAACTTAGTGTTTCAAGTGTGGGCTGGTCTTACCTTCAACATCTGGCAAATTCATCTGAAAAACTTGTTTATCTTCACTTTCCTTTGACCACATTGATAAACGGTCAAAGGAAAGTGAAGATAAACAAGTTTTTCGACACATTTATCTCACACATAATTTATACAGAGACATTAAAGTGTTCAAGTCATCCCACCCTCAGCGTGATGTCAGAGGAAAATGGCCGCTGTGTGAATATGGTCCATGGGAATATAAAATTGACTTGTATCTTATGGATGCGTAAGTAGGCAACTGTTTTCCTAACACATTAGCCATCACAACTTCCACCCCTCTACCAGCTTATTAATGGGAAGAGTATCTGAATGTGTTATCTAGAAAATGACTCTGGTCACAGGCCTTGACATTTACACACCTGCAAATAATATGTGTTTTCATTGTCTTTATTCCACCCACAGTGTGATCCAATGTAATTATGTGGGAGGAGCTGGCAGACCACTGTCAAGAAACACAGTGGTCTATCAGGTCAAGGGATGTTATCCAGGATAGTCTTGAGGGACTGCTGGGACATGGAAAGTAATGATCATGTGATATATGAGTCATCATACACACAACCAAAGGCGTTCCTAAGCTAATTAGTAGTAGGCGTACTAACTAGGCTAATGACCACATCCAGGTGTGATCAGGCCAATCGCATTCCGTTTGAAAAACATTCTGTGTACATTTGCACCAGATCAGATATCCAGATACAGCTCTTATGTTAATACCTTATGGAAAAGTGGTCGAAAAGGCGATAACATGTTAGATGTTATGAATGTTTGTCTCTGTCTTCTTTTCTTTGTACCTCATTAAGAAGCCAATAAGATATCATCCATAATATTCTGCATATCTTGATGAATGTTACACTTTAATTCTCAGGTAAATCTTGGAAAAGGTAGGAGGACTGTGATGCCTTAGAACAGTCATATCCCTATTTATTACTGCTGCCTGTGTAGGATAAGGAGTCAGCTCTCCCTCCCCCATCACAATGTCAACTATACATGTGAACTAAAACACACACACACACACAATTCGCCAAGGCAGCACTCGTTTCCTTGCCCTGAGCAACTGAATTTTTCTTTCTTGTGCTTCTTTTCACTGAGTGTTTTTATGTTCTAAAATACACAAAATGTACCCGCATGGCCATCTGAAACCAAAAGAAAATCTGAAGTACAACTGTACCTGTCACAGAGGTTAGTGTTCGACAGAAAAGTCTTTGGTGTGCAGAGCAAGATTTTCTCAGTGTTTGGTCAGTGGGTCCGCTTTAAATATTGCAGGAAGGTTAAAACAAGAAGCAGCCACGGTGAGCCGTTAGATGAGGAGCTGCAGGCGACAGTTTGGGCAAACCTCAAACCTTCAACAAATCAACATCTACCCCCTTCAGACAGGAGACACAGGCTACATCCACACTACTTCGAGCCCCGAAAACTGAGACTTTTGGAAACAATGCTGGCCACGTTTTGGTTTGAAAACTCCAGGGTTGTAACAGGGTCTTATCAGCCTCGACTACCAGTGGTGAATACAACATGACAATGAATTACAAGTGTCACTGACCTTGTTGTCTTTGTTAACAGCTGTTGTTCAATGAAATCATGTATTATACCACTACAACTGTCTTTTCTGTTCCTCGTTCATAGTGCGACTACTAAATTGCAGAGTAGACAATCTGCTTCCTGTTTACACCGGCTCGTGCATGCTCATGTATGTATGTATGTATGTATGTATGTATGTATGCGTTTTCAGGTGTGTTAGTCTGGATGGAGATTGCTTCTGGTATGGTCCCTATGATTGCAGAGGTCAATAAACTTGCGGTCGTGGTTCTTATTGTCAGCATCTAGCTAGCTACAGAAAGGGAGTGACTGCAAATGGAGTTGCTTTTTTCGACCATGCAATTTGTTATTTTGAGATGAGTTGTTTTTCCCCACTACACCTAAACTGGATCTTATTATTATTAAAACTGATCTCCCCCGCCTGCCACTTTAACCCCTCATTGGACCTATTCATATAAGAAGCTGTTAACCTGCTTTACAATGTTAGCAGAAACTTCAGTGCAGTGTAATTCAAAAACTGAGAAACCACAATATTAAATCAAATAACCATCAGATTTCACCTCCTCTATCTCTCCAAAACACACTCCCTCTCCCCTGATTACTCACTTGCCTTCAATTTTTCTCTCTCCTCATCTTCACTCACTTTCTCTCTCTTTTTTTACAGTGAGTTGAAGTAATTTCTGGTCAGTTCAGCCAAGCCTGGCAGCCTTCGACCTGCATCCAACAATGGTCAGAGGGAAGCCTGTGAGGGAGGGTTGGCTGAAGGGCCTTACATCATTCGGATAGACCCCCCAATGAGGTTTGACGCACATCACACTTTAAGTGTGAATGGGGTAATAGAAATACCTTTAAAAGTACAGGCTCAGTGACAGTAGGGGGTCTGATCACAGTTAGTTATGCAAGGTATGTAGCAGGTCTTAGTCATCCAGTGAGACTCTAAGTGATGGACTGTGTGTTTATATCAGCAAAGGTTCACAATTCGAGGTTGTGTCCAAACGCTGTTCTGCCCTGGTGGAGTTTGCGATCATGAAGTGTCGGCTTTAGGATCTGCAGAGTGCTAACACGATGGAAGCACTGTGAGAGCAAACAGAACATCCCGCCGGATTGTTAATTATCACTGGCTACTTCAATCATGCAAATTTAAAGGTTCTGTAAACATTCCTAATTGCCACTAGATATCATACCAGACCACCAGCATCTCAGACCAAAACTAGCGCTTCGTCTGCCACACCTCTGGCCTCCATTCAGCCACAAATCTCCGCACCCACCCCACACTGACGCAGCTGGTATAGACACCAATGGAGCCGGTAAAGACACTGATGGAGCCAGTGACAACATTAAAGCTGCTTAAAGCTGCTAAAACTATAGGGATTGTTTTGACGACCCACCGGCCGACCAGGAATTGAACCAGTAGTCCTCATGTCCAGTCCACCTGTGCTCTGGTCTGATCTCTTTCTTTGTCTGAGCCTTTTTGGCTGAGGAACGTGGTTTCTTCCTCATTGGAGGAAATTTTGGACGGCCACTCTCACCTGAATGCTGCATACTGCACTGTGACATACCACCTGTGGGCGGAGCCTGAGTTTTTATAAACGTGGGGTGGACCAATGGTTTAACAAGAGGGGCTGCCATGCACGAACACACATGCCCGACCAGACCAAAACAAGGAACAAAGAAGCTGAGATTACAGCACACACAGAGGGGTGTGGCTTTGTTCTATTTGGCATTTTCATTTGAAAAATTATAAAAACTACTAATCCGTTTTTAAAATAGTTGTCAAGTAATTTTCTGTTGCTCAACTAATTAATTAATTGACTATTTTTTTGCAGCTCTTGTCCAACATACTAGTTCTAGTCAGCCAGAACACAGCAAGTGGGAAGCAGGAGAATTTTTCAGCGAATATGCAGCTTTGCCTGGAATGAATACGCTGCCATATTCTTCCACAATTTAAATGTTTGTGAGATGTCTGGTCACACGATGCATTGTCTGACATCCTTTCAGTCTTATTTCTCCAAAACTCAGCCTGACATTTCTAGTACCTTTGGAAACTTTGAGATATTTGGTCAGATTAAAACTGAAGTTCTGTGGATTTGAACAATGTTTGAGTTTGTAATGACTTGGCTTGCATAATGAAATTATAGTGTAATATTTTCATTCTCCATTCTCCACAGTCAATGGGCAGAACAGTTCTGTCTTAGCTAAGACTATACCCAGCACACAACCAGGAGCAAGCTTCTGACAAAGATGGATCTGCTTTGAGCACTTTGCACTGTTGGAATACTGTTGTGTTTTCTACTAAAGAACTGCTTTCAGTACTCTTTGTTCATCATACAGGTGAGCACAGACAGACATAGAAAGTAAGAGAAGAGTTGACAGAACACGTTTTCATCTCTGGAAACAATGTGAAGAGTTTAAACCAACCTTTCAAATAGAACTAAATGCATTTCAGCGTACACTGTTTGAGCTCTTATTCTGATAGTTAGCAGAGTAAAAGCAACTAGTGTTATTCACTAGCACTGTAGCACGGGGCTCTCTGCTTCTTGGTAGGTTTAGTAAACAAGAACATGGAGGAGACTCTGGAGAATAACCCCAGAGAAGAGCATTGCATAGCATAACACACACACGCACACACGCGCACACACACACACGCACACACACACACACACACACACACACACACACACACACACACACACACACACACACACACACACACACACACACACACACACACACAGACTGTATGCTGACTGACTGATCATGAAATACATTGACCAGTAGCCAGTGACTTCCACATTCCCAGTACACATCCATTAGATTACAAACCATGATGATTAAAATACATAATGGAAGTGCTCTCCCTAAATACTCCCAGATTGTGAGTGGAGCAGTAGTTTGTTGACTAACTTGTAAAAAGCGATCTCTACTACTATCTTTATATGTCTGAAAAAGTTCAGTGACTAATATGCATATGCTGCTTTGAAACATATGCAGAGTAATAAACTGACCAAGCTCAGTGGACCACATGGAGCGGAGGACTTATTTTTACTGCTGCAATAATATCAGCTACAGCCAGTGTTAAAATGACCTACCAAACCAAAGGACCAAACTAACAACTAAGTTTCTCGACTGTATCGCCCCAAATCATCCATAACTAATAGTATACCATAGGATAATATTATTACCATACCATAGGATATATTATATTCACATTCATTATGAAGATTCATGGAATAATATAAATATAAAGTATTCAGAATGAGTGGAGGTATATGTGTGAGTACATGTGTCCTTCCTCCAACCTTTAATCTTGACAGTAGGGGAGTTGGGTCCAGCAGACTGCTTCCTCCATCCCCTCCAGTTCTGACAGAGGCTCTCGGCCTCTGAGATGAAGGAGCACAGAGAGTCTTCCTCGAACCGGTCCGAGTCTTCGAAGGAGAACCTCTCCCCGTCCTCCCACTCGGCAAACATCAGTTCCATTACATCCACTTTTTAACTGCTTCGGAGTCCAGAGGACTGCGACTTGAGGCCACGGCCTTTCTTCAGTCTAAGAACTCAAGTGGAAACCCGGCGAAACAGTGTCCACCACTCGGGGAGAATCAAGAGTCTCAAGACTGGGGGAGGGGAGGCCACTAGCAACCAAAACACAGCTGAGAGGCTTACCGCTGGGCCCTCAAACACAGCTACATAATACAAACTCTGACAAGGCGGTGGTCTCCATTAAGTAGTCTGTAGGAAAATATTCACAACAAAGGTGCAGTTACCAAGTGTCCACACGTAACTTCTCCTGTGTTTTAGGAGGGGTTGTTTTATATTCAATTCAAACTATTCGCTATTTAGATCGATTTAACAACTCACTCCATGCTGCCGGGCTGAGTTGAGTTGTGGCTCCCTTTACAGCCTATTAATCTAAACAGAAGGTCCTCTCCTGTGTTTGGCCGTACTACTGCCGACTGCTGCCACTGAGGGGACAATCGAGCCAAACTCACCAGCTAAGCTCGGTTACTGTCAAACACACCGAGAGTGCAGCATGTAAAACTGAAATTTCCCTCTAACTGTGCAGCTGAGAGGCGAAGACAGCACAACGCTGGCTCGGGGGTAGCGATGCGATTAGATCTTTAAGTCATGAAGTTGTTTTCCTTCATCCCTACGTCCTACTCTTCTCAGCCAATCAGCTGGACTGCGCTGGATATTAAGATTATCTATTGTTGCATTTACACCAGTCCTGAAAGTGTTTAATCTCTCTCACAACAAAATGTTTTGAAGTTAAAAACGGACGTAGCGTGTAGTACTGCCAAATGTCTTCTTTGTTCTACATTTACTGTGCTAGTTGTAATGTTATTATGCTGGGCAGCTAATGCAAATAACATTTAGCCTACGTTAGCTGAGAGGCTAATTGTGCTAATAACTGCATACTGAGATAACACACACAGCTGTCATCCACCGAAGACGACTATATTGAGGTTAAATTTGGTTTTCAACTCGAAGCCAGGCTTCTTCGGTTCGGTTTACCTTGGGTCTGCTCCGGTCCCACTACCTAACATTAGCTATATGTACTAGCAGTAGAAAGCTAACCCCAGTCGGCTAACTTCAGCTAGCTTGAATAGCTGTTTGTTTACATTTACTGCTGATGCGAAATACCTAAGGACTACATGCTTATTTATATCATATATCTTCTGGACTTTTTCATTTTCGTTAGTTACATACGGTTTATATTTCGATATTAATCCCCGCTCCTAGCTCAATGTTTTCCGTTCTTTGTATTGGAGTCTTGTCTCTGACGTTAAAAGCTGGTATATCCCTCCGTCAGCTCTTGTGCAGAAATCCTAATGAGTCCTTCAGATATCTCCCTCTCCGACTGACACCGGTTGTCCTGGCGTCTTTACAGTCGTCTCTGCCTCCAACTGACACCGGGATCCCCAGATGATATCCCGTATCCCTCTTCGCCCAAGCTCTATCGGAGTGTATCAGTCTGCCGGGGGAAGATGGCTCACCTCTCTCTCAGCTCCTCCTCCATCAGCTGATCACAGCTTCCGGCTGCCAGCTCTACACAGGCAGCAGCTCGGATGTTTTTCAGTTCGGCTGAAAAGGAGTACGGACAGGCGAGGTGTCAATGAACCGAAAACACCTGAGCATACTGTCATGTTTCAAACCTGTTAATGATTTGATTTATTAATGTTGACCCACTCCATAAATGAGCCTCAACCTGACCTCAGTATGAATTGCTGTATTGAAGTAGCCCAAATGAGCTTCTGGCTTTACTTACCGGCACACTGCATGGATGTACACTGTTGCTATATTCAGAGGTGGGCAAAGTAAGCATCTCCATTACTTGAGTCAGAGTAGATCCGCCTGGTCAAACATTGCTCCAATACAAGCGAAAGTAGTTCATACAGATTTTTACTTGAGCTAAAGTACTGGAGTACTTGACTTTAAAAAATACAGTATTCAAAAAAATAAAAAATTATGTCAACACATGTTGTATTGTTCCAAATTTACAAACCTAGATCTAATGATACACAAATTACTACTTGTAGAACCAGTATAATAAAAAGCTTGTAGAATATGCTGCAAAGCCTTGAAATGGCCACAGAAACACAACTGAATCAACAGAAGGAAAAAGGACAGCTAAATACTACAAGCTGTCTGTTTAAATGTTTATCTGGAATTAAATAAACGTTTCCTCCACATGCTTTTTGTAGGCAGTGATGAAGTTTGGTCACAGCAAACATTTAAAACGAAAGGTGAAGAATCTTTTGCCTCATCTCTAATGTATATACATAATGTATATGTATATCTAATGTAGCATCATTTGGCCAATGTTAAGTCCAAACTGAGCTCCTTTCAAAATGCAGCAAGCATAACATGACTGACAGCGGAGGAGTTGGCTGTGATTGGTTTTTCTCATGTGATGAACACAGTGTACAGTCTATCACATTTTCCAAAATAAAGTTCCATTAACTGACTAAAAGGTCTGCTTCAAAGTAAGAGTATACTTCATAGAAATGTAGTGGAGTCAAAAGAACAATATTTCTATTTCAAGTGTAAAAGTCAGATTTCCCAAAAAATAATCAAGTAGTAATAATCAACCAAAGTAGAGATCCTTGAAAAATATACTTACACTAAAAAATATACTTAAGTACAGTAATCAAGGAAAATGTACTTTGACAGTGTCCACCCCCAGTTACAGTCGACGTGAATATGGGCCATCTGTGAGCAGTGGTGGAAGACCTTGTCAGTTCCCGAGTAAGAGCAGTAACACACATATTCTGTTTCTACTTAATTAAAATACATTACTATTATTAGGAAAACAAATGTCAGAATCAAAAGAAAAAATATTAATTATGCAAAATGGTACCTTTAAAATTTTATATGACATGCATATTAGGAATTGACTATGGATTTAATGTAATAAGTATTTTTATGTAGGTAGTTGAGGTGGCGCTAATAGTAATTATTTTGTAAACTCAAAGCCTTGAAAGTTTTAAAAATAGACATACATAGACGTGGTCCACTGAAAGTGCTTGAATTTATATATTTTAATTCGACTCATAAATAAGCCTTTGTCTCTATTGCTCAGTTTACACAATATATTGTTTTGCTGCGCTTCGTTAGAGAAGGCTAGAGAAATTCTTAGTTGAAACAGTAATTAAGCTTGATCAAACCATGCCATGTTCAGTCTTTGAATGTGAGGGAATTCGCATTGAAAGACCTTGAAAAATCCTTGAATTTAATGTTAAAAAGGTGCAGGAACTGTGTTTAAAGATACTCACTTATTTTGCCTGTTAATTACTTTCTTCATGACCGACCGGATCCTTAGACTGCACTGCAAGCCTTACTGAAAAACCACGTGAATTTTACATGTGCAAAATCACACGTGGGCACATGTACATGGATTTTTGCACCTGTGGAATTGAACATGTGAAAACATGTTAAAATCAGATGTGAAATATGTGGAAAACATGTGCACATGGGAAACGTGGTTATGGAACATTTTTGTGGTGTAATGTGTGAGGCCGATGTATATTCCCATGTGGAACCTATGGGATTACATGTGAAACCTTTATAAATTCCTACGTGAAACCTATACATCAACCCATGTGAAACCTTTGGGATTACCATGTTTGTTGTTGCTTGTTTGCATCGTTGCATTGTTGAAAATATTATGGTGAGACTGAAAATCTGCAGTATTTGTGACGTTACAACAAGTGGAGGTTTTCCACATGTGCTCCACATGTTACATTTTCAATTACCCATTACATGATTGCTCCAGCTCCACCCTCCAGAGAGCCGTTTTAAGCCTACTCCAGAATGTTAATCAGGTGATTTGGGGGCTTGTGGGTGGTTTCTTTTTCAGTGTTCACTAGTTTTTCGTCAACAGTCAGCCACATATGTGGAGAATATTTGATGGGGTTTCTTACTGGTAAGGCAGCTCAGTGGGCCACAGCCCTTTGGGACAGGGGTTAACCTGTTTGTGACTCTTACTCTCAGTTCACAGCTGAGATGAGAAAGGTTTTTGACCACCCATTCAAGGAGGCATCCAGTAGACTTCTTTCTCTCCATTAGAGCTTTTGAGTCATTTATCCAGCCTGTCTAATCCTGAGAGGGAAGCCATGGAGAGATATATTCATGACTCCCTCTCACCTGGTTTCATTTAACCCTCCTCTCCACCAGTTGGAGACGTTTCTTTTTTGTCGAAGAGAAAGAATGATATCACAGTAAAAAATAAGTATCCTCTTCCTCTCATTAACTCTGCTTTTGAGCCACAGTCTTCTACAAATTGGACCGTTGCAACACTTACTACCTCATTTGTATCTGGCAATGAGACAAATGGAATGGAATACACACCCTGAGTCATTTTGAGTATCTAGTCATGCCAATCGGCCTCACGAACGCCAAACTGTCTTTCGAGCCCTCGTTAATGACGCCTCTCCTTGAACCGTTTCCTCTTCATTTATCTTAACGATGTCCTCATCTTCTTCCAGAATATGGAAGAACATATACAACATGTCAGCTTCGCCCTCTGCTGAAGAACAAGTTGTTTGTGAGGGCTGAAAAATGTGAATTCCATAGTAACTCAGTAAGTTTCCTTAGTTTCATCATTGAGCAGGGACAGTTTTTCAAAGGCTGTACCTCTCCCTTCAGCCTCAGACACTGCGACCTCCTAGTCCTTCATGTGTTTTAACTCTACATCATTCCTCTGGATATCGTGTCTGACCGGGGCCCACAGTTCTTGGCTCAGATCTTGAAAACCTTATATCAGGCCCTGGAGGCCACTGTATTAACATAAGGAAAACAAGACTAGATCAAAACTAGACAAAACTGTGACGTCAGACGACAAAATCATGAAAGACAAAGACTGAGCTGTGATTTTCATTTCTTTGTTGTAAAGCAGTTTGTGCTACATTTCTTCTATGAAAGGTTCTATACAAATAAAGTTTATTATTATTATTATTATTATTAACATGATCACTCAGAGAGAGAGAGTCAGAAGAGACAGACTATCTCTGTGTTTTTAAAGTTATTTTTTCAGACTTTTGCCTTTATTTCAGTCATAGTGGGAGAGAGAGAGAGAGAGAGAGAGAGAGAGAGACAGAAAGAAGATGACATGTAGCAAAGGTCACAGGTTGGACTTGAACCTGTTCCAACACAGTGAAGAGTAAGACCAAATGAAACACACTCCACCAGGTGAACCACCGGAGCCGGAGACAGACTATCTGAGACCTATCTTTAGTCTCTCACACAGAGCACAGCCTCCGTCTGGATCCACAATAGTTTAATCTTTATTAACTTCAGCTCCAGAACGTAACAGACTTTTATTAGAGGCAGGTCTTTATGTCTAACTCCCTCTGTTTGATATGTGGAGTTGGTCATAGTCGTTATTACGAAGCCTCGTTACTGATGACTTCTCTCTCTCTCTCCCTCTCTCCTGCTCTCTCTGCTCGCTGTGTCTTATGTTTAGTTATTTCTCTGCCTCCTTTAGTAATAATGATACATGGGATCAAAGTAGTTTATTTGCTGTAATGGAGATGCGGCTCAGTGTATTGGAAGTGCTCCTCCTCTTCCCTGCAGTTCCCAAGGAGCCGGGAAACCAGAGCAGTTCAGTAGACTGCGGCTCAGCACTCCACTGACCAGTGGTGGAAATATCACCGTCAGTCAGTCAGTCAGTCAGTCAGTCAGTCAGTCAGTCAGTCAGTCAGTCAGTCAGCGACATTCCAGATTATAGGGCTGGTCCCGCTGTTGCAGCCAAAATAACAGTCACCCTGTTCTTTGTATTTACTGCTCATGATCCGGCTGTTTAACTTTCATCTAATGAATAACTGAAAAGGAAAAAGGCAGAGGAGGAAAATGAAACTGAAATCTCTCAGTGCATTTCTTCACAGTAAATCATCAAGGGTTTATTTCTCTCATTTTCATTGGCTTGGTTCTCTGTACCACCTCTTCCTCTCTTCATTCATCATCTAGCTCGCTCAACTGCCATCGCTCTTGCTCGCTCGCTGTCTCAGCCTGTATCTTTCTCTCTTTCTCTTGCTTGTTTTTAGAAACAAATCAGGAAGCCGTTAACAAATGAGGAGAAATGTCCACTTGCCCAACAATCGGCCCTGCAACCATGCCCTCTAAAGTTCCTGAACTTTCAGAAAGTATTACCCACTGAGCATTTAGATGGTTTCCTCCAGTGAATACACAGGAGGGGAAACTGAGTTCCACCAAAGGTCCACTTTCCTTGGGAAATTTCCTGTGGTGGAAATGCAGCTTTTGGAGCCAATCCCAGCTGACACCGGGCGAGAGTGGGGTGCTCACCATATATATTTATTGCACAGTTTTGGTTCCTTGTGTTCTGCCAATATTATATGGAGATCCACGGGTAATGGGGTCGTTTTGAGTTAAATTGTTCTTTAATGTAGCGTTTAAGTAGAAACATTGCAGATCTCCCTGTATTCATTTTCCATCTGTTGTTAATGCCAATTTAATATTCCCTCAATCAGTTTCAGATTAAAAGCCATTCCAATAATTTAGGCAGCAATCCTTGTGTAAGGCTTTTTAAACATCTGAAGGAAGTGTTGATTGCCATTAAGAACAAGTCAACACTGAGAGAGAACAAAATACAGCCATCACAATAAAGACTGTATCAACTAGTGAGAATGTAAATTCAGTAGAGAGATGCACTTAGTGCTATGAAAATATACATTATCCTGAAATTGCCAAGTAAACCTTTGTAGGACGAGTATTTTTATTCCTCCATACCAGTGACAGACACGATATCTCAGTAACGCCTTGATGGAACTTCTTCAAATTTGACACAAACGTTCACTTGGACTCAAGGATGAACTGATTAGATTTTGGTGGCTAAAGGTTTGGTTGACCTAAAAAAACAACATGATTTTTTTCTTGTGAACACAATATCTCAGGAACTCCTCAAGGGAATCCCTTCACATTGGGCACAACTGTTCACTTGGACTCAAGGATTAACTGATCAGATCTTGGTGGTCAAAGGTCAAGATCACGGTGACCTCACAAAACACGTTTTGGCCATAACTCAAGACTTCACAGTATTATGACATGAAATTTCACACAAATGGTTCATATTTTCTCTGACTCTGGATAAACAGGGATGTAACCTGGAACTAGTCTGAGTGGAGGAAGCAGACAACCACCAGGAGAGGATTCTTGTTTTCAGTTTGTTATGAGAATGTTACAGTTCTGTAGAGCATTGATTGCACAGTGTGAGGACATTTGTGAGTTATTGTGGAGAATTGAATCGATGGTTTTGAGACATTTAATGAACAGTTTCTGCAAAAAGAACAAAAGGGCTTCAAGTAAGAATAGAGACAATCAAGCTAGGCTCTATAATGAGTCCTGTGGCTAAGACACATACCGTATATTAAATGTCCCAGCAGCATAGTTACCTACAGCAATGTTGTTATTTCTCTCGTCTCATAGTGGAATGTGACCATTAACACAATTTAAATAAGTACACTTTAACAAAGTCAACATTGATGTTTTTTTTTCTAAATAAATTAAAATGATAAAAAAAAATTGCATTGGCCAATGCAGAACAGAAACAGAAATAAAATATACCTTGTTGTAAACACTACAGCTGCACACACACAGTGTGGCAACACATAACAGTTGTAATGCGGATGAGAAATATGTACAAGTATATAAGGGAATACTTCCTGTGACAACATGCGATTATCTGTTTCTGGTGCACAAATATTTACTGAATTACGTAAATTCAAATCAAATTAACTTGATGTTCTTCCCCATTGTCTGTGCATCGTGTACAGAAGTCCAAACATAAATACAAATTCATTTAGGATTATCCAGCATGTAAGCACAATATCTGCACACACGATCAATAATAAAGCAGGACCCACCTTCAGGCCCTCACCATCAGTGATCAGCTGAGAGTTACAGTTAAACAAATGACCAGAAACAGTGAACTTGAGGCTTTTGCAGGCCCCTGAGGTCTAGGGCCCCAGGACAATAGCCTGATCGGTAATTCAATCTTTGGTTATAAGCCACATGTAGACAGCCTATTAATGGACTTGCACTTTTAACACTTTTTCATGTATTGTAGTTGACACTAAATGTTATTTTACAGAGCTGTAATTAGTGTAGTAGTTCATTTTAGCAGACATCTGGCATCAATGATGTCATTAACGGTTAGAATAACAGCGATGAACAATGGTTTGACCTGTGGTGCATGTTCAGAGATGCACACATGGACTGTTAATTCAGTACTCTACTCTTCTACACACATCATTCTCCAAAGGCTTTTGTTTTTACCCATCACTGTCAATCAAGTTCTCATTCACAGGTGACAATGTGATTGTAAGGCATGCATTTTAGTGCAATGTCATTCAACGTTTTACATGACTCACTATTGAACTGTGTCATATGTACCCAGCAGAGGTCTCGGTGGGTCCATTTGACTCCTAGTAGCCAGATTCTATTGCCACAGGTTTCTCTAATCCAGTCTGTTGGATTGGCACTACTCTGTATAGAGAAAAGTGCATAAATCCATTTTGATAATCAAAATGGATTTATGCACGTTGGGCTCAGGCAGGTTTTTTCTCGTGGTCCACTTTGGATCAGGACCCAAAGACCTGTACTGTGCAACCTTGAACATATGCATTTCCATGTGGCCTCACAGTAGGGACTGCTGCTCGGGAGCATGGCCAAACCACATAAAGTAACAAGCTGTACCTTCAAGCTGCTGCTCCTCCACATTAACAGCTTTCCACAGGCAAACCACTGGAAGGCTGGTATTGTGAAGCGGTACAATCTGATTGGTCAGTTTTGAAACCCTGTAGCGAGTGAGGAATGGACTGGTTAAATGAAGAGGTGCAGGAAACAGGCACATATAGCAGCTTGAGGAGATGTATGTTTTACCACTCGCTGTGTGCTCCTCACTGGCTCTGATCATGGTCACATGACACAGCACAGGTGTCCCCGACTGTATGGTGATGAATTCACACTGTGAGAGTACTGTACAGTGTCATTTACATGCTTTTTGAAGTGATTTGGGAAAAGAGACAAATGATCTGAAGAGCTCAGTGTAGAAGTCAAGGAGGCCTAATTCTCACCAGCACACACCTGCTGCTACAAACCCTGACACCTCTTAACGACTCTGGATATCAATATCGTTCTGCATCATTAGTTCTTGTAGGGTTTGTTGACGACTTTGTCAATCCATCGCAGGAACCTGCTCACACGAGTGTACACCCCAGGGAAGGAGGGATTACCACAGCCGTGACCCCAGGAGATGACTCCTGTCAGCACCCAGCGGCCCCCCTCCCCCTGGCAAACCAGCGGACCCCCACTGTCGCCCTGGCAACTGTCCACACGGTGGCGCTCCGACAGGCTCCCGGCACACAGCATGCGGCTGGTGAAGCGGTCACCGTATCGCTTCTTACACCTCCAGGCTGGAAGCAGGGGGACCCACGCCTGGAGCAGGGTCCGGGAGTAGTCCGATTCTGGACAGAGGAAAAGCATGTGTCATTTACTCTGAGGCTGTAGTTCACATGTTGCATCTTGTTTAATTAACATGTAGAAATACAAATGATTTGTTAGTGCAGTGACTACATGCAGCTTCTGAAAAGTCCTGACACTGACCAGAGAGCGTTGTTGCATATTAGAATATAAATAAAATTTCTAAGTGAAAGGGCTGATTAGTACAACAGAGTATTAGGGCCACATTGATGAATAAAACATCTGAAATTTTGTGAATAAAGTCGTAATTTTGAGAATAAAATCATAATATTTCAAGAATAAAGTTTATTATGAGAATTAAGTTAAGAATAAGGGGGAAAAATCAGAAACTGTAAAATGAGGAACTTCATCCTGTGAAGTTCTACTTTAGGTTTCACTAATACTAGATACTTTATCTTTTGGCTGATCAACATCGCTATCATCATCATCATCATCATCATCATCATCAGCATCAGCATCAGCATCAGCATCATAATCAGGACATTGAAAAGATTGTGAAGAAACTGAGTCTGTTCTATTGTTAGACAAACAGCAGCTGCCAGAAGCATGACTTTTATTATGACCCTTTTTTCTTGAAATATTATGATTTTATTCTCAAAATATAATAATAATAAAATATTATTATTTATACATATATATAAATGTTTATAAATAATGCCTGGCAGCAACAACTGAAGCTAAAAGAAATGCTACCGATGCCTTGCCCAGAACATCGAGCGCAGTTCCATGGACAGACCATAAAAGAAACATCAGGGACGGCAGAAAGCTGCAGCCAATGGCTACGGATCAGGAGGAAAGACCCCGACCGGGCCCCAAGGTCTGAGGGACACACACCCAGGATTGACTAGCCTGTGGCGGGCCTGCCTCAGCAGAGGGTGTCTTGTGATTAAAAGGCCGAAAACACCTGATGACGCTAAGGTACACAACTAATGATGTGTCCCTAACATCCGCAGGTGGTCGTTAATATCTGCTGGTGATCCCTGACATCTGCTGGCGCTTGGCAATTTATCATCAGTGTAGTGCGGAGTTCGAGGGATAATCTCCATCTTGTCCTATGTTTTAATGTTATGACTTTATTCTCTAAATTTCTAAACTGCTGCACTGGATGGACAGATATGTAAGTGTTCATTAAGATACTAATGATGATGAAAAACCAACAGATGCAAAGTGATGTTCTACATTTTATCGATCCAATGATCTAAGCAGCGAAGGTACCTGTGATGCCCCAGCCAGTGATCACACAGGCAGCAGGCCTCTTCTCCCACTTGTTCCCTGGCTCCGGCAGACACACTGCACCGGTGTGAGGGTTGAATGCTACACAGTTACCCTCTGTACCTTTGAGCCTCAGCAGGGCAATGTCATACTCCCAGCCCTGACTGTGATACTTTCTGTGGACGACGATGCGTTCGGGGGACAAGGTGCGTTCAAAGTCATCCTGTTCCTCAGTGTGGTAGTCACCCAGGCGCAACACGTAGCGGGTCGGGTCTCTGCCGAATCTGGAGCAGCAAAGAAAGATCGGAAATGATGGTGTTAATAAATACCCATCATTTAATGCGCATTAGATGACATGTATGACCCACAAAACATGTTACTACAGGTCAGCAGGGCTTTCATTTTGGCAACATTAGGCACCCATAGTAAAAACCCTTTCATGTCACAGTGTCAAAAGGTGAATACAGGTGATTATTGGATTTGTTTTTACTTCAACATCTGAGTAACTGAATAAAATAAAACATTGTTTTGACTCTCATAATTTTTTTTGTGTGTGTGTGAAATTTACCAGAAAAAACCTTTTTCATAAATGATTTTAAGATTTCATTGTAAATTAATCTGAAAACTAGGAAAGAGTATTAGGAAAAAAAAGAAATGTGAAATTTTGAGAACAAAGTCGTAAAATTACAAGAATAAAGTTGTGAATTTGAAAAGAAAGAGTCATATATTAAGAGAGTAAAGTTATGATTTCAAACAGCTCCTTGTGATGTCTGTGTTTCAGCAGGTGACCATAAGAGGGAGCTGTCTCCTACCTCTTGAAGCAGTGTGCGGCGGTCACCACCCAGCAGGGGTTGATGAGTGAGGCTCCACACAGAGGATGGTTTCCTTTAGAATGAGACCTGAGCCACAGAGACACCTGCCAGGGCCACTCACCCCTGCAATCACACACACACACACACACGAACACACACACACACACACACACACACACACACACACACACACACAGACACACACACACACACACACACACACACACAGACACACACACACACACACACACACACAGACACACACACACACACACACAGACACACACACACACACACACAGACACACACACACACGCACACGCACACACACACACACACAGACACACACACACACACACACAGACACACACACACACACACACACACACAGACACACACACACACACACACACAGACACACACACACACACACACACAAAGACACACACACACACACACACACACACACACACACAGACACACACACACACACACACACACACACACACACACACACACACACACACACAGACACACACACACACACACACACACACACACACACAGACACACACACACACACACACACACACACACACACACACACTACATGTATTATAATAACACGTGTTTGTGTTTTCCGTGGCTGTGCAGGGATTTAAAGAGACAGTGAACTAACAGTGTGAATGTGTGTGAATGTGTGTGTTCTCACCTCAGTGACTTATCTCCTCCTATGATCCTGCGTCGACGACGCTGGTTATTGAGTCTCAGGCCACAGGTCTGCAGGGCCATGGCACTGTCTCTCACAGGATCCAGGGTGTAATCACAGATGACGCCTGCATCCTCATTGTGGTGACAGTCAAGTCCGTCTTGACCCACAGCCGTGCACTGGCCTAACGCCGTCTCTGCGCCGGAGCATCGGACGTTATCCAGATGGATGGGACCCTGGCCCTCACCAAAGTATGCCATGGATCGGGCCTTAGCCGTGCCGCTGAGAGGACAGCACACACAACACACACACACACACACACACACACACACACACACACACACACACACACACACACACACACACACACAACAGCATTATTATTTCTTCCTTATTGGTCAATAATGTATATGTTTTTTTTTTAAGTTTCCAGTAGGCCTACATGTATTTTATTTTGTCTGCTGTCCGCTGTTTCCTCTGTGACTGTACAAATCCTCATTTTTTATTTATATATTTCTCAAAAACACACTCTGGGTTTGTTAGTCAGTTTTTTTCCAGAAATAAATTTTATTATCTCAGACCCGATGAAAACTAAAGTGAGCTCAAAATGTCTTTCAAAATAAAGTCTTTTAATCTACCTTTTCTAAAGGACGCCTCTTCTCTGTGACCTGCTGTCTGTGTGTCTTTTGATCTGGCGGGTGATTTGCTTTATATAATCATCCTTATAGTCCAGCTGCTCGATTATGGCAAAAATCATAATCACAATTGTTTTGATCAATATTGCGATCACCGTTATTTAACATGATTACTCATTGACTTTGGAAACACCATACATTTATTGAACTTTAAAAAAAACTTTAGTCTTTTTAACAATGGACTTTCTTCAAGTTTAAATACAATTCAATGGAAGAAAAGAAAAATAATGGTGGGGGATGGTTTTTGTAGGGGGGGTGATATTTGTTGTGAAACAGGATGCGGCACAATAATGGTTTTATCTTGATTGTCTTGTTTTTATAATCGTTGGAAGACAAAACTGTAATTGAAAGTTAAAATGAGATTCATCACCCAGCCCTCCCTTATACGTTTAAAAAAAACAGGTTGTGCTGAACTGAACCAGCTTTTTCATCGTCATGACTACCTTAACGTGAAAAGCACCATATCAGTTTTCTTTTGAATCGGTGGACACTTCCTGAGCTTTTAGCTTTCTTAGGGAAACATGTCAGAGAGGGTGTAATATCATACTAACGTGAAGCCCAGCTGTTTACAAACTACGGCTGCATTGACGTCGTTCCAGCCGTCATCACACACGCTTCCCCACTGGCTGTTAATGAAGACCTCCACCCTCCCCTCCTTCCTGCTCTCTCCAGCAACCAGCCGCACCAGAGGACCTGCAAACAAAAGATGTGCTGGTGTTAGTTAATCATGAGGTTTCCAGACGCCTGTGAGTTGTGGCTTTTACAGGGAAACACACGCACATCTCATATGTGTGAAAACTTCTTCCCTCAGTAGAAAGAAGACAGTGGAGTGTGTGTACTGACCAGCAGGAGGCAGCAGGCCCGGTATCTGATCGGCATCGCCTCCTCTTTCACAGCGGACACCTACGTCCTCACTGTGGGAGCAGTCGTGCTCGCTCCACCCGGAGTGGCTGCACTCCAGTAAACCGGCCTCTGTTCCCTGACACCGCACCTCGTCCAGCAGGATCGTCCCTCGACCCTCTTCATACACCCCGTCAGGAGCCACCTCCGCCCGGCCCCTGCACACACCACCGCGCAGAAGAGAGAGACAGAAACACTGGTAAATGTGAGAAACTCTTTTGTGCAAATGCCCATGTTCGCTACAGGGTTCATTCAACTTGCAGAAAAGACTGATCTGTCGCAACAGAAGTGTATAAATTAGACTGATTTTCTCCAGAGTATGAAGAATACAACTTAAACTTAAAAACTCCTGCACACTGCAGGTTCTCACTGTCATGGAATTTACAGGAGTGCTCTTTGGGGGATATGTGTCTAATAATATAAAAAAAGAGTGTGTTTTTGACTTTTCATTAAGAAATGAAATGTTCTTTTTATTTTCATCTGATCAGAGACAACCACGTGCCACTGCAGGTTCTGCATCCACATTTCTAAACCTCTACAGGCTGATTTCAGTTCGTTGAAATCAGCTGGTAACGACACATAACATCATCATCAGATCTGTTGATTGTAATGTCAGACGGTTAGTCTGTGTGTGGAACACTTGCCCTTAAATATCCCTCCAGTCTATTTTTTGTTCTCACACTTGTTTGACCGTTTTTTTTGGTTCCTGCTTGTGTCAAAGTAATTACAGCATTTTTCCAAATGCGACTGACTTAATTAGCAATTTAGCATTGAAGTGCAGATTCAAATGAGGAAATGACCAAAAATGAAAAGACAAATCTTAATCTCAGTCTTAATCAGACCTAAAGCTACAGTAACATGGATCCAGTCACTTTAATTAAATGGTAAATCAGTCGAAACGGTTGAGCTGAATCATCACAGGGGTTCGTCCAGTCACTGACAGATTCCTAGTAAAGGTGTGAGTCTGTCTGAAGTAACTACGCTCTCCAGTGGATGAGCCCTGTTGACTGTGGTGACCCTGTGGCCTTCCAATCAATCCCAATCTTACACCAAAATTTCCACTTAAAGAAAAAATATGTCCTGGCAGATTATTGTGACATTTGTTAAGCTCATTCATGTTTCCAAGAGAAGGAGCTGTTTCTGAATTTGATTTACAATTTGACCTATGTTCCTACACTCAGCAATAATCATCGGTAGGGACCCAAAAAATGAGACAAAATGTGATTCTCTTGCAGGGTTTCTTAGGGTCGGATGAGGAGCTCAGAGAGGGAAGGTAGGTAGGAGGTAGGGAGCATGAGGGAGTAGAACTGCTGCTCTTTAGCAGTGAAGCCATTTGAGGTGGTTTGGGCATTTGATCAGGGTATCTCGTGGACCCTGGTAATCCAGGCCCATAAACATGCTGAAGGGTTTATACTACAGTGTATCCCAGGGAATTAGTTGGAGGACTTGGCAGAGGAGAAGGGGATCTGGACTACCTTGCTGTCACCACAACCAGGACCAAGATTTTAGACAGAAAACAGGATGGATGGATGGATAAACATAAATCTCCTAACCTCGCTTTTTGAATCCTATGTGTGAATGACCCGTAAGGCACAAAGCAGTAGTGACTCAGACGTAGTAATGCACTGACCTGAAGCCCAACTGTCTGCACACTACCTGGGCGTTGAGCTCGGTCCAGTTGTCGTCACACACTGTGCCCCATTCTCCGTGGTGGTAAATCTCCACACGGCCCTCCCAGTGACTGTCTGCTCCCACCAGGCGCACTGCACCGTCTGCAACCACACAGCAAAACACTTGCACTCTACAGATCACATGCTCAGGGAGCGCAGGACAAAAATCTCGTCCGTCTCATCCTTTATCTCCGTTCAGATCACTATCACATGTCTGGGGGGGGGGGGTTGTCAGTCGTCCAGGTCACAGGACATCTACAAGTGCTAAGTCAACAGAAACTGGACATATTGCCTCTCATCCGCTGACTGTCTGGGAGTCCTCCTCGGGTCAAGACTCAACAGACATCCTACATTTAAAGGACAATGAGGACAGCAGTGAGGAGAGGGGAGGAGTGATGGAGAGGTGATGGAGGTCATCTATGTCAAACTGGAACAATCGTCATAAAGAAGCGTTCAGCCATGTTCAGACCAACACATCGAAGGGTCTGCAGCCATGCTAGTGGCTCTGTGAGGCTGTACTTAGTGATGCTTTACGATATGTGCTAACACTAGCATGGCAACGCAATGCTAATGTGCTGATGTATATAATCTACAGACTAAGCACATGTACATCTCACAGTGATGGCTACAGTGTCTTCTGAGCTGAACGTGAGTCGGTGTGTTGTTGCTGGCTCTGACCTGTGTGTGGGTTGCAGGACACGCCCGCCTCTCCCACGTGGTCACAGTTGTGTTGCTCCCAGTTGTTGTGAGGACACTCCTCCAGTGAGAGCTCATTACCTGTACACTGGACCCCATCCAGTAAGATGGGACCAACACCCTGACCAATGTGGGCCCATGTCCATGCTTTGGCCACGCCCCTGTTGGTCAGGACAAACACACACCACCTTTTATGTGAAGCACAAGGTCAGTTACACACAACAATGTTATATTTTTACTATAACATGCTATTATTTATGCCAATGTAGAGTACCCAGCATGCAATTGTGCAATACAAAAAAAAATATGTTAGAATGCCAAATAAAGTTACATCCAAGATGTATTATTGGGACATTAAAAACAAAATCTAAAATGTCAGCTGATTCTTTTCTGCTGCTGGGAACAGAAACGGGATTTTTCCAGTTTTAAAAGTGGTAGTTTAGTTATCGATTGTCTCGTGTGCCTGTGTGCAGGTAGACTGTTTATATTCTCTGTCTTCACTGACAGATGCCAGTGAGGCGCCACAGTTTGATCTGACACTCTCTGTGCAGCAGCAGTACAGCAGTTATCTCTTACCCGAGGCCTAGCTGTCTGCACACCACCTCGGCATCGGTGTCATCCCACTGGTCCTCGCAAATGGTTCCCCACCTGCCATCACGGTACACCTCCACACGGCCCTCAAAGTCCTCCAGACCTCCCACCAGCCTCAGAGGGATGCCAGTGCCTGAGACACAAAAGGCAAAGCAACATCTGAGCTAATTATATACGTACTGATCAAATATGGTGTTGTTTATGGAAAGATCTCAGACCCTGGGTATCTGTGTTGGTGGGCACATGCTCTTAGACCTGTATGTCCCTGGCCCCTGGTGTATTTTAGTCAGCTACTGTACTGTGCGAAGGTTTGAGACATTTTTAGATGGTTAGATTCTTCGTCTGATCAGCACCAGAGTCATAAAGAACCATCTTCAGAAGCAAAGAAGAGCAGATACTCTGCCCTGATCTCAGCATCATGGAGTCAGTCAGGGATCACTTGAAGAGACAGAGACACTGAGACAGACTGAATCCACAGAAGAACTGAGGCAGGTACTCCACGATGCTGGAACGACCTACCGTACCTGAGAAAGTGTTCAGGTGTGTGAGGAGGAAGGGAGCTGAACGACAAGTGGACTTCTGCGAGGAAACTAGTACAGCCAAAAAAGCCCAGTTCTGGTTGGTTGGTTTTTGTTATAATCTATTACTAGGTGCTGAAGGAATACTGAGGACTGAGGTTTCAGAAAAAAGTGTTTCTCTATGGCCGGCAGAGCGGTTATACGACACGTGTCTGTTCTGATCTGTTCCTCTTTGTTTATAGACGCCCTGGTCTCACCTTCAGGTTCAGCACAAATCACTCCTGCTTCATTGCCATGGTTACAGTCACCGGTGACAAACTTCCGGCTCCGGCACTCCAGTAGGGATTTCTCATTACCACGGCAACCCAGACGCTCATAGTGGAAGACGGATCCTGGGCCAAAGTAGGATTGCTGCAGGGCTGTACCAATCTCACTGCACGGAAAGCAAACACACACACACATAGTTGTCTTTTAAACACACACACACATACACACACACACACACACTCAAAGCAAACATGACACAAGGCCAATGAAGAAGCCACAACAAACTGCACAGAGAAAATAGAAAACACAGTGGTAGCTCACTGAAAAGAACAGCTGGTGACTTCCAAAGTCTATAAGGTCCGACCTCAGTGTGTAATTGAGTTTATTCAGCTTTCAGCCTGGGGTGAGAAAAGTCAATGAGCAGTGGACGGAGGGCCCACTGTGTCCGCCCTCAGTGACCTGTGGGGACTGGAGCCGGCTTTATACATGATGCAAGGGATTAACAGGAGTCATGTGGTTTTCACCTATAGATCAGCATCAGACTTCATCCACTGACAGCACCACCACGACACTAGAGGTACGGCACATGATCAGGCCTGATCATGATTTAAATCATACTCATCACAGTGACTGTGTTTGTGCGGGTAACTTCTCCCTCTGTCCTGAATGCTTGAGAAACTGCTGCTGCAGTGGAGATGTTTTCCTCAGATATAACTGAGCCTTTCTTCAAACTGCTTCATGCTGTTTTCACTCTCAGTGCTCTCTACCACCATCAGACAACAACAGCTCAGGCTACGGCACAGGTCTTGAATCGGTGTCAGTATCTCTGTAGCCCTGATGTGATAGTGTGTCTACAGGATGCTTGTCTCTGTAGCTACGCCATGAGTGCTCAGTGATGTCACTGACATTGAAGGTGACAGTATAACAGTGACAGTATGGGACCTTTTAGTTAATCTGTTTAGGTTTAATAACAATATACTGAAAGTATATATACAGTATATATAACGTCAAAGTACTCATTATGCAGAGTAGTATATACATATATATATATATATATATATATATATGTATATACTGTACATACATACTGTATATACATACATATTGTACCGGGCACCACTCAAAAGTATTATAATTATGAAAACTACTGCATCAGTGTGTACAGTATATAGTATTTACTGTTGTATGTGGTTGAACTGGAGCTAATTTAAAGTACTTAATTTCCTGTAAAGTAATTTCAGCCCATCATATTGTATTTGTATTTCATTTTATTTAACTGAGTTAAGTACAAGTTTATATTTAACTACAGTGCTGTACTCAGTTACACTGTACCACTGCAATAAGGGATCCGATCAGGGGGACTGTGTCGCTGTGTCTAAACAAAGTTCATTTTCAGACCAGGGTCAGACCAGCGCAAGTCATAATATTTAGTACGAGGCCAATCAGTGAAGTTGTTTGTAACATTTGTTTTGAACGTTGTGAATAAAAATCTCTCAGTGGAAAAACTGAATGAGAGGCCCCCACATGCAGGTGATGTTTACAGCAGCATTTCAGACAAAAAACCACAAACCAAATCTGAAATTTCTAACTCAAAGACGTGTGTGAGTGTGTGACACTGTCCTCACCCCAGTCCCAGCTGTCTGCATATGACACTGGCATCTCGGTCAGTCCAGTGTGTGTCACATACTGCCCCCCACTGGCCATTCAGGTAGACCTCCAGACGCCCGCTGATGCCTGATGACCCCCCCACCAACCTGGCTGCACCTGCAAAGAACAGGAAGAATTTCCACAAGTAACCCTGTTCTAATACAGCATATCACAAGCCACACCTCCCCATCAGAGTCAACAGGCTCCATCCATCCATCCTCAGACACCTGAAGCCCACCCCCCCCCCCCCCCCCCCCAGCTCACCCTGATGGCAGTCGCAGTAGGCCCAGCCGATGGCACCGGAGCTCTGCCTGAAGAAGCACCAGGGGTTGGCCTCCTGGTCCGGGTTTCGGCATAAGTTGTGGTCTCCAAGGCCTCGGCCCGGGTACTGCCGCATGTAGTCTGGGAAGTCTGTCCACTTCAGACAGGGGGAGCCTGAGTCCGTGTGGGAAACTGAGCCATTGTAGTATCCCAGTTCTTCAAAGCCTTCTGAACAGGACAGTGTAGCTGCAGACACAGTCACACAGTCTGTATTCACTCAATCACCTTACACGAAGAACAACAAAACACTGAGCTCTGAGTTATAAGAAAGAATTAGATTAAATTGAATTTGTAATTCAAAACACAGACAAGACAAATTTAGTTAAAATCATGACTGTTTCTTTGTTATTAGAAACCAACTTCCTCTCTCTTTAAAAGCCTGTACACAAAGCACAACAGTTTGTCTGTCCAACACTGAATCACAGCAGGACTTGGATTCTGAGGTGTGATGCACATCACAGCCTCTAGGGGCCACTAGTGAAGCTTTACAGTGTGAAGATAAATGATTCCAGAGAAGATCTGGTTTGTACGAGGAGTCGTACGACAGCGTGGAGAGAGAGGGGGTTTCTGACGCTGTTTATACTCCGATCACAAGTGATGCTGACTCTGCTGTCGTGTGTATACAGCCCTGTGTTCACCGAGGAGGTGATGAGTCATGGGGCAGGATGTTTGTGTTGCACAGCAAGGAAAAGTGGTCCAGTGTGTGTCTGTTTGAGAATTCATCCAGCGACAGCCAGAGCCGATTAGATTTTGGTGCTCAAAGGTCAAAGGTCAAAGGCATGGTGATCTCACAAAACCTGGTTTTGGCCTTGTGAACGCAATCTCTCCATAACGCCTTGAGGGAATTTCTTCACATTTGGTAAAAACGTGCACCTGGACTGAAGGACGAACTGATTAGATTTTGGTGGCTAAAGGTCAAAGGTCAAGGTCTGGTGACATCAGAAGACATGATTTTGGCCTTGTTAATGCAATATCTAGAGAACTCCTGAAGGGAATCCCTTCAAATTTGGCACAAATGTCCATGTGGACTCAAGGACTAACTGACTACATTTTGGTGGTCAAAGGTCAAGGTCAGTGTGACATCACAAAACACCTTTTAGACTTCACACAGTAATTATGACAAAATGTCACACAAATGGACAACCATGAGGAGGTGATTTTAGTTTTTTATTAAAACAATGATAGTACCAGCAATCTGAACATTAAATGAAAATACAATTCTAAACAAATCTTCTATATAAAGATCTGAGTGAAAAGTGTGTTTTAATTGTAGTGCAGACACAGGGAAGAAGCTGTGAGCTGTCAGTTCAAACTCTTTAACCTCACTGACCTGCTGGTGGGTCTGTCATGGTTTTGAATTTCAGTCTGCTCATTCATCCTTTTATTCATTCATTCAGTTGTTTGTGCATACATGCTCTGAAGAATCAGAACCCACCCACCTCTAAGGAAAGACTTTTACATCTGCCTCTTGAGTCGAGCTCTTGAGTGAACTGTGACAGGCTCAGCCATTACAGCCTCATGATGTGTGATCAACCACTGTTCAAATCCAAAGAACTTTATTTCTAATTCTAGTGGAGATCTAGTGGAGATGGTGTCTAAAGATACCAGATGTGTCAGGCTGAAGTTTTTGGAATATACATCCATCAATCCGTAGCACTCAGCCCCGTCAGGGCGGCTGGAGCCCATCCTAGCTGGCAGTGGGGGAGGTCCAGGTACTAGGACTGACATTCTGCGCAGGGCTGATATATAGAGACAAACAACAGTTCTCTTTTAGAGTTGCCACTTAACCTAACGTGCAGGTCTGTGGACTGTCGGAGGAAAACCAGCAGGCACAGGAGTTTGAACCCAGAACCTTTCTTGCAGTGAGGTGATAGTACTAACCACTGCACCATCATGGCTTTGGGGGAAATACAGAGGGATGCAAAAGTCTGAGACCACATCCCCATTCACTTGAATGTTTCAAATAATGCAGCAGACATATTGGAATAGAATATTTCCCTCAGATGAAATGGTGAGGCAAAAAAATGGGGTCTAGTTTTAAATAGTTGTAAATATTATGGAACAAAAATATTTATAATACTGTCAGACAGAGTTGTATAAGAACCTTGGCGCTACTTAAAGGGAAACAGCTCCTAAACTGACTCTGAAATGTAATTTTAAATTCCGCCCGATCTCATGGCAGACCTCTCTACACTGACCTCAAGTTCCACCATCAATAATAATGTGATGATATACTGTAATGTATATCATCACATTATTATTGATATACTGTAATGTAATGTATATACTGTAATATAACTGTCAATGAGTATTTGACATTTTAATGCAGGACTTCTACTTGTCAGAGAGTTTTACATTGTGATTCTGTTACTTTTACTAAAGAATCTGAGCACTGGTCTCAGTCCTGCCTCTCTGTGGTGCTGACCAGACTCTCCTCCTGTAAATGGTTGTTTAGGTTGGAGGACTTGTTGTTCTGTGCGGTAATTATCACTGGGTTTGACTGAAACCTTTTAAACCTATTTGAGTCATGCTTCTTGTTTACATCTGTCAATACTATATAACTGTCATAACGGCGAAACTCACACGACACAGAGGCAGGGGAGAAATTTTGATGATGTTTGTTGTGAAGCAAACACGGACTCAGGGCTATACAGAAATTATGTCTACAATTTTGGTAATTTTTTTCCATAAATACTTGGTATGGAAGAACCTGACGGCCCTGCACAGAACCCAGACCTCCACCTCATCCCACACCTTTAAGATGAACTGGAACACCAACTGTGAACCAAATCTCATCACCAACATCAGTTAAATGATAATCTAGTGCAATCACTTATTATGATTTCAATGTAATTTTTAATTAATCAAGGTCAGCTTGTAGAGATTTGTTGTTGATTTGTGTTCACTTCGACATTAAGCTATTTTTCTGTTTATCTGTGTCCAACAATCCTAATATTACATCAGCAGTGATTGAATGCTGTGAATCTAGGTTCTACACTTGCATTAAAGGTCCATATAGTCTAAAGGTCTCTGACCATGTGTTGTTTGATTATAGATCAGGTCTAGGTTCTATATTAATACAGTGAAAGTATCAAAGCCTCAGTCCACAGAGAAATGCACACAGCCTGTATTCAGAAAC
Source organism: Seriola aureovittata (assembly GCF_021018895.1). Classification (NCBI taxonomy): domain Eukaryota; kingdom Metazoa; phylum Chordata; class Actinopteri; order Carangiformes; family Carangidae; genus Seriola; species Seriola aureovittata. The sequence goes on from NC_079377.1 coordinate 2,112,969, forward strand.
TGAGCCTTAAAACCAGCCGTCAGGACTTCTGGAACTTTGTGATGTCACAACAAAGCAGTCACTGCCCCAAGCCCCGCCCACCTGAACCCACCATCCAACCTTGTAGGATTTGGTTTCTCTGAGTGTTTACCTGAAATCTGCTATATTTTTATTCCATCACTCAGAAAACAGTCAGCCAATCAGAAGACAGGCTCAGAGCCTCCTCTCTTCTGATTGGCTCACCAGCCTGTTGTTACTAGAGCTCCAGAGAGAAGCCTGAGAGAGGAGATGTAAAACTAGACTGAGATGGTTTTTGGTTCTTATAACCACAAATATATCTTCTTATGGATCAACACTTCAAATAAAACACTGGAGAAGAGGAAAATATGGATTCAAGACTGATTCAACTGTGAATGCAACAGTCACAGATTCTCACCTCTGTCTAGGTCAAACTGTTTCTGTCCTTGCAGTCGTGCCATAATTCTGGATATCCTTAACCTCGACCAGCCAGTCTAATCTAGTTTGCTGCATACAGTCTCGTCTTTATGCTGTTGGTCTTTGCAGCCGTCTCTGTCTCATCAGCTAAGCATCCTCCAGTCATGGCATGTTTTCACCCCCACCACCACCAGCAGCCTGTGAAGCCATATGTGCCTGTAGCTCACAGTCACAGTTAAAGCGGTGGAGGCCCTGCAGAATACCTGACTGTCTTGCTTCATGGTTTATGGCAATAAGGTTTCACCACTGATGGGAAAAGTTCCACTGACTTTATAGCTGTCAGACACTCACTGGGAAATGGATGAGCTGACTGTTGAGTATTATATGCTTTGGCAGCTGCATTGGCAAGAACCTACATGTGCCAGTGTTGAGTAATTGACTGTAGGACTCTAAAGTCTGAGTAAATCAGGCTGGTTCTCGTGTGTGAACCAGTCACAGGAAGCAGTTTTATAGATCAGTTTTACAGTTGGCAGGGCTTCTGGTTGCTATTAAGTGTCTTCCCTGCATTTCAGCAACATTGTCTTGTTAAACCACCATCTGCCCACCAGACCAACGTGGCGTGTTTTACATGTGAACGTATCAGTCTAGTCTCATAATCTGAGGCAGTTAATGAAGGTCCTCATGTACAAAACATAAAGAAACAATCAGAGTTCAACAACAGTCAGTTCAACAACAGTCATCACCTGAGCAGCTATTGTTTTTTATCCCAGAGGATCATGTAAGCTTATAGGCTTATATATGGGACTGTCCCCAATGATCAGTCCTGTTAGAAAAATGTGAAATGTGTCTTTAATCTCTGATCCACCCAAGCAACAACCTCTGGGGCTGAAAAATGAAGCCAACACTGAAGAACCAAAAGCTGCTGTTCTCGCATGTGAAAATGTCCAACTTTACAGCAGAAATAAACATGTTTACAGCCTGGTACAAAAACAGCTTCGGTCTCTAGAGCTAATTTCCTCCTTCATGACAACTGTTTATATAACTCACAAGTTTACATCTTATTAAGGCTGAAAGTTGTGTAGAATTTGGGGCGTGGCCTCTTTGAGTGACAGGTGGGTGAGCATATGATTGCCATAAACAGTTGCTAATCCAATATTTGTCTGTGGCAGGACATCCATTACATTGAAGAGTATAAGACACTAAAAATCTATGTCCTATTTTATGCACAAGATTTTTTTTTTCTGGTTTTTAATCATTTTCAGAAACCCAGTTATTTTTTTTCCCACAGAACATTGTGGTTTAACACCAGTGCTGAGATGACACATTTCAGTAAACCTCATGACATGTAGATATTCACCCCCCTCCCCCCAAAAAAAACAGACACACACATGGATAAAGAGTTTGAGATGACTCTTACCTTCACTCTGCACAGCATTCAAGTGTCCACCTTCAGAGACCTGTGGAAGAAACAATCAGGATTCATAAGAAGAAGAAGAACACAACGCTCTTATTATACTGCAAAGCTTTTTACACTGTTTTCCTGCCATAAATCTAACTTTCATCAAAGGCACTGAAGACCCTGGAGCCCACATTATGGAAGTTTCCTCGTTGTTAAATTAGTTGTACAACTGATGCCAGCTTGAGCCAGTTTCAGTGAGTAGTGTATAATGAGGTTTTCATTCACAAAGCTGAGTCCCCCGTCCTCAGACTCACTCCCTTATGTCTGAACTATCGCTGTCAGTGCTGGGACATGTGATGAAGATGTTTCTATATATATCTATATTTAGGCTGGGGATAGGGACAGGTTGTGGTGGCAGCAGGCTGAGCAAGTTATAGTCCAGACGTCCCTCACCCTCGCTGTATTTTCCAGCTCCTCCTGCAGAAACCTGAGGCCTTCCCAGACCAGATCAGATATATAGTCTGTCCAGTGTGTTTGGAGTCTATAGCCTGGTGTCTCCTACCAGCTGGACATGGAAAACCTCACCATCATACCGATCAGTGGAGAAGCTGATCATGCTGCAGCAGCTGTGTGATAATGTTGATGATAATGATGATAAATGATAATGTTTTGCTGTGAAACTCAGTCTCTGTTGATGTCCATTGGATCTGTAGTGAAACCAAGCTGAGTACAGCTGACAGATTTCATACACAGGAGGAAGCAACACACTTTTCAGAGCCATCTGTTTAATGTTTGTGGTTGTTTACTCCTTTAAGCTTATTTCCTACTTACAGCAGCAGCTGCAGTACGTGTGGAGCTCCACTAAGATTTTCCTCTTTTTTTTTAATGTTGCTCTGATTTTGTTGCATTGTGTCTTCAGGTCGGGTCTGAACAAGGCAAGATTAAGTAAAGTACACACTGTTCAAGGTGCGGTGAACAAACTTATCTGTAGCCTTTTGTATGAAATTTGCTTAAACATAAATTCAGGATAGAAGAGATGAAATACAAATCATGATCAAAAAACGTCCCTGAGAGCTCAACACACTGCTACTTAAGAAAACACATGTAAACAGACAAAACTGAGCTGCAGATACTCACAGCACAACACAAGTGTTTCCGGGGGAAACTAAAAACTGATGAACCTGCTGGCATGCACTGAACAATACTTTGTGACTTTTGAAGTTAAAACCATTGAACAAGTGCACATGATGTTTTATAATACATCCATGCAACGGCATCTCAGCAGGTTCATCACTTTTATTCCTTTTTTTAAAGTTATTTTTTGCCTTTATTCTGATGTAACTGTGAGAGAGAGAGAGAGAGAGAGAGAGAGAGAGAGAGAGAGAGAGTTTTTGTCTGTTTGCATGTGTTTCGTTAAGTTGCAGTTCTTTGAGCTCTCAGGGCCACCGTACTCTCTCAGTTACAGTGCAGGTACCGCAGTAATGAGGCGAACACACTCTGCATGGACATGAACATCTGTTTTGGATTTAAAAGCAGTAAGTCACAGATGTCTGTATGTGACACAGTGTGACACACAGGACATGGAGTAAACTTCAAAAAAAATGAAAGCAGATTATTACTGAGTGTTAGTGGTGCTACTAATCAACATTGGTTTATCATAAGATGATGGGGAATACTTGGGCCATCTGGGGTATAATCAAGCTGAGGAGCTGCCTGGGGCCACAGGGCCACCAGAGGGCCCCCAAACTAGTAAATGAAAATCCTGTGTTCACATCTTGTGGTAGATATTTAGGTAAGCTACTGTGTGTTCTCTGGGTTTAGGTTTAATATGGCAGGCTAGTTTCTTGTGTCTTGGATTTGATTGGAGTGTGGGGGATTAGAGGCTTGTATCCGAAACAACCTCTTACCTGAGGGAGCTGTTCAGCTGTGGTGTGTCACTCACACACACATCTGCAGCGATGTGATATGAATAAAAGTGAGAGCAGACTTTGACCTGCTGATAGTATGAAGCAGACCAACCACCAGTGAATGAATGAATGAATAGGCGGACTAGTATTCAGACATATTTTATGTCTTCTCTGTTCTCCGGCACCTTGGAGCAGTGAATGAAACATTGACTGTGATCTTAAAGTGCTGACTCACACCTTGAATTTGTTGCCCTTGAGGCTGTTTATATGCAGTAAATGCAAGGAAGATTGCAGGGATGTCTTCCAACACTTTCAGGGCTATGCATAAGAAGGACTTGTCCTACACTCTTCAGCCAGCAGTGGTGCAGTCCACTCTTTAAAATCCCTCTGGGCTGCACTGTAGATGCATAGATGTGCAGTTTATCTGAAAATGTTTGTAATTTATGCATCAATGTTGAGTCTTCACACACAAAAGACTGAATATAGCCTCTGCTCTCGTATCCTGATTATGAGTGTTCATCATCTCTGAGTACTGCATGCTTTCATATCCAGCAGACTTGACTACTGTAATGCTCTCCTATCTGGTCTCCACAAAAACATCATAAACCAGCTGCAGCTGAATGGGAATCTGGTGCCTGAGTCCTGACCAGAACCAGAAGGAGAGAACACACCACACCTGTGTTAAAGTCTCTACATTGTTTCCTGTCAGCTTCTGTTTTGATTTTTAAAATCCTTTTCCTTGTTTTTAAAGCCCTTGCAGCGGCAGATACGTCCCACATGCTGACACTATATGAACCAGTACGGCCCCTCAGGTCCACTGGTACCAGTCTGTTGGTTGTTCTGAAGCGCAGGACTCAAACCTGTGGTGAGGAAGCTTTTAGCTTTTATGCTCCGAGCCAGTGGAACAATCTGACCTGAGAGCAGCTTTAAATGTAAACTCGAAATGTTCCTCTTCAGCCTGGCTTTTCTTAAATAATTAGTCACTTTATTTTATTCACTCATTTTATCCTGATTATTTTGTAAATTGTATTTTATTCTATTTCATCTGTTCTATTCTTGTTAATTTTCTTATTTGTTTGTTTATTAATTGTAGCTTTTTTAATTTATTTTATTGTATTTCACTGTCAGATTTCTTATTTGATTTGTCCTTTTCTTTTCATCTGTGAAGCTCTTTGAACTGCACTGACCTGCATGAAAAGTGCTGTACAATTTAATTGATTGATTGATTGATTGATTGATTGATTGATTGATTGATTGCTAGATATACTGTTCACCCAGATATGAACACCTGACAGGCTGCACTGTAAATGCAGTTTTTGTGTCTTCACACACAAAAGACTGAATATACCTGCTGTTCATGTATCCTGACTATATTTACATATCGCTATTGGACTGGATGTAACATACTGTTGCTCAGTCTGTCTGTGTTAATATGTTAATATCCCCCTCTTTACATTCATTTTCTTCCCTATCTTCTACAATAAAACGACTGTTTCTTAGGCCGGCTCATCTGATGCAACAACACCTTCACTCAAATATCTGAGTGTGAAACGTTTCGGTCCGTGTGTTTATGCAGAGCTCAGGCTGCTTGGCAGTAAAACGTGTATGACTCAGGGAGGGACAATCCACAGATCCTGGAGCAAACAAAACAGTCAGTTCTGATCCCTCTTTGGAAACTGACCATGTCACCAGTTCATGTTTATTTCTAATTGTGGTAAATACTCTTCAATGTGTTGTTATCTGAGTCTGACTAAAGAGAGAAGACTAAATAAAATCTTAAGTGAGCAATGAATTATGGAGCGAAAGGTAAACACCAACCTGTGGTTTCCACAAGTGATCAAACTTTATTTCCTTGTTAGACTTTGACAGAGTTGTTATATTTATCTATTCATAGTGAAAAGACGACTTGCTGTGTGAGGTATCAGGTGTGGATCTATGTGTCAGTTGATGTGTTTAAAGTTTGGGAGACCTCCAGGTGTATGCAGATTTCTTTCTAAAGGTAACAGGGCGGGAATAATCAGGTGATAAGAGGTACAATGGAGAGAGTGAAACTGCTAAAGTCATATCAAACCTTCAGTCAAAGACCTGATAGTCTGAGCATGTGAATCTGTGGAATGAGTCTACATGCACAGGTTTGAATATCTGTATCTGTGTTTTTTTATGTTTTATTATTATATTGCACGTGTACAGAGCAGCCTACATCGCATTGTACTGTATGTTATTATTGTATAAAGTATTTCTAAATTATTTCATTTGTTTTAGATTCTATTTCTATTCTTATTTTGTTTCTTATTACATTTTCCCCTCGTGCTATTCTTTCATGTCATGTCATTTGAATTTCTTCTATGGTGGATCAATAAAGGTACATCTTATCTAATCTTAATATATATATATGTGTGTGTGTGTGTGTGTGTGTGTGTGTGTGTGTGTGTGTGTGTTCAGTAATTGTGATGAACTTGTTGCCTTATTGCCTCTGGAAATCAGCAGTGCTACACACAGTTTACTGAACACAATGACCCAGATAATTGTTTCTATTTTCCTTCTATTTTCAGTTATAAAGCTAAAAAGTGATTTTCAGGAAACTTCCTATAGAGGCATTATGGGATGACAGAACCATGAGGTGTTACAGTTCTGTAGTTCACTTATAGCCCATGGCGCTAAATCAGATGGGCGCTCAAAATCCTCCGTGACACACAAACGTGAGAAAAGCTGGTCCGGGCTAAATGTCAGATTGTAAACATCAGGCTGCAGCCCGCTTACCTCAGCAGAGACGCACAGGACCAGTAACAGGCAACAGGGGACGAACCCGGGCACGACTTTCCTCCGGTCCATCCTGCCGAAGAAACCATCTCCTCCACACCTTCCGCACACACCTTCACCACCTCCACCCGCTCTCTGACAGTCTCTCCTCTCCGGCCGGTAAGAAACTAAACGGGGAAACGCGCACACAGACACCGGCTCCGGCTGAGGTCCGCGCTGAACTCAACTCCAGACATCCAACCCGCTCCAGAGCTAAAAATGACGCGCTGTTGTCGAGGAAGGGACATAACTCTCTCTCTCTCACTCTCTCTCTCTCTCTCCCTCCCTCTCTCTCTCTCTCTCTCTCTCTCTTCTCTCTCTCTCTCTCTCTCTCGCTCTCTCTCTCTCTCGTCCCCCCCCCCCCTCACACACACACACACACACACACACACACACACACACACACACACACACACACAGTCTATCTCCATGACAGGGGACATTACATTAACTTACATTCATTTCCTGGATACTTATTTTAACCTTAACCATAAATACTAGGCTACTTCCCCAAACCTTCCTTAAAGTGCCCCTAACCCTTAACCTAATCTAAACCTAAACCTAAACCTTAATTCCAAACCTAAACCATAATCTAAACCTAAACCTTAATCTAAACCTAAACCATAATCTAAACCTAAACCTAAACCTTAATCTAAACCTAAACCATAATCTAAACCTAAACCTAAACCTTAATCTAAATCTAAATCTAAACCATAATCTAAACCTAAACCTAAACCTAAACCTTAATCTAAATCTAAACCATAATCTAAATCTAAATCTAAACCATAATCTAAACCTAAACCATAATCTAAACCTAAACCATAACCATAACCTAAACCATAACCATAATCTAAATCTAAAGCTAAAGCTAAAGCTAACCGTAGAGCAGGTCTTCATTAATGACCATAAGGAAGATAAACTCCCACAATCAAAATGTGTAAATCGATTTAGGTCCCCACAACATGAGTAAAACCCAGACACATGCACACACAGAGAGGCCTCGCTCTGACATTTCAAAGCTGCTCCTCTTGTAAATCAAAGGTGTGAAGCTCTCATACTGCATCAGTGACATTATGTAAATGTAAATAATCCGTCTTTACACCTTCTAACAGTCCGTCTTAAGGTGCCAGATAAATAACAGCGTTAGTCTAAACATAATTGAATGCTGCCATGTGGCAGAGTACAGACAAGCCCTGAGGTCCTTGAAGACCACATGAAGAGCAGCAGTAACACACACTGAGCATGTTCCCCCTGCACAACCACAACAACAACTCTCAACTTGACTTTGACTTTATCACCAATGACTCACAACTTCTGAATTGGACAGAAATTAATCCTCCTCAAACTCAACGTTTCAAACACGTAAAAAAGAAAAGCACAGCCAATGAGCTCCTCATCAATCTGACAAGGGATGTACAGTCCAGTTTATTAGGTACTGTTCAGTTACAAGTCTAATACCCTGCCTCACCGTAGCTAATGGGATTCTTCAAATGCATGGCCTCAGAGGGAGAAACATAGCAATATTGCTGCTTGCATCCACATTTGAAAGATCATTGCAGTTATCTGCTGCACTAAAAGAGAACCACTGTTGAAGAAAGGACTTTTCAAGCCTCATGTTATTTTATTTGGCTGATACTATATCAGTTATTTGATTAGCCTTTTGTTGCTGGATGGCTTTTAAATGTGTATATGTATTATGTTCCATTAGATTCCTTTGTTTAACACAAAGAAAGAGATGGTGGATGCATAAATTAGATAAGTGGAAGTAATGTTAGCTAGTTTATTATTACATGACATTTTAAGTTATCCATTAATCATTGACTTAAGCATTTTGAATTGTGACAGATGAAAAATTGTTGATCTGGCTTCTGGATCTTGTGTTTAAATTGTGTTTTTTTCCAACTAATAAATCCTCCTTCAGTGAGGTTATAATGTTCACTTCACTGGGATCATTTTGGAGGATGAGGTCTGTGGTAGGTCTACTGTTTAATTATTAATTCATAAAAATAAAAATAAAGTCCTGTCACTATCACACTGCCCAAAGGCTGAAGGTCAAATGGAGATAAGCAGAGCACGGCCATGATTTCTCTCCAGATAATAACTCCTGATTGGCTGCGCTTCAATGGGTCACTTCTGAGAGACTGATTGTTTTCTCTGGTAATCTCTCAAAAACACAGATGATCATAAAGCTCCATCTCGATTGTATTATCAGAACCTTTCAGCGCCTCTTGGGGCTTAGCCCTCAGATGCTTTCTTGACTCAGGAGATGAACGTCAAAGATAGCAACATTTTCACAGATCCAGCTGAAACAGCTGAGAATTTTCTGTGACTAAATCCCAACAAGGCCTCTACAGGGGCCCAACAAAACACAGAACACCCCCGGGCCCTGAGATGGTTTTCAAAGGCTGCTAGTGATTAGCTTCATGTCTTGTTTACTGAAACGTTTTGGAGGGTAAATCAAATAAACTGCTACTGAACAATACATACAATACTGAGTAGATTTAGATCTGGGTGTAGTATTATTATGTATCAGTGTCTATCTTGTGCAGCTCTGCAGGTCAGTACTTGGAGTGAATGTCTGCAGCCTGACATGTTTACGACAGAACCGACAATAGGCCAGTGGTGTTGTATTCTTAGGGTTCGTATCTGTATTTGTCCTCACCAGTAGTGGGTCACATTACACATGTGCAGCGGCCCAGTTTAGACCTATGTCCTCTCTTATGTAAGGATGGATATAAGAGAGTAATTTGCTGATTTAATATTGTACTAACATAAAGTTGTTCGACTTATGACAGAGTGGTCATATCCTGACTTTTAGTTCCTATGAGTCAAGCTGCAAAACACTAGATCCTACATTCCCCATAATGCAACTCAATAGCATGTCATTAGACCTTCCCTGCCTCCTAAATACCAACACCTCCAGTTTGTAATGCAGACATTTATAAACCTGTAGCCTTCAAACCCAAGAGGAGATTACAGAAGTGGAAGTTAAGAGTTGATGGTTCTCCTCTAAGGCCTCATAAGACTGTTTTTATTGGCTGAATCATTCTCCACATGACTGATGAATCCACTTTTGAAATTGATGCAGTGGCGGAAATGGACACAGAATCAACAGATAGTGTCTGTTTGATAAATCAGTACAGTTCTGTTAAACACAGTCTGTAACTTCTGCCTCTAGCGCTCTCTCAATCAAATCAATAACCAAAGACGTTGTTGGGTGACGTCATGAAATAGCGTGGGATCATGGGAGTGGTTGTCCTCACTGCTATTTCAGTAAGCACCTCCCGGTTTGGATTCCTTCAGTGTCAGTGTTCAGGAAATCAAACAGACCTGCTGATTCTGACCGTCAAAAACACTGAATGAAGCAGTTTGACATTTACAGTCAGAGTTTGAGCGACGCTGTACGGAGGAGAGAGACTCAGGGAAGAGTTGGAGCTGAGATTGATGCTAACCTTTGTTCTGATTGTTTCTCTGATAACTTATGAAGCAGACGTTCAGCAGGTTTTTAGCAGCAGCTGAATTCTGCACAGAGGTGTCCTCCTCTCCATAACAAACACACCAGGGGATTCAAACCAGTAGAAACACCTATAAAGCAGTTTCCCTTTAAAACTCAGAGATTCATCGACGCTCTTCAGTGACACAGGACAGGACGTCTCCAGCAGCTGGGAGCTGAGCTGTCTAACATTTCCTCAGCTTGTTTCTCTGATAACTTCAGATCCAGACGTCCGACGACTAAAATCCTTCATCTGGTTCAAATATAGAGCTGAAAACCACCAAGGTGGAAAAAGTCATTCATTCATTTATTCAATATCAATAATTCTAGAGCGACCCATTCCCTTCATTTTTTCCACGGTGTGTGAGATTTAAACTGTAAACTGCTCTTGTGGTGTGGTGTGTGTATGTTCGGGGGCACCAGTCGTAAGTATCTGAAAATAAAAATTCTATCCTGATATTTTGTTGTCAGTGGTGCTAGAGTGAACATGAACTTACAGTTTTGTGAGATGAACATCAGTCTAATCATCTTCTTTTAGCAACTCAGCTTTACATAGACAACAAGGAGAAATGAAAACCTGTTCAATGTGGTACGAAGGAGTGAATAAACTGAAGACATAAGCGTGAGTGAGTGATGTGCTGCGGGCTGTGATGGAGTTTCCTCTGCGGTCTAGACATTTGGGAGGAAGTGATAAGCAGGGCGGGGAAATGGTTCGCTGTAATGACGGGCAGATAAACGGGGACACAGCAAAAGCTTCACATTCTGACAATGGTGGGTGCAAACATAGCACAAAATCCTTCCTGCGCTTCAGACAAAACATGAAGCCAAATCCACACTTACATCATTAGCACAACGTCAATATTTCTGCCAGAAACAAACTGAGTGCAAGAAAACACAGTGTGGAACCAAGAACCGTGGGAAAGAATTAAAATGGGAGGTAGGTCAATAAAAAAGCATGAAACATCAAAAGAACAGTCCAACTTTAAACAGGCTTCTTGTCTTCTCCAGTAAGCTGATGGCAGTGATATGAATTTTATGTTTGCTATCTGTATCCACTAAATCTAGTTAAGCCTGTTTAGCACAAAGACTGGAAGCAGGGGGGATGATAGCCAAGCTCTTATAAAAAGTACAAAAAAAAATCCACATGAGTCAGTGTTTGTGTTACTTTAGTGTTGAAATATATTTTTTTGTGAATGAAAAGACCCCTGATCATATATGGGCATGTGACCAAAAGATTTCAGGTCATTTCAACAGGGAAGTAGCTTTACTTTCCTCATGCCAGTGTAGGTCTGTTACTTCTGACTTCTAAGTAAATGTCCTGTATTCAAAATCATATTTGAGTCAAAGTGTAAGGGTAGCAGGTGAATGTACTTCAACTAGGAATTCAGGATAGTCCACTTTCTAGTGTGATATGATATAATATGATATGATATGTTATGACATGACATGACATGATATAACAAGATATGACAGGATCCATGAGGCATGACCACAGTCTAAGCTAACTGGATAATTGTCCTTATACTTCCATTTAGTTAATGAAAATAAAGCATAAAAAAAAAGAATATCCCAAGCATCTCCTCTTCAGGTGAGCAGCGCACACGCACCCGGCTGTCCACATGATGTAAAAGAGAATGTGATTCATCAGACCGGGCCACCTTCTTCCATTTGTCCATGGTCCAGTTCTGATGTCGGCGGTGGATGGGGGTCAGCATGGGCACTGTGACTGGTCTGTGGCCATGCAGCCCCATACACAGCAAGCTGCCATGCACTGTGTGTTTTAACACCTTTCTATCAGAACCAGCATGAGCTTTTTCAGCAGTGTGTGCTACAGTAGCTCTTCTGTGGGATCGGACAACACGGGCTATCCTTCTCTCCTCGTGCACTTCAATGAGCCTTGGGCGCCCATGACCCTGTCGCCGGTTCACCAGTTGTCCTTCCTTAGACTACTTTTGGTTGGTACTAACCACCGGCAGTTTTGGAGGCGCCCTGTCAAAGTCGCTCAGATCCATATGCCGCCCATTTTGCTGCGTCCAATACATCGACTTCCAGGACTAAATGTTCACTTGCTGCCTAATACCTCCCACCCACTGTGCCATTGTAAAGAGACAATCATTGTCACTCACTTCACCTGCAGTGGTCATAATGTTATGGTTGATCGGTATATGTGTGACAGGATTTAAACCAGTTTCGTGCTGTAACCTTAAAACCAACCCACCATTTGAGATGAATCAAAAGGACGCCATGATCCACAGTGTTGAAGGCAGCACAACGATCTAATAAAACCAAGATGACATTTCCCCAGAGTCAAGAGAGAGTCATTTATCACCATGTCATGTGCTGTGAACCCAGGTTGAAATGGATCAAGAATCTCATTGGTATTCAGGATACCATTGGCTGATACTAATTAAAACATTTAGCATGGAGGTTATTGTTTTTGAGCAAAGGCTTAATTGTTAAAAACGTGGGGTCAGTGCCAGAGGCTAAGCAACAGTTAATAACTACACCTGTTATACTGCTATGCCTAATTATATCAGCAGTATCCTTTATCATAAGGGAGTGAACTACATCATGGGAGAGAGTGTGCATGTGCTTCAAAAGAACAACAAAAGCAACTGCACTGGCTTCCTGTTAAACACTGTATTGATTTCAAGATTCTCGTTTTCAAGTCACTTCACAACCTGCATCTCTGTATCTCTCTGATCTACTTCACACCTGCCTGTACTTTTAGATCTTCCTCTTCCATTAATCTCACTGTTCCTCCTGCCTGTCTGACCACCATGGGCTTTAGAGCCTTCAGCCATGTTGCCCCTCACCTCTGGAACTCACTTCCACAAGACACCTGTAATATAATCCCACCTTACACACCCCTTCAAACTTCCCTATTTTGTTTGACTCCAGGCTTCCATTCCATGCAATCACATTAATTTTAGACAATATTAATATTGTTGGATTAGTCTGTCGCTGTATATTTCTCTTACTGTGTTGTAAGGTGTGCTTGAGTGCCATGAAAGGTGCCTATAAATTATATGTATTATATTATATTCATTATATTATATTGGGATATTTATATATCCTACTTTCCTGTAATTATAAAAATTAAATATATTTCTCATATTCATGCCTGGAAGAATCTTGATACGATTTTAGACACCCCTAAATTGGACTGTAACGTCTGTCTGCTTCATGACATCAGTGGCTTCCTCCTCAAGTCTCTGGTAGATGTCAGTAGCAGTAGCTAACTATCTGGCTTGTTTAATACACTTTACTTTCTTACCATCAAAGTTTCTGAATTAGAGTGTGTTAAGTGTCTACAGATGGATGTTAATGTTAGTTACAGTTTAGCTACCTAATGTTAGCTAGCTGATAGCGCCCTTCTGTTTCCAATGTTGGCTTGTCATTTCATTACCAATATAAAATCTCGTATATTATCTAACTTCAGTAAACACTGTTGTGTAATTGAACAATATTAAAGTACATGTGCCTGCACTGGACTGGGTTCCCTTAAACCCTGGGGAAGTAGTTAAACCCCCCCCCCCCCCCCCCCCCCGACTGTCACTGTATAATTCACACTCTGCCTAACAAGATATTTATCGAACCATATATTCAAACACAACTGTCCAATTTTATTTCAAAATGGTCACAGTACATGCAGAGACATACTGTTCAACAGTCAGACTTTGGAATAACGTTGAACTTCAGTTAAACTTCAAAAAGAAAAAAAATATTTTCCATGAACTTAATGAAGCTGTCAGTTGCTCTTATCTTGTACATCAATGGCACACTCCAAAATCTGCATTTTCTTAAAAGTCATACAAATTTTTATTTTTAGTTTATTGAATTTTGTAACTTCAGAGTGTGAACACACCACAGACTCTGTAAAGTCTGGAACTGGGACACAATCAGAGGAAGAAAGAAAATGAAAAAAACTGATGAATGATTTGATCAAAAACTGTTTAAATCCATTCCAACCACAACGAGCTTCGCTTATTGGTGATCCATGTGACCCTGTCTGTCTGATAGGCTGATGTTAACCACCATCTCAGCTTCCACAGGAGTGATGAGTCATTTCGGCGTTCAGTGATAATGGTAAGTTCCCGGCCAGGAGCCATGAAACCCAAGACGAATAATTCCATCACATCCACTAATAACATCTCTGCTCTGAATGAGACCACTCTGCTAAATTGGGTTGAGACAAGATGGCGTCATTTTCATCAGAGTCAATTCAGGACACGAGGAGAAAGTCACATTATGTTTCAAACCATAAAACACAATGTGTTGTGAAAACAAAGGCTGTAACAGAAAACTGGTCTGCGTGTGTGTGTGTTGAAATCTGCCTTCTCAGTGTTCTGCTCCTTGCTTAATTTATTTAATAAATGTATATGGTACCGCGTTGTTCATTCATACAGTAGCTGACAACACCTTAAAGTGAGGAAACCCAGTTCCATGACTCAGTCCAGCAGCCACATTGAGTCCATACAACACGTGCATTCGAACAGCTGGCTTCCTAGACCTCGGTGCGTATGTTGGGGTATCTCTTCAGCAGGGTTGTGGCTTGTTTTGGGTGCAGACGTCCTCCCTGCATGCTGGTCAGATTAGATTTATTCTTCATCGCAGCCTGTTGAAGAAGAAGAGGAGTGGTTACCAGAGCTTTTCAATGAGTGCATGTGTTTATTAAAGTACAAGCAGCAAACTGTTGCACATCTGAAGCACAGAGTAGCAGCGAGCTTCACCACTCAGACACTCAAACATGACTGATGAGGGGAGAGGCAGACATTCTCCATGTGTCCAGCCTTGTCGGTGTTGAGGATATACTAACTCACAAATAGTTTCACAGCTGTTTCCATGGTAACAATCAGTGATACCTGCTGACCAGTTGGACGAAATGACAAAAAACATGTGTAATGAGAAGGTAAAAGAGCTCAGGAACCTGTAGGAAACCTGCAGTGGTGACGACAAGGTCATTTGTTTTGATTTGACCAAGGAAACGATCCTGAGTGTGATGAGTCAGCACAGGTACTGAGACCTGACACATTAAGAATCCACAGCAGCTCTGCTCTGCTGCACTGTGCTGAAGACTGCAAGGTTTTTTGTATTGTTCCTCTCCACTGATACTGAACAGTAAAATGGGATTTATTGTGGGGGTGTTGTACAAGGTTCTTCTTGATTTTGAAGGGTTTTCTTACTTCTGGTTACTTTCTGATTGACTCGTATTGAAGAATTAGATTGGATTGGATTTGCTAATGTTGTAGCATCTTTCAAGACTTAACAGTTCTTGATTAATTGGTCTTGACTAAAACTAGACTAAAGGTTTTAGTCGCTTAAACACTGACTAAAAATGAAATAAGGGTGAAGTTGACTGAATATGATTTAAACTAACATGGACTTGTTATCTCAGAATTAAGACTAAATCTAACAATAGAGGACAAATAACACTAGACACCACTTAATTAATCTTAATTTAAATGAACACTATTTAAATCCTGGATCCATATCATGCCACAGCAGCATTTGACAATACAACAATCTACAGTATGTACTTCTGTTAAAAGCTTCTTTTCTAATCTTAAAATCATTAATCATTATGTGCAATCAAATAAAAACATACTGATCACATAAAATAAAACATCAAATCAATACAATAATATTTAAAGGTGTGGAGGTTATCAGCGAAATGCCTTTTTCCAGTCTGTGAGCTGAAACTGTTTTAGGGCCCAGTTTCTCCTGCAGCTTTATTAACGTAGAACATGAAATGATGGAATGAATTTCAGTATAAAAAAGTTAACTTCAGTAGGTTCTTCATGTTTACAGTCTCTTATGATCTATTTAATTGCATTATTTTCAATGACTGGTTTTTCAATACAGCGATCCTCTGGTTCTGGATTATCAACACTGACTGTCGTGCAGATAAAAACACCCACACATTGATTAATAACTGATTAATCATTAATAACTCAAAGCGTTTTTCACCTTCATTTTTTCTCGGAGGTTGTGTTTTTTGTTTTCCTGGTTGGTCATTAATGGTGCTAACTTTCTAAAGCTGAGATAAACTGAGATAGACTCAACAAGAGGTCTGAAAGGATTCTGATTAATAAGCAGATCTGACAATGGAGTCAGATTGGATCATTTCAAAAGCTTGAAAGGAATGAACAGATTCTGTGCTGTGCAGAAATAACTGTGCTCCTTTGAGATTTGTCTTTGCTCCAGTTTGTTTTCATTTAGAGGCGCTGGTGCCTCTAACAATAAATAAATAAATAAATAAATAAGTCCTGAAATATGAAAATTAGCTGCTTTTCCTGCTTGAGGAAAGGCAGTGGATTGTTGGTGGGACAAAACGAGCAATTTAACGACGTCACCTTGGGCTTGAGGAGATTATGATGAGCATTATCAACCATTTTCTGATGTTACAGACAATTAACAATTAACTGAAAAAATAATGGACAGATTAATCAATTATAAAATAGTAGGTTTCAGCCCTCGATATGTTACTTTATGTGGAGATGGAAACGCAGAGGAGGGAAGATTGTGCAGCACACAGTTATGAGTGAGAGAGGAAGAGGAGATTTTGTTGTGCCTCCTCCCAGGAAACAGCTGGACCCTGTTGTATGTTAACTGGCCTAATGACATTCTATACAGTCTGCTGCACAGTCAGCTCCACTCCAACAGTGTACACAGAGTCAACAGCAGAGATCTGATCTGATTATTTCAATTTGCAAATGATTGCCATTTTCCCATATACTGTGTGCAGATGTAAGAAAAAATTGTGATACAAAAATGATTTAATGTACTAATAACCTTTTACTTCCTGTGAACATGTTATTTCCCAGTATGCATTAGAAAAGGTTTTTACAGGTCATCTCAGGGCTGATGTGAACGCACCTGAGCCGCCTCCACACAGCTGTAGAAGGCCTTCGTCTCCGTAGAGCACACACCGTCCACAAAGTTGTTCTGCTTCCAGCAGGCCATCAGGACGGACATCTCTGTGACACAGGTGGCCTCTGCGGAGAGAAAAGCTTCAGTTTAATCTTTAATCCACTTTGAGAACTTCCATAATTAACGGTGTGTTAACGAGCTGCAGGAGGTGAACGATTTAAACAGACGACTGCTGGTTTGAGACTGCAGGTGTGATACAACAGATTTATAGGTAATAAACTAGAAGTCCACAAAGCAGCCCTTTCTAAGCCATGTATTTAATTAAGTGTTACTAATTACTCATGTGTAGTTAATTAATCTGCTGTTATTTGGCCAAAGATGGGTTTGTCAAGGAGACATACCACTCTCAGTAGGTTAATACACCACAAACACAGACCTGCAGTTTCATTTATAGAACATAATCAATGTTTAAATGACAATAAGGGTCAGACAAGTTCATCTTCTGTTCAGCTTTACATGTTATTAAAAGAAAATTAAGTCCATGAGATGCTGACTCACATCTAGCCCAAATAAAACTCCAGCCACTGTCTGCCCCCCTCCTGTTGGAGGACCACTGGCTCTAGACAGCTCCAGTCAGAGGAAATGAAAAGTTGCTGTAGTGCAGGGCAGTTGAACCCAGGAAATGGGCAAATCCTGTTTATAACTGCCCAGCTCAAACAAGCTCTCTATTGGCTGTGTACATGAAACCCAAACCAGCTCATTCCTTTGTCAGGGAGATTGTATGGCGACATTTAAAGCTGTATTCTGATGGACATCTTTTTTTAGTTCACCCAAATCACTACTGGGCCTGATCCTGTGTACCTAATATACCACTGTAGTATGGCTGTTAGGAGATTATACTGTATCATGGGTCTCAAATTTGGAGGGGATCAGTGTGGTTGGGTCTTAAGCTGATTCAGTCAGAATCTGGAAGAATTCAACCTAAAAACTCCACCTGAACCAGACAGTTACGAAAACACTTGTGGCTGAGCTGTGCTCAGAAGAACACAAGAGGAACCGTCATGTGCACGTCTCCTGACTGCACGAGGAGCCGAAGGACTACACAACTCACTGATGCATTCAGGCCCAAACTGACACCACACACTTCAGGTGGGTAGGAAAAGAGGGGCGTTTGTTTTCAACTGTTGCAGCCCGTACAGGAGCTCCACACTCTCTTCAGTTAAACGCATGTTGCCTTCCATATGCTGTTCCCTGTGTATCTCACATTCACAGTGTATGTGATCTCCATAATGTGTGTCCTATGATGCTGACACGAGTGAACTCTGAAAAAAAGAGGTAGTGATGTTGGGGTGATGGTGGGGATAGTCGAATAGGTGGGACACATACCACATGGGCTCAAATGCCCTGAGCAGCGAGCAGCAAGCAGCGAATCCCCCGGTTTGACTCCAGGCCAGCCGAACCATTTGCTGCATGCCATTCCCCTTTTCCCTCTCCCCCTTTCCTGTCTATCTCAACTGTTACCATCTAATAAAAGGCAAAAAAGGGCCAAATAACTTGCTTTGAGCTTTTCCTGTTTCCCTGTCTGTCTTCATGTACTATTTCCTATTACCTAATGTGTTCATTCAGATCCAGGGCACCATGCACTGCACCTCTTACCTTCTTTAAAATTTGTTTGTAGGGACGTCCCAGGATCTGATATCAGAGCCAATCACTGTACTCTAATCAACTTAACAACCCTTACTTCCTGTTCCTCTGTCCACACCAGAGGGAATACACTAGCCGTAAAGTGATATTTCATATTTGCTATCTATCACAATGTCACAAATGTATGGGAAGATGTAATGTAAGATGAACAAACTGATGATCAATGCAATGAGCTGTGTTAGGGTTTCACCAAGTTACATTTTAATTTTTAATACCAAAGTATGAAGGATATCAATAAACCAGTCAGGATGATCATCAAGTATTATTTACCCAGTGTGAAACAAGTGTAAATTCATTGACATTTATTTAGATGGGTGAACCAATTAAAAATATAAGTAATTAATTTAAGGTCAAATGTCTGGAAAAACAGGACAGGTTTTACAACAATCACTCATTGTGTAACTAAAGTTATAAAGTTATAATATCGAGGAAATATTCAAGTCTAAAATGGTAAATTAAATATAACACTTGTACTGAGGAAATGAGAGCTCTTTAACTTCCTGCAGACCCCCACTGTTAATCACATCAAGAAGGTAAACATGTTGGACCAGCATGGCTTCAGGGAAATACTGGACTCACAGGACCTTTGAGTCGACAGGTGTTCATTCACTATAACAGAAACATTCTTATGGGAGCCAGTTTCACAAAGACAGACTGTGGCTTAGATAGAACAAACAGTCAGACTTCAGATAAACTGAATCTCAATTCCTCTGTCGCACAACGCACAAAGCAGTTTAGTTCTTGACTATCTTAAACTGGTCTGTGGTACAATGAATTCTGGGTAAATTAAGACTTTTTTTTTTTTTACAATAAAATAATGGCCGACCGAGAAACCACATCCAACCACTGAGCTCTATTTACCCCGGCAGGAAATGTTGTTTTTAAAGGAATCAACAGTTACAAGAACGTTTTATTTTGGAAATTCAGTACTGAGTGAAACACTAACACTATTTCCCTTCGCACTGTTCTTCCCATAACAATGTTATCAAACCACTAATTATGAGACATTGTTTCCTGTTTTTTGTTGCTGTTGTGGTGCTAGTGGTCAGCGCCTGTGTCAGTGATTGTTACCACGGTAACATTGGTCTTAGGTTTAAGTTAGTCTGGGGGTACGGAGTCTCTTTTTGGCCTTTATTTTTGTTAAACAGTCATACTTGCAGTCTTACTTACTTGATTACTTACTTAGACTAATGTATGAGCAGAATGAAGACTGGACCAACACTACAGACCAGTCAAAAACATCTTTGTGAAACAGGCCCCTGTTAATCTATGATAAACTGATAAACCACATCTATCTGTGCATCGTGATACAACTGTATCTCACACAGTGTGTTTGTCTGACCGACTTATATTAACATAGTCGTTCGTGGTGCATCTTTGTCTCTCTGCGGTCAACAATATGAATGAGAACAACCACAGGCTCTGAGGACACTGGCCTCTCCTTCGCTGTATTCCTACCTCCTTTCTTGAGTTTGCGGTTGGCAACTGCATCTCTCAGAGCCAGCGTCCTGTTGGGTTTCAGCACAGGTCTACCGTCCTGTCTACTGAGAAGCCTGCTGACCTTCTCCTGGAACAAGATGCCTCCCTGCGCCGCCATGTTGCCTCCTGAACTGTCACCTGCTCCTCACGACCTGTGGCTGAGCGTGGCGGGAAGCTGAAGGAGGGAACAGCTGAGACTGTGAGCGAATAGAAAAGATGAAGAAGAAACCGACAGTCTTCACCTCAATGCCGCACTCCTTCACCGAGTTCTTCTGGGCAGCGCCATGTTTCACCGTAAAAGGCAAGTCACTGTCGTAAAACCAACGTGCAGCCTGCTTCCTCCAGCCACTGCCGCATTCAGGTGCTGTCGTAATTCTCAAATCTAGTTATGAGCAGCACCTGTAAAAGGAGAGCAAAAAGATGGAAATCATTTAATATTGGAACATGCAACATCAAGACATCTTACCTGAGATTCCAAATTTCAATGCAGAACTTCATATGGAAAGGCATTATTTTAATCTGATTTAAACTTGTTTTATCCTAGTTTCAGTTTGGTAAAGCACAGATATGTCCCAGCTTTACTTTCACAGTGCTTATTATCATCAACTGTAAATTCAACCCAAGACAAAATTCTTGTTTTCCCTAATCCATAATTCCTCCTCTTGAATGAATTTAAATAATAAATAAATCACCACAGGTAATGGATTTGAAATGGATGAAAGAAAAAAAAAATAATGGAGGTTTTTTGATCTATGATTTTTTGATAATCTCT
The DNA here is from genome assembly GCF_021018895.1 of Seriola aureovittata. Lineage (NCBI taxonomy): Eukaryota > Metazoa > Chordata > Actinopteri > Carangiformes > Carangidae > Seriola > Seriola aureovittata. Next base: position 2,133,809 of record NC_079377.1, read on the forward strand.
ATTTGTGTTAATGTGAAGAAAAAGATATATATAATATCTGCAATATACAATATAGAATGATGTCTTTTAATTCAGGTATTGATGCAGAGTGTTGTCCTACAAAATCCCATTTTGTCATAATGAAATATTAACTTTGATCATTACAGTGCACAGCCCCATACAGAAATGTAATATATAACATATACGTCCCTATATCAAGAGTTATGTTGCCATATATGTAATTTATTAGGTGATATATTGTTATCACATATATACATTCTCTGGATATAAGTTTATAACATATATGATTGTTTGTAATTTGTATGTTGTACATGTTATATGGTTCATTTTTATATGGTACAACATCTTGTTAATGATATATAGCCTATGTCATTTATATATGCAAGTTTATTATAACAACATACATATAAAAATTCTATATGGTTATATATACTGTTGTTCATAAAGTTGGAATAAAATATTTTTTACCTCTTTCCATGAAATGATTGTGACAATGTGATTTATTTAATTTCACCCGGGTAATTTGGACACATAATGTAAAAATTGTACCTGGTCAGAAGTGATTACTGATGCATTTGAACAGGAATAAACAGAGGATTGTGTCTGAAAACAAAATTATTCCAACTTTATGGGCAACAGTGTATGTTTTTCTTTTTAATTTCTCATCATTTTAAACATGGCTATCTTCCCTTCCTGGAAAAGTGGTCTCAGACTTTTGGACTCTCCTGTCCATAATATCAACAAATATACTGACTGACAGGCTTTGGGATGAATACATATTTACATAAAATACAGTATGTGTACAATATTAGTATATGTACATAAACATATATACATTTCTTGAACACCATACAACATAAGGACATAAATGCATTTCATCGTCCTTATTTTTTTACACAGGCCGAGATCTCACTGCAACAGACATGACGCACACATCTTCATTTTCATCATTTAAAAAGGAGAGACTACTGTTGTTGCCATAATATATCAAAAACAATTAAAAAAGCAGAAGGTAATAGGATAGGATAAGAAAAATCTGCCCAAAAGGGAAGCAGTGTCTTAGCAATATATTTCATATCACTCCATGGTGTTAGAGGTGTTAGAGTGCTTTATCGGTGACAGCGATTGTGAAAAGACTGTGCACAGTTTCCTGTGGAAAGAGTCCTCTGCTCTATGTTCTTCTGGCACTTGGCCTATGGCTACATGACATTCAAGGAGAATGCAGGGCAAGTCATAACATCAGCCTGTGTCTGAGGGCATGTTCAACGTGGCTGCAGCGTCAGCAGGTATTAGAGTTGGTGCCATGTCAAATGAGTTCAGATTCAACTTTATAACATCTGAAGAAACATCACACCCACACTCTGACATCGTGGCGCTCACATTTCTGATGTTTCCAGTTCAGACAGATATGTATAGGCTAAAATAACAAAACTGCTCTGTTACACTATGCACTGTAGATCACTGGCTCACAACTGTGACCCATTCAAACCATTCATAGAGATGAGTTACAATTAAATAATAAATAGACCAACTATCAAATATGGTAATGACACTTACTTTTACCTCTGTAAGAATACAGTGGAAGTCCCCGTTTCACCTGTGTTTTCACACACTGTTATCAAACAGTTTTTCATTTCCACATCCAGCAGTTACAGAGCAACAGGATCATTCATGTGGAGCAGTGTTTGTGTCAACCAGATGAATTTAAGTCTAATATTTCCTCTCTTTTCGCTCTGTGTTTGGTCTCCACCAGCTCCTCTTTAGCTGCTAAATGCTCCACTGTGTTCACCAGCAGCTCTCTGACTGTCTGTCTGCTGTTTGCTGCTAAGCTGGAAGTGGACTGCGGCTTTTTTTACAGCCTGTTCTCTGAAAACAAAACGGATGCTGTGAGAGTGGTGAGAGTGAACCCAAACAGTAAAATTGTGTCCACACAGATAAACTATGAGCTGAAACCCCCCCCCATAAGCTGTGTAAAGCTAAGGTGAGCTGCAGATTCATAATTCTCTTTAAACATTGATTATTGTCACTTTAATTGAATAATCAATAATAATAATAATTCATTGATTTGATTTGCTTTAGATGTCCTCTGAGAAAATACTTTTTTCATCCGAATCACAGCTTATTCTCTTGTTCACCTTCTGTCTGGGAGATTCCAGAGGTGGCACATTCCTGCCGCTGTTCTCTGTGTCTCTGCACGTTCTTCACCTGGAGGAAACCTGCTCTACACAGCTGTCTCTGCACTGCCAGAAATATGGGCCTGATACTGTGCCAGGATCAGTTTATCCGCATTGATTTGACACTTCTGCCTTAGATTCACATCCAGGCACCAGTAGAGCTGCAACAAATCAAGATCATTTCCTTTTCTTACCTTAATAATAATAACTTTATTTATATAGCACAGACACAAGGGCAATAGCTTTATAGAGACATATAAGCGAAATGTTTATTTTTAAGGTTGACTATTTACATATTTATGTTTATTCAAATATTATTTACATATTTACACACTTAAATATTTACACGTGCATCTTTAGAAATCAGTTACAGTAACCTGAATCCATCTCTCTAGTTTTCCTTGTATTTACCTCAGTCTAAGCCCTTTAGCCTCTGATTGGTTAAAATAATGACATGTGACTTTCAAGACAGGAAGTGTTGTTGTATTGAAGTGGATGAAGTGTGACTGATCGTCTCCAGCAGCCAAAGGGCCCTGAGTGCAAAAGCTCAGTCTGTCCTGGTTTTAGCCTGGACCTCAGAGTTATAGATCTCTGCTGGAGGACCTCAGGCTGCATTCAGGCTCTTAAGGGGATTAGAATATCAGAGATATAATTAGGGGCCAATCCTAGACACATTTTAAAAGTAATGAATTTTAAAATAAATTCTAAAACATAACTAACCAGTGGGTTAGGTATGCTAAAATTTGCTTTATATGGATTCTTTTATTGAATGTGGTGAGCACTCCTGCTGCAGCATTCTGGATCAGGTCAACAGGAATAAATGAGGCAGTATCCAAGTTCTTTGTGGATAAAAAACATAGCATTTTTTAAAAATATTGTGAAGAAGCTGTACCGTCGAAAAGAGTTTTCAAGCAGGGTTGTCAAAAAGAGGTTGTCACTAACAACGGTTAGTTGTTAAACTGATGTTATAAAACCAGCGGCTTGTGCAACATTGAGAGCAACCTGCCATTTCCCACATAATCTGAGCTGGCAAAAACAATATTTAAATATGTTCCATAGTCCTTGGTTGTCAAAAAGAGGTTTAATGCAGGAGGACAGGGAACCAAGGGGAGAAGTGAGGGGACATGGGGTCATTGGAAGAGTCTGGACCTATGATATCAGCTTCTGATTTTTCTGAGTTTAACAAAGGAAGGTTTTGAGGAAACAAATTTTTAACACATGCTGTGTTGTTGTGTGGAGTCAGATCCGGGGCTTCATCCGCATAAAAATGGAATTTGATACGGTGCTTCTGATCTTGCCCTAGAGGTAACAAATAAATGGAGAATAATAAAAGGCCAAGGACGGAGCCTTGCTGCAGCAAGATCTAAAGGCAACAAAACAGATGTTTGGCCACAGTTGGCTGCTGAAAGAATATTATTAAGTACTGTAAGAAGTGCTGCCTCAGTGCTATGGCCTGCCCTGACTGAGATTTATCCAAGAGCCTGTTGACATTCATATAATCAATGAACGGCTCAACATCTACTTTTCTTGACATTGGCCAAGAGGGGGAGTTTAGATATTGGATATTGGAAAGAGATGACATCTTAAGAAGTGATTTAACTAAAGTTGAGTTAAAATATTCAGGCACTTGACCAGATGAGAGTCAGGAACTGATGATGGCTGGGATAAATGGAGAGAATGAATGAAATATTTCTTTGAAGAAGTGAGATTTAAAAAACACTCTTCACATCTCTCAGCTGATGGCTCAATTAAAAGTCAGGGAGGGTTTGGTGTGTGGCTGACAATATTGAAGAGCTGTCTGGAGCTCAGTGAAGATCAGAGAAATTCTATTGTGTCAGTTGATGTATATCTCCATTCCATATTTACATACATATATAGCTGTACTGTCAAATACACACGTTTATATCTCCAAACACATAAACACATACACATACATACAGACCTGCACCTACATACATGCATACATACACTCATACAGATCCATATCCATATCCATACACATAAACAAAAAGGAAAAGAAAAAGTATTTAAAGAATAAAAGGCTTTAAAATGTTATTTTAGAAACAGACCTGCTGCTACAGTTTTATGTTACAGCTTCATGTGTACTACTTGAACATGATCCGTCTGATGTTTCATTGACATTTGTGTCAAGTATAATTAGTCAACTTCCTTCACTTAATTTGAAGAAGGCCCATCTTTTATCCAGCTTCTTTTAGTTATTGTTGATTTTGTAAGTTACCATTTCCATATTATATATATCTTTTACTGTTTCTAGCCATGTGTTTACCCTGGGAGGTTCCATTTTTTGCAGCCCTTTGTTTCTTGTGTAAGAGCTACGATTCTCATGATCCAAAACGCATATCATTTTTTCTTTTGCAGGCTTGGTGTGTTCCTAAAAGAATATTTGGTTTTTCTAGATGCCCTGAACGTTTGTTCTATTGTCTGTAAAATATGCATTTTATTGTTAAGGCAAAGCTGCGAGGATGTTTTACTCCTGTTAAGCCTCAAAGGAGCAACGTTCACTTTCGTTCACACAAGCGGAGTTAACAGAACCAGAACAGAATAGTTGAGGTGTTCATTGAAGAGCTAAAATGGAGGTGGGAAGAAATGTACTGACTGATGATACATTAAAATGATACATTAAAAATAAAAGTGTGAGTGACTTGTGCTTTGCAGGTATTCGTATAGTGGAAAATGAGGTATTAAATGAAATAGGTTTATGGTCTGAAACCTCAAGTTTTCTACATAAGATTTTATTTAGTAAAGACCAGCAGATTAGAAAAGATCCAGATTGCAGCCCTTGTGTGTAGTTCAGATAGAGTCCAGCAAAATGAAAAGAATCCACCACACTTAAAGTGAAACCAGCAGTGGACTTGGATTGCCTGTTTCGCTGTACGACAGTACAAAGAGTTTTAGGTTTAAAATGAAGAAAATAAACCAAGGTCAGATCTAAAACACCCAAATCAACACTGCTAAACCATACACCCCCACTACAGTTCCTCTGGGCTCATTAAACAGAGTGGTGGTGAACAGCATCTGCTACAGCCTTTCTTCACTGTTGGACTTGGACCAGAAAAGCCACACTGTTTACAATAATGCAAACTCAAAGTTCTGCTGAAGCTTTATAGATTGTGCCTGCATGTACAGGACAGTATAGGATGAAGTTCAGGACAGGAAGGATGTATTCAAAAACGTCTAAAATTTCAACACCAGAAAAACAAGAGGTAATTCCACAGACCTAATTATTGAATCAGCAGTTAAGAGGGACTCCTCCTGATTGTGATCTCCTTCCACGGGGAGGCTGCACCACGGGGCTGTTTCCTCATCGGAGCCGTGGGGTCAAAGAGAACAAGAGAGACGCCATGAGCTGTATGTGCATGTGACAGTAAAGCTTTTATTTTGACATGCTCAGCCACGTTGAGGATAAAAGATAGACAGAAGCATGAGTCACCACAGAACTATTCTTCTTCTCTTACTGCAGAGCATGAAGTAGAAGCAGATAGACATGACTCAGAGCGTGTTGTGGGTTATCAGCAGTAATGATGGGGTGGTAAATCATTTCTGTCACTTCTTCTGCTGGCTGACTGCAGTGTAGGAACCACAAATGAATAGAGAAGGAAGAGCCATTGTTTCAATCAGTACATCATCACCGTTAACCTCAGGCTTTGTGAACTTTCAAACTAATAGTCTTTCTGATGTCTCAGCGCAAAGCTGCATACACACAAATGCTACCGCGCTGTAGGTTTTCACATACTTTACTCTTAAAGTCATATTGACAATAACACAAAGGAAAGCTTAAACAAAAAAAATCAGTGAATACTTTAGTCTTTAGAACCTGGAAAAATTGGCAGGAAAAAACTGCACGGTAACAGGACTGTGTGATGGATATGGAGAGGGGATGGGAGCCCAGCGTTTGTGAGGAGCCATTTTACACCTGCTGTGTAAAATACTCAAGCATGTGGCTGAGTGTCTCCGACGTTTCCTCCGCTAATCATTGATACTCAACGTAATTTCACCTGTCAACTTAGCACAAGCAGGTGGTGGGCGGGGCATAAGGCTTGATCCAGATTTTTCAGTGAGAGAGTAAGAGGAGATGGGCTTCAGACACAGTTTTCATGTGTGAAAACCATGTTAAACAAAATAAGAATCGTAGCAGAGGATTTTAAAACATGCCTGGACGAACTTTAATATCAACAGAAAAACTGGCAGGATGAAGCACTGGAAAAAAGTCAGGAACATGAGAGGGAACAAAGCAGGAACATAAAAAATAACTCCAAACAGGTTGCAAAGTAAAACAGTGGTGAACACTGGGGAGCACACACGAACTGACAAAGAGTGAGGGAAATAAAGAGACTTAAATCCACTAATGAGGGAAGACAGGTGGAACTAATTAGGGTGCAGCGAGCAATCACACAGGTGGGAGATTGAAGACAGGAAGTAAAATCATTAGACACACAAGGACGGTAATTACAAAATTAAACAGGAAATGATGACAGAGTTCAGGAAAAGTCACTCAAGTGGCAGACATATACACTGATAGAGATACTGTACATCTGTGATAAGCTCTAATGAATGCTGATGTACTGTACTGTATCAGATGTCCTAAATATTATAAAGAAAGGCTCCTGTGAGAGTGTTAAATTATTGCTTTTAGACGCTGCCTGAGTTTGTCATACAGGACTAACTTCCTGTCCCTCTGGATCAGGACCTGTTACATGCTGAAAACAGGCCGAGCCGGGAGACTGAGGAATGCCTTTCAGCATCTCAGCACTGCCTTGTTTGTGTTTCTGCCTCTCCAGCTTTAACATGACCTTTGACCCCCCCTTCTGTCTTGTTTGCCTTCAGTGCTGCAGAGCCTGATTCAACCCTGAAAGCCCTCTAAAGATCTGCATATTTACCAGTGCAGCCCGTGGAAGGCCAGGCTGGGTCACCGCTGCTTTGTTAGCTCTGGTGAGTCTCAGATACTGCAGACAAAGATCTCAGCAGCTCTGTCTGCCCCCAACTAGAAACAAAAAGCAACTGTTTCATTTCATCATTTCAATCCTTTTTTTGTTGGCAATTACAGCCCTTTGTCACTGCAGGAACAAAAGATTTTGTAACGTGTAATTATTTTTACAGCTTCTGCTTTTATGGCACTGTAACATCTGTGTGTGTTCCCAAAATGCATCAGCATAACAAATGAAATGGCGAAATGCTTCTTTGAGCGCCTCTTTCCCAGTTCATTTGGGAATAGTATTGTTGTTTGAAGGCTGTGCAGTCGTACATGACTGATTGATTTTTGGTCTACAGTCACTCTCTGCCATTCATACCACTTTACATTTGGAAACATGTCAAAACAGATGCCAGAGTCCTTACACACTCACACACACTCTCACACACTCCACTTACCATAGAACATGTGTGAGGGCACTATGAGCTAATATGTTGTTTCACTGATTATAAGTGGGTCTGATACTTGGAGTTGAGCATACCTATTTATTAAATAGACTAAGACTAATTATTTAATTATTATAAGATTATAATCAGAGTCAAGATACTTTATTGAACCCTGCAGGGGAAACACTTTGTTACGATTGCACAAATCAGTTAGGACAGAGGAAGTAAATAAGTAAAAAAAAGTAAAAGCTATTATAAAATAGTAATAATAATAGATATACAGCAAGTAAAGAAGATAGAAAAATGTGCGAATGCATATGAGCAAAAAATAATGTGTGAGGTTGAATCTCCAGCCCTCTTTGACATTAGCATACAGCAGGTCCAGAGTCCTGTCTCCTCTGGTAGTGCAGCCCATACACTGAGTGAGAGTGGAGACAGTGTTGTCCAGTTGTCCCCAGAGGAAAGGTCTGGGGTGCAGAGGTGGAGTCTCGCAGTAACAGAATGGATGATGTCATATAATAATATGACAAAACGACAGGCCCATGTGGGCTGACCATATGAGTCAACTGTGCTGCATGAGGAGAGAGCGCCCTGCTGTGTGTGTGTGTGTGTATGTGTGTGTTTGCCTGTCTTTGAATAATTAATGGGGGCACAGGGTCTGGGGAAAGCAACAGCTGGTATAGTGCAGAAAGGGAAAGGAGCAAGTTTGTGTGTGTGTGTGTTGGAGGTTGGAGGGTATTCACCTCGCCCTGACCCCCCCGCTGAGTGCCAGTCCACAACCACAGCTGTTAGTAACAGAGAGAATGAATGGAGTAGCGTGTAAAGTGTGTGTTAAGGTGACAACACATGATGAGCAGTGATGAGCAGGGTGACAAGTCAGTGCTAAGAGCTCAGCCGACACTAATACATCAGTATAATCAGACAGCTGTCGGCTGTACTATTAGCAGTAATACAACACAGTCCAACAGGCTGCACTTTGTTGCATAAGCTCTAAGAAATCTTTATTTATCGACCTCAATGGAAATATTTCAAATTTTAAATGCACAGCTAATATTTTAAGAGTGAATACAATGTTATTTTATTTGAAAAAGACATAAAATCACCAGACCCAAATGAATGGATTGATCCGATAATAATTTAAGTCCTGATGTGATGATATTGTGACTTATTGTGTGCAGCTACAGTACTTAATTAACAGGTCACACAATGGAGCTCTTGCTCCTGAAATAAGGTCTGATACACTTAAAGGGCGAATGTCTGGGAGTTTTCCTGCATATGTGAGAACAGTAGAATAAAGGTGATGTCACTTGAGGTTGGGGTTGAACACACAAGTCTAAAATTCTACAAGTGAGCTTACAAGACCTCTGTAGACTGTTCCTCATCTCTACTACAGGCTCCAGGATACATTAGCCCTGCATTAACCCTGCTAACATTACACACTGACAATGCCACATCAGTGCAATGCTAACCTGGTGGCATTTTAAAGGAATAGTTCAACACTTTACTTAAATTCTTTCTAAGAGTGAGATAAGAAAATGAATATCAGTCTCGGGTCTGTGTGTTAGGTTTAGAGCTGGGGTCAGGACATGGTTAGCCTAGCTTAGCATAAAGACTAAGCAGAGGTAAACAACTGTGTCTGTTTGGTTTAGACACACTAGATTCTTGATTAAAATCACATTATGTCTAAAAATGTGAAGTCTTTTTTTTTAACCATTAAGCAAACTCACATCCAGTATGAGCACAGGTGGATGATTTAAACAGTCATTGCTACGATGAAGAGAGATCTCAGTTTGTTCGATCAGTTAGCTCTGGTAAAATAACATCATGGGAAGTAACATGCATCTCATAAATCTTTCTTAATAAACATCGATTTGACATAAATAATTTCAGTAACACTTAAAGTTATAATATGTAACTTCTCCACATTAAAATGTCTAAAAATGACTCGATCTATTCTATATATTTTTTGAGTTGTGTACTTACATTTTCCCAATTGTTTCCAGTAATTCACAAACAAAGATAAATACGTAATTTTAATCATGGTAACACTCCGTGTCATTTGGTGTACTGTCAATGACATCATATCCTGTATGAGCATAGGTCAGTGTTGTAGTTTCCTGCCAGGAGCTCAAAATGGACTTTTATCAAGTTTTAAGCCACATACACTTTTTACATCTTGATGGTTTTCAGCTCTATATTTGAACCAGATGAAGGATTTTAGTCGTCGGATGTCTGGATCTGAAGTTATCAGAGAAACAAGCTGAGGAAATGTTAGACAGCTCAGCTCCCAGCTGCTGGAGACGTCCTGTCCTGTGTCACTGAAGAGCATCAGTGAATCTCTGAGTGTTAAAGTCAAACTGCTTTATTCAGTGTTTCTACTGGTTCTAATCCCCTGGTGTGTTTGTTATGGAGAGGAGGACACCTCTGTGCATAATTCAGCTGCTGGTAAAAACCTGCTGAACGTCTGCTTCATAAGTTATCAGAGAAACAATCAAACAAAGGTTAGCATCAATCTCAGCTCCAACTCTTCCCTCAGTCTCTGTCCTCCGTACAGCGTCGCTCAAACTCTGACTGTAAATGTCAAACTGCTTCATTCAGTGTTTTTAATGGTTAGAATCAGCAGGTCTTTTTGACTGAAGGAATCCAAACCGGGAGGAGCTTACTGTAATGGTGGTGAAAACAACAACTGCACTGATCCCATGCAATTTCATGACGTCACCTAACACTGTCTTTTCTAATTGTTTTGATTGAGAGAGCGCTAGAGGCAGAAGACTGTGCATTTAACACACATTATATTACAGACACACAATAAGGTCTGTGGGCTTTAATATAATGCATGGCTGTTCTCCCCTCTTACTTTTTAATTACACAGTAAGAAATAGGTTATTGACACTATATTTCCCCAAGCCACAGTTTTGTTTCCCAGTAGCCTACTGTACCTGAAGTACACATTAAGTATCTACAAGAATACTTGGAATTTAATTTATTCCTCAATTCCTCTAAAATGTCCAGTTTGCACTCCCAGAATTTATCTTCTTCCTCTCTACTTACATTTAAGTTGCGGTAAGAAAACATCAGTATTTTATTTATATGTAATTCTTACAATGAAACTGTAGATCACAGGCTGTATAATAGAGTGTCACCATCATTTCAGATACATATGCTGCTTAACTGGATCTGCTTCCAGGGCATCTTGCTGACTAATCAAATCAGCTGCCAGAAATGTAGCTGCTGGCTCCACCTGCTGATGAAAATAATGAAACATGGTTGAAAGCTTGAGAAGAAATGTTTTCTACATGGCTCCAAGGTCAAGAAATGAACTTTCACACTTTATGGAAATGCGTTTTGCTGTTACTGCAGCTTCAGAGAACTGAATAAAATGGACCTGAATTAAGTTTGAAATGAGAGCAAGAACAGATAAACAGACCAGTAAGAAAGAAAGAAAGAAAGAAAGCAGAAAGAAGGAGAATAGTTGCCAGTACTTTTGGGGAAGTGAGTTGGAGCCAAAGGGAGGTGAAGGACAGAGTGGTGGGAAAGCATCAGACTGTCTGACAGACTGAATTGATTATCCTGAGAGGAGCATTAGCTAATGAAGCGCGTGTCTGTCTGGAGAATACCAGAGTTTTCCTCGGAGAAATCTCCATCCTCCCCCCTCACGCACCAACAACTGCTGCATCACTGCTGCTTTACACAGGGGCAACAACATTCACCATCCACATTCATATGCAGATATAAGTAGCCATGAGGAAACACATTCGCTCCTTAGACAGATGCAGTGATCTTGCATAAAATCACAGAATTTCTCTCTGAAATCTGCCTTAATGTCCCGTTCATGAATAAAACTGTTAATATAATGTGGATTAGTATGAGTTATGCTCCTGTGTGACAAAGAGGAGCTGTCTGAATACTAATAACTTGTGCCACCTGTTCAGGAGTCCTTGCACTCAGGTATTTGTGTGGTGATTTCTCAGCTTTTCTTTGGCACAGAAGAAAACACTTTAGCATTTAACATTTTGGCAGATATTCTGTCTTTAAAGAAATGCCCCCATTTGTTTTCTTTCTAAGAGTTAAATGGGAAGTCCATTATTAGTCTTAAGTACAGAGCTGGAGTCAGGATGAGGTTAGCCTAGCTTAGCATAAAGAGTGGAAGCAGGGGGAAACAGCTAGCCTTGCTCTGCATAAATACACCTACCAACACCTCCACCACCAGCAGCTCATTAATTAATGTCTCATTTAGTTAATTAATCTGAACAAAAAGAGAAACGACGGTCGGTGGTTTTATGGGAAATGATATCTTGGAATTAGTGCATGAGGGGTCTCTGGTAGACATTATGATTCTTTTATGCCGCTTTCTGTAAGTCCAGTTAATAGCATTGTGATGTTAAACACGGGGCCACCATACGCCACACAGAGCTCACTGGTGATTCATGGCCAGAGCTGTGTCTAGTTCCTATAATGATGAATATGCACATGTACAAATATAAATCTGCTTTCATAAGCTCTTCTCCAGCATTGTTTGGGAACAAAGTGAGCGAGTAAAGAAATGCAAAATCAAAAGTCCCAAAGTCACAATTGTACGCAACATGTTTTGTCAAAGTAACATGAAAGTGATGTCCCATTCCAGCCTCTCACACTCAGTCACTTACCAGGTGACGTCACTGAAGTCTGTGAGGGTTCAGGGCTGAGGCCTTAGGGAGCACATCTGGGTCGAGTCAAAGACCTGAGCTCACCGACTGTATCTGGAAACATGTGCTGTAGACACTCCACAGGATCACTGGACACATGGATCTAAGGTCTGCACATATTCAGGATCCACAGAGGATCATTACCACTGATGTTGGTGACCACCCGACCTGTAATGTATCCATCACCAGGCCCACAGTTTCACTTACATAACATGCATAAACCTCAAATGTTTCTTTGGTGTGTGTGAACATTCATGCTCCCCAGAGGACGATATTACTGACCACCTGATATTTTTTCTTTTGGTACCACAACCTAATGTTTTTTTTCTCTGTCTTATCATGTAGGCTGTATGCAGTGAACAATACATTCTTCTAATTCCTAAGAGTGGTAAATACCTGGAATAGCATTTGAACTGAGACACAGGAGGGTCACTAAAGAGGCCAGGCAGCATGGGTAAACTGCCGTAACTGACTATTTATCGAGAACATGTGGTGGTGTTCATTATCTACTTAACTTCAAAATCCAAATGCTGAATTCTATAACCACAAACAGAAATTTGCCAAATCAACTCCTAAATGTTTTCCTCCCAGAACTGAATTCTCTACTGGAGTCACTTGGTTTATTAAACAACAAAAAGAGAAATAAGCTTTTGGAAATTTATAAAACTCTTTCCCTGTTACCTCTGGCTGAATAAGTAAATATTTGTGTATTTATATGCTTTTTTTCTTTTAAAGGAATTTATCTTTTTACATTTTGATTTTTTTTTATGGTCACCTGTTGTTTTTATGTCATTTAAGCTCCGGTTTTATGTGCTACCTTCAGCATAAACAGACCTTCTACTGAACCTTTGACCTTTGACCTTGGACCAAGCAAGAGAGTGTAGTATAGTACAGGAATGAGGAACTTTTTTGTCTTCCTGTAGCTTTTTTGTATTTTCGCATGTGTTTTTGAATCATCATTTCTGAATTTGCAGCTTATTTTTCCTAATGGAAGTGTTTTGGGCCGTTGCAGCATAAATCAGTGGAAAGGCTCATTCCCTCAGAATGAATCCCCAGTGCCTTCTGTTACTCCCCCTAGAATAAAAAGTGTGTGTACAGAGTGTGTATAAATGTGTCAAAGGAGCTCTTCATGCAGTTCACTCATGGAATCTGAGCACAATTAGATTATCTGCTGTAATAATTTGGTTAGCCAGAGGGGAGCACACTCCCTTTAGTATAGAAAACATCTCTACTGTGTTGCATTACATTATCAGACTGTGTTCCAACTATCCGCTAAATGTTTGACATCCATTACATTATCCATCTTTATGCTTTGCCTCAGACGTCCACTTTTACTCTACTGCTGCTGTGGTGCTGCTTCTTCATCTATGCACCTTTAGAAATGATTGATTGATGTATTTCAGGATTGATGCATATGGACAGGTGGACAACTGCTGCTGCTACAGGCACCAGTCCAGTGGTGCAGTATGATACACTGTGGTGGAAGATCATATTCATTTATTATAATATAATTTATTATTATAATTATGATAATTAATAATATAATTAATATTATAATTTGATCATATGTTTTGTATATTAAATCTTAATCTGCAAAGTAACTAGTAACAGTTTACAGATAAATGTAGTGAAGTAAAAAGTACACTAATTGCCTCTGATACGTGTCATAAGTACAAAGAATAATTGGTGTTACACAATAAAAAAACGTTTGCCAGCACTGTTTTCCCCCAAACTTCACTCAGTATTTTATTAGTAGCTGACTCAACTGGCAGGCTGTATTATAAAGAGTTACTGTATAATCTTTAGTATTGAGTACTGTAAATAGGTTTTCTGGCTAGAGAACATCTGTGGCCTGACACTGTCAATAAGATCTATAACTGATGTTATGAACTTAAGTCAGGGTTCAATAAATTAAGCTCTTAACTGATGCTCTAATTACATTTCCTCAGATTTTCTCACTGCTCTTAGTCACACGACTATCATGCTCTAGCATTTACAGCCAAAACATAACTAGCAAAGCTCATTAAGGGAGCTTGTAAAAGGTCACATTATGTGCCACTTTAAGTGTAGCTTTTTTTTATAAACCAAAGAAAAAAGGACATATTTATTCTGGTGCAGACAATGACGGAAAGACGTGTAAAATGAGTGGAGAAACAGATGACAACACCCCCATCCACAGGACACCAAATTAGGGAATATCTTTCGGAAGAATGCCACTCATCCCTTCAGTGATTTTGTGTGTGTGTGTGTGTGTGTGTGTGTGTGTGTGTGTGTGTGTGCATTACCTCACCTGAGGTTTTCTCAGGCCGTTTAAAAGGAGGGTTACATCATGCCTTGTTTTCATACTGATATCCAGATGATGTAACTGGGTGTAAGCCAGGATGGGGTGGGGTTTCGTGATGGTGACCACCACATGTAGGACCAGTCCTGTTAACTGTCCTCCATGAGCAGATAACGGCACAAGCACGCCCCCTGCTGTACAGAGAGCAGAAGAAGCAGAAATCCAGCCGCTAGCTTCCCTCTCTCTCAGCTTTCCCAGCTGTGGTTTTTGCCTCCTGTGAGAAACTTCACTACTGACTTTGTAAATGAACTTTTTTTTACTTTTAACTTTCTAACTTTTTTTTTGATTTATTAGTTCTCAGCAAGCAATCTCAAGAAAAGGGGAGACAGAGGAAGAGGAAGGAGGGGGAAGAAGAGGAGAGGTCAATGTAAGAAAAGACTGTAGACAAACGTGATGTCTCCACAGTTTTATGAAGAAGTTGTCAACCAAGCACACATGCTGTGTGCAGTACAGTCTTTAAAGCTGTACTAGTCAATATGTTCTACATTAACATGAGTCAAAAGTATGACATAAATAGTGACGAACCCACAGAGGACCAACACCAGCTCTGCAGAGCTTTTGGGCCTTTGAGCTCATGTACTTTTGAACACTATTAAATGCAAAACAAAGGTCACATGACCAGTGAAGGTAGCTGATCTAGCATTAGTGCCAACAAGCTCCACTGGCTCTGATTACCTGTTTAAATCTAAGTAACATGAGCTAAACAAGCCAGCCTGCAATAAGTAACTTTCAGCTGTGTCCATCTGTCATGTGACCACCTCAGTGGTCCCTCAAGAGGATCCCCATTGCCTCGCTTCACCTGAAGCACACTGTGTTTGTAGAGTCCACCGACCCGGCCCACCCTGTTTGCATATTGAGATCACAATCAAGATAGCAATGTTGCAGATTCAAGATAAGGCCTGTGAGAAGATGTGATTATCCAGATAACACAGATATAGACTACTTGTTGATACCAGACGGAGATGGAGTCAGGATGCCAGATGTGGTTTTATCTTGTGGTGGAGGTTCCTCTCTTCCCAAGGGGCCAAAGAAACAGAACCAAACAAAAACCAACAATGTGTTTAAGCATTAATATTATGACTATGCATGTTACCTGAAGTGAAGCTAAGCTAAGATTGACCACTTACAGAGAAATGCTAATTATATACAGAGACAGAATGTCTTTTACTTTGAGTTTTAGTGAATACAGTATGTTCGGCACCAGTGATATAAAGTGCATCAGGGATGATATACTTTTATAGGCCAACGCTTAAGTTAGCATAACCCTGGTTCCCTCGACAGAAAGCTAAGCAGTATTGCAGAAAAGAAGATCTGTGGCAAACAACAGTTTATGATCCTGACAGGTTTTGTTGACTTTATGATGTTTGAAGCCTAAATACAATCAGTAGAAGCAAAAAGCTAAAGTTAGGCTATAAACCAACTACATCACGGCCACATGATGAGGGAACAGGATGATAAAATGCAACTAATTTAGCTGTTTTAGGACTCATTCCTGTAGCACTCTATTTTGAGCCACAGAGTGGCCACTAGTGGTGCTCTATCTGCAGCCACTGTAGGAAGGCATCAGTCATGGTGGTGGCGTTTTGTTTCAAATGGAACTGTGTATTGTGATACAGTGTATCTACAGTACATGAGAACAGCTGACTGCTCACTTTAGGATAGACACTCCAGTTGACCCAGACATCCTCTTCTCCTACCCACACAGAAATAATACTGTTCTCCAGCTCTTCTATTCATTTTCTGTGTTGCCTGCGTTCTGACACATTGTGACATTTTCCAGTCACAACCCTCAGCAGGAGGAAGTGTGTTTGTGTCACAACTCCCTGCTTTGTATCTCAGCCTCAGCTTCTCTCTGTGCAGCTGATAATCAACTGATGAGCTTTGAATAGACTTAGAGCGAATTAGCGGAGAAGGGAGAGAAGGCAGCCTGCACCCGAGGGAGACAGAGACAGAGTGAGAGAAGTGAAGGTAGGAGGATGGAGAGGATTGAGATTCAGAGGCATGAGCTGAAACTGTAATGGAAAAAGAGATGAACTCTTCTACAGTAGCCGATTTAAATTCTGATTTAAAAAAAATAAAAAAACATAGGTTGGTTGTGCAAGATCATTTTTTACAACCCAGAGTTACATTTTATTTTAACATGTTACGGTCACATGACACAGCATCAGCCTTTCAGCAGCACCTTCTAGTGGCCATTCTAATCATGATGGAAGGAAGTCAGATGATATTGTTATAGAGTGACATCGTCCGCACAGTGACGAAGTCCAGTCAACAAAACACAGTTTCTCTTAACCGCAACCTTAACCACATGTTACTCATTCTGTCCATGATGACAAATGTCCAACAGTGAGTCAGTCTCCACAGACTCCCATGTTAAAATGTCCAACTTTACAGCAGAAATAAACATGTTTACAGCCTGGTGCAAAAACAGTTTTGGTCTCTAGAGCTAATTGAGACAACAGGTGGTGAATATTTATGTAACTCACTCTTTTAAATCTTATTCAGGCTTAAAAAAATAATTGAGGGGGTGACAGATGGGTGCTGTCACAGTTGGCTAGCTGCTCAGTATCTGGCTGCTAGCTGTCTGCTCGGCGTTACATCATTTAATTTGAGTCGCTGAACGTGACATCTCGGCCATGTTTGTGCCTTCTGGAGGATTCTTCATGTAAATATCAGACGGATAATGTGTGCTGGTTAGTTGAACAGAATGTGAGGAAGTGTGTCCTCCTGTATTTTGAGGTGAGTGAAATTCTGCTCTTATTTTATTTATATGTTCGCTATAATTAGCAGGTATCAATGTCTGTGTTCATCATACCTGGCTTGTTAGCTTACCCCGTGACATAGCTAATTAGCCTTGGGTTAGCTGGTTGGTTGGCTTCGAGCAAGATGCCCAGCTCTGCTAACAATGCTAATGAGAGCGTTTGCTCCCAACATGCACTGAAGTCTCAGCTCCACACAGGCCCCTCCTCTTTCTCCAATTATGTATTAGATGGGAGTTGGGGGCGGAGTCAGACACTGCCAAGATGGAGCAGCTCACTCTGAGCTTCAAAACTGCCCTTGAGAAACCTGTGAGTGACTTCTCAGAGGCTATGTCCATCTTTAAGTACAGTCTACAGTCCAGAGTGGAGCTGAAAATAACCAATGACTTTTCAAGTCATTTCTTGTGGCTTGTAGTTTGTAAAGGCATCAGTACATTCAGTGTGCTGCTAGTTCAGGCTGTTACACTCAGTCCAGTACAAAACAAAGAGTTTCTGAGTAGGTGGTCTTATCCATACCTAAATATTATTCCATTAAATATTTCTGTAAAATAGAGAGTTTTTTTTCTTTCAGTGTTGGAAAAAAAAATGACAATGAGTGAGAAACATTATATTACATTCAAAAAACATTCCAGATATTTAGGACATTTATTTCTCTTTATTTATTGTCTATCATGTTTTTATGTGCAGTAGATACTCTTATCTGAACAATGAAGCTTATCTGAATTTGTGATTTAAAAAAGAGAGAGAGAGGGCGAGAGAGAGAGAGAGAGAGAGAGAGAGGAAGAACAAGGTGGGAACAGAGAGCAAATGAGCAGAGAGAGAGAGCGCAAGCGCAGTGGGGGCAGGGAGGATGGAGAGAGAGAGAGGAAGAGAGAGAGAGAGAGATGGATAATGGGATCGAAGGAGTGAGAGTGAGGAGTAGAGAGAAACAGACAGAGTGAGAGACAGAGTTGGGGTACACCTGACCTTAAGAGGGGAGGGGAGGGGAGCTCCTTTGCTTGCCACACACCCAAACATACACACACACACACACACACACACACAAGCACACATACACACACACAAACGCACACACACATAGACAGTGCTAGCAGGCAGAGGCAGTGAGCCAGCCAGCAGAGAGCCTGCCGACCAGCAGCCATGACAGACACCGGTGAGTAGCATCGAACATCCACTGTGCGGTTGTATGATTTTAGGCATCACACAGCAGGGAATGTGTGTGTTTCAATGTGTGTATAAGGGGAATAGCAAAAGATAGATAGATAGATAGATAGATAGATAGATAGATAGATAGATAGATAGATAGATAGATAGATAGATAGACAGACAGATAGACAGATAGATAGATAGAGTCAGTCTCTAATACACGCCTATAACATCATTGTTTCCAAACAGTAAAGCAGGGGCTCCTCTCTCTGTTTATTTTTGTTAGTTTTTTTGCATTGCATTGCATTGAATTTAAAATATTTTCATCTGTGTTGGTGCAAGGCGTGGAGTTGCACCACTCCCCAGTGTCAGTCCAGACAACCCCAGCAACATCGAGCTGTTTGTGTCAGCGGCCAGTGAGAGTGCTCTGTTTAGCTCCAGAGTGGAGGAACAGGAACTATTCAGTAGCCTTTGGCTGTCACGCATTAGAAGCTGAAGACACACCACCACCCAACACCCCAGCCTCATCACAAACTACTGCTGCTGCTGCCGACTGTTATTCGTCTTGCTAACTGCTGCCAGTGGAAGCATTGCACATTTATTTAAAATGATCACAGGGGTGAATCAACAGCTCCCTGACAGTCTGAGCACCACTAAACATAAGAAGCTTCATGGGATTTATTGCTGGACTGTTGTATTGGATTAGATTGTGCACTTGTTCCTTCTATTACATCCAAACATATATGTGTGTTATAGTATGTAGACAAGCCTGTATGTTTGTATATGTGGAAACATGCAGAGTAGTTGAAGACGCTGTAATAAGCACCCTGGGGACTCCCTCACATCTCTCTGTGGGACTGATTAGTAAATTGCTCGCCTGCTCTCTTGTCAAACACACATGGACGCATGAACATAGTCTCGCTCTCTCTCTCTCTCTCTCTCTCTCTCTCTCTCTCTCTCTCTCTCTCTCTCCGTCTCTCAGAGACACACACATACACACTCACAAGGACGTGGGGGTTAGATCCCAACCTTGCAGGCTGTCTTAGCCTGATAGCCCCCTCCACTCAGGCTATTTTCATTCGACTTACAACGGATTAGCTGAGGTGATTACCATCTGCAGGTCTCTCCTCACTCTGTGTGTGTGTGTGTGTGTGTGTGTGTGTGTGTGTGTGTAATGCATTTTATTGTATGTACATTTGTGTATGCAGCTCCTGAAGCTTGCACCTGAGCTGCCAGCAATGGACCAAATGATTGAAGATGTCTCAGGTTGAAAGGCTGTAATCAGGCTGAACTTACTAACTGAACTAACTAAAACCACAGATTACATTCACCAGCAATGTTGTTCTCACTTCCTGTTTCTGCCTATGGCATATAGGGTAGAGTTAAGGTCAGAAAAACGGAAAATAAATGAGGGTTAAGGTCAGGCGACTGAAACACTTGGCTAAGTTAACTGCAGGGCTGTGACAGAGGAAGTCTCCTGCATGAAAGTCGAGCGTGGTCATAGTCGACCTCCACACATTTACTTTGTGCCTTGTGACGTAACGGGTGCACTGCTTCCTGTAATGACACTGAATGTTTGTGATGTTTTTCCTCTGAGGGGCATGGATGCAGGGATATATGTATATTACATTCTAGTCTGCCTTTAAGAGATTTATATTTCTTATAGTGATATGAGTTGATGGTGGAAAGGTCAGGAGGTCAAAATGAACATATCTCTTCATCCTCTGGGGATGAGTATCCACAATAAATTTTGTGGTAGTCTAATCATTCATTTCAAGATATTTTTCATGTTGTATCTATCTCAGGATGAAACTTTGAATGATCAGGGTCAGCAGAATTATCCAGGATCGTTCCCCGGGGTCAGTGAATATCTATACCAGATTTTATAATATCCTTTCTAGTAGCTGTTCGACCTTTTTTCCAGGACCAACCACCAAGTGCTGGACCACTAATAGTGCACAGACAGGGCGATTTCCAAACTACATTGATTCAGTTGTTATCATGAAGCTTGTTTGCACTGATTAGTCTGTATGGTTTACATTTATTGGTGGGTTTTGCTCCGATATCATGATCTACGAATAGTTTTTTTTATTATCCTCTGTGCTCCAACATTGACCTTTAGCTAATGTGTTACAGTAGATATCAGCTTTCCAACAATAAAGCAGACATGTTACAATCATGAATTCCACTGACTGACTAACTGACTGACTGATCATATTTCAACCACTGGTGATGAGCCACAGTCTATCGAGCTGCTCTGGTTTCCTGGCTGCTCAGCAACTACAGGGAAGAGGAGGAGCACTTCCAATACACTGAGCCCGGCCTCCATTACAGCAAATAAACTACATTGATTCCATGTATCATTATTACTAAAGGAGGCAGAGGAATAACTAAACATAAGACACAGCGAGCAGAGAGAGCAAGAGAGAGGGAGAGAGAGAGAGAAGTCATCAGTAACGAGGCTTCGTACTAACGACTATGACCAACTCCACATATCAAACAGAGGGAGTCAGACATAAAGACCTGCCTCTAATAAAAGTCTGTTACGTTCTGGAGTTGAAGTAAATAAAGATTAAACTATTGTGGATCCAGACGGAGGCTGTGCTCTGTGTGAGAGACTGAGTAACAAAGGTAATCTGTCTCTGGCCCCGGTGGTTCACCTGGTGGAGCGTGTCAGTTTTGCTTAGTCCTTGCCGTGGTGGCCCAGGTTCGAGACCGGCCTGTGGCACTTTGTTGCATGTCATTCTCTCTATGTCTTTCTCTCTCTCTCTCTCTCTCTCTCTCTCTCTCTCTCTCTCTGGCTGTAATAAAGGGAAAAGCCTGAAAAATTAAGTAAAAAATAAGAAAGACAGTCCGTCTCTTCTAACGTTCTCTCTGAGTGATCATGTTACAGTAAATCCAGCTGAAATCACAGCTCAGTCTTTGTCTTTCATTTATGTGTTTGCTGGTTTTGTCAGACGAACTCACAGTTATAAAATCAGGATTTGACCATGGACAGTCCAGACATAACACTAGGTCTAGACCTAGTCTTGTTTATATTTGCCAATGTAGAGGTGTGGGGCATCACCTTGGTGCAGTGAGCAGCACTGTTGTCTCACAGCAAGAAAATTCTCGGTTCAATACATTCAGATATATGAGGACTAATTTAAAATAGAGTATTTACAACTCATTCAACATGAGTGCAGGGTTGATGAAGAAATAACCACTGAACACTGTAGTAGTCCAAAGGTGGAATATTCATTTGCACCGGGGGCTCCCAAACTTTTCCTTACCTTTTCATACTCTTGAAAATATCAAAAATGTTTGTGATCCACATCCAACCAAATTACAATACGGAGGCCAAATAACATGTTGTCAGAACATTTGTTATAATGATGATGATCAAACATTCAGGATTGAACTGAAAGCAGGGAAACATGCAGGAAGCTCATTTTTCTTTTTTGTTTGATGGGGAGAGATCACTTGTCCATTCACCATCTGTCTCTGTCTCTCTTTCCTCTTAACTCTTCCTGTTGCTGACAGCTATCCATTTTGATCCTCCAGTTTTTCATCTTGTAGTGCGCAATCAGACTAGGATTGCAAACAAGTAGGACGTGCACAACATAAAAGTTCCCATCATTGGCTTATCACAGTGATAGGCCTTAATATGAGAAAAAAAACTATGAAAGAAGTTTTTAAATATTTTTTATTTTTTTAAAGATCATTACATTTTGAAACATTTAAACCATTATCTATAGTTTTATTTTTTAGAATTAAAATTTTTCACCAAAATTGTACTGTTTGCAAATGCTTTGTTAGCCCACTTGCAATACCTTCATGGCCCACAGGTTGGGCATCAGTTGCTTCATTCATGCCTCACAATCACCAGCTGATTCACAGCTGTGTGGGCATCAGCTGACCAGTCCAGTCTCATAAGGTTCATGCAGCCAGTGCTATTCTCACTTCCACTTCCAGTTATAACTCTACTGATGCACATATGCTCACACCATTTACTGTACCTCATACACTTCCCGCTAATGTTTTGTTTTGTTATTGTTCATTTATGCAAATTTTAGTGTTCATGTGTTTATGTAGGGGGATAAGGAAGTCTTTTAAAGCTGCATTATTGTTAACTTTTATTGTTGTTGTTGTCTGGTGGTGGTGGTGGTGTGTGTGTGTATGTTTGTGTGTGTGTGTGTGTGTGTGTGTGTGTTGCAGACTCTCTGAGTGAGGCACTAAAGGCTATCAGTGTCAGCACAGAGTTGATTGAAGAGGAGCTCAAGCCTCATTTGGACACGGTGCTGACTTCTCTGCTGGAAAAGAGTAAGTCATGTCACACACCTGCACCATCTCACACAGCTTAGCTCTGATGTGCAGGTTACACTAAACAGGCCGTGATGGTTTTTACTTTTCCTTCTGTCATCTGTAGCTCAGCCCTTTCATTCTGCAAGTGAAGAAAGTTGTGCATTACCAGAAATAAATATCCATGCTCCCCAGAGTGTTCTGGGGAAGATGAATGTGGAATAAGGAAGATGAAACATTGCTGGCTTCATGTCGGCTCTCACTTCTCGATCTGCGCTGTAGTTTTCTCTGTTACATTCACTCATTGTCTTCATTTCCACTTTACAATAAGACCACCCTTATAAAGGATTTATAAATAGTTTATAATTAGGTTATTAATTTGGTTGTTAACACTTTATAAATCATAAATAAACAATTATAAACAAGTTCTCACAGTTTTCATACATTGATGCAGACGCACTATTTGGCAAATAGTTAATGCTTTCTACTCATTAATCTTACTGACGAGTTAGTACCATTTATAACTGGTAAAAGGAGCCTTATATCTTATACAATACAGGAGACAAATATGATCTGAGAGAAGTCATCAGGTAGTCAGTCTGATGAGCCTTTAAATGCGAACCTGTTTTTTATTGCACCTATGCCCTGATCAAGACTTTGTGAGTCGAAACGCGTTGGTATCCATATTCAAATAAAGGATTTTCAGTTTCACATATAGAATCAGAAGGCCCCAGATTTTTTTCTGACTGCCATAGTACAGTTTCAACTTTCACAAGTGTTATTACACTGGAGAGTGTTTTTTTTTTCTAGTTTATATGATTTTAGAGATGTTTGTAAGTTTATGGTTCAAAAAGCTAAAAAAAAGGGATGAAAAGGAGATATTTTTGAAGGTTACAAGTGGGAATGATTTTCTTTTCTTTTAGTTACTGTATTGATAAGAATGTAGGCAGGCGTATACAAGTCTGTTCCTTTTACCAGTTATAAATTATAGTAATTGATTAATAAATGGGGACGTGTTTTACACTTTACAATACGACTCCTTTGCCAGTTAACAATGTTAGTAATTCATTCATGGTTGTAAAGATGAGATGCCAAGAAAAGTGTTGTGTTCTACCTGGAATGCTAAAGTCCTAAAGAAGAGACCAGCCAGCAAAAAGCATCTCCATGTTAATCTCCACTGTGCAGAACAGTCTGATCAACAGCTGTGATTAGAATGAGGACGGCTGCTGAGAGCATGTCGAGGTAAACAATACTGGTGTATAGGATGAATTTGGTCATGTGATATGATCATGTGATCTGCCATAATCTGATCTGTCAAATGAAACGATTTGACCATTAAGATGCTGTTGGTGGTTCATTGATAGTAACTGAACAAAGGTGATGAAGCAGCAGCTACAAACGCTGATGATGGAGAAAACGATATGAAAACAAAAGATATGAGGCTCAACAGTACAGATACATGTGGGCTCACTATTTGGCAAGCAACAGGTCACAGTCGCCCATTTTTATCTACTGTGTTATAACAGCTTATAAATGATTTATAAAGTGTTAGCAAGCTAATTAATTAACTAGTTATAAACCTTTCACAAATCCTTTATAAGGGGAGTCTTATTGTGAAGTGGAATCATATATTCAAAATGAAGGCACCGCAGTCCAAAATGGCTCCACCCTAATGGCTTTTTGCTGTAGCCTTACAGAAACACACACAGGTCTGACCTCATCAGACTGATTTTTAAAAGAGACTCAGGCGCTTCAGACATGTGACCTACATCTAAAATTGACATGACATAGACAGTAGTAGGTGTGTGACTGAAAGCCAGTGCTTTACACTAGCCTGGATTTTGTGTGCAAATTGAAAACTCGTTGTCAGGGTGATACAACTAACCAAATGAACTGCTTATTTTTGCTGAAAACAAGTGGCCAAAAATCTGATTTAATATTTTCTTAATGGAAAGATCCTCAAAACCACCAGCAAGACACACTTGACAGGAATAGGTGATCTTGGATCCCTTATAGAAAAAACTGCGTTTCATATTCGGTGGCAGAGGCAGAGGCCAGCTGCCCTGAGGCCTCAAAACTCCAGGGACCTTAAAGGCTCCAGGCTTTTGTTCAGCTGATTGAGCTAATTCAATTTGGGAATGTGTAACATGTCTGACATATCTATAAAACATAAGACCTTCTTAAAGTACATGTTGCATCCGGCCTGTCACCTAAATAAAAGTGAAAGTGTGATGTTGGCAGTAGAGAAAAGGTGAGGAGGCCACCAACACCATCTGTGGTGGTGCCTTTTTTAATGCAAACACCTGCAGTCATCAAAGTCACATCAGAGCTTCACTGTGTAAACTCAAAACCCCACATATCTCTAGTACAGGCTGTGGTTTGACATCCTGCTGTTGTGTGTCCACAGAGAAAGATGCTGCTGTTGACATTGCCAAAAGTGGGATTCTTCCCACGCTGGCTCAGGCCTTACAGAGGAAAAGCAGCCTGACCTGCCAGGTGGCTCTGGTGGTGGCAGAGATGGCCCGTGAAGGTACAGTGGGACCCTGCTACACTGGTTATTAGCTGTTATGTTTTAGGAGAATAGAAAACAAGATACAATACTGCAAATAGTGATAAAATACAGCAGGTTTAACAATCTGCTGTACAGTTAAGGGAAATACCAGAGTTGAAGAGGTAACGTCTCATGGTTGTGTGTGTTGTAGCTGCGGTCAGGGAGCCGTGCATTGAGGCAGGCCTGGTGAAGGTGCTGGTTCCCCATCTGAACAGCAATAACCCGGAGATGCTGCTGAACACTGGCCGGGCCATCGGGCGCATCTGCTTTGACAACTGTGAGTTGGTGTGACGGTGCTGGCTCAGTCACAAGGGTTTTACTGATGATGAAGAGTGTGCTGATGAAGCAGAGACTGTTCTGTTGAGGGTGACAGAGACGGACAGTCTCTCTGCATCTTTAGGTGCTATGTGTACGGCTTTCATTTTTTATTACCCTCCGTTAAATGTGATTAATTGTGTACAATTGTCTTGGCCATGAATTGAAACACTGACCATAAAGAAATGATTCTTTTTGTATTAAAAACAAATACCAGAATAAATCACTGTATTCTTCATCGCTTCCCCTGTCTCTCTCTCTCTGACCTCCCACCCAGCGTACCAACAGGACCAGTTAGTCCAGAGCGGTGTCATCCCCAGACTGGTGTCCATAATGAGGGAGTATCCAGAGAATGACCCACTGGTGAATGTCTGCCTGCTGGCCCTCTGTAACCTGGCTGACATGGGTGATTATTTAGATTTTATTCATTATAGTAATTTATCATTATTTTCCATGGTTTGAATCACACTGTCTCAGTAATTAGACATGTCCTTCACTGTCCTTGTCATTCTGGATCATCTTGCTCTCATGGCTTTCCCTTGTCACTCATATAAAACAGACTAAGTTGCTCACAGGTCCAAGGGTAGAGTAAATGCTGGAACACACTGTCTGTCAGTGAGCTTTTTAAAGTGTTTGCGTACAGCGCTGAGAGAAAGCAGTGGGAAGAAGCAACACACAAACACAGATCTGATTCACTGCTTCTCCAACTCATCTCATCTCTGAAGATGTCAAACAATGAGTCTGAGTTACAGCTCACAGTGAAAACACCAGGATGAAGCAATGAAGCTTGTCTCAGAAGAACAGAGGTTTTAAATACACTGTTGTTTAACCCTAATCAAGAGGAGGGCAGGAAATCTGCTGCTGTGTTCAACTGGCAGTAGATGTCAGCTGTGTGATGACTGGCAGTCAGGATAATTAGTTACCTCCAACGCTGTCCATAGTTATAGACCCCTGTGTTTGCAGACTCTGCGAGAGAAGCCCTGGCAGAGCAGGACGTGGCAGATGTGCTGACGTTTCAGCTGAAACGGGCGCCTGATGCCGAACGCCGACATGTCATCCTGGAGATACTGGGCGCACTGGGCGAGAGTGGTAAGACCTTCGGGGAGGAGGACTCACTGATGAAACTCTGACTTGATATTTGATCTGAGATCCATATGAAAACCTCTCAAGTTGGGATTGATAAAGTCAGGCTTCATCAGAGGTTTTCATTATTGTTTATACTGAGGAAGCCTTTACTTTCATATCTCTGGCTATACAAAGCCACTGGACTTGACTTGACTTGACTTGACTTATATTTAATATAATATAAGTTAAATACTGACCACTGTCCACTCTGCAATAGAGGAATGCACAATTCAGATCATCAGGGATAAAAGAGAACAATAGCTGAAAATATTCATTGATCAGAAGAACAGAGGAGACTGGGGTCGGTTGAAACACAGATCAGGGACGGTTGCAACTAATTAAAAATACATTCGATTTCACTGAAAACTTTTGCTTTTTGTCTCAATTTGTACAATATTCTGAAAA
This sequence comes from Seriola aureovittata, assembly GCF_021018895.1. Lineage (NCBI taxonomy): Eukaryota > Metazoa > Chordata > Actinopteri > Carangiformes > Carangidae > Seriola > Seriola aureovittata. Next base: position 2,160,967 of record NC_079377.1, read on the forward strand.
TATGCATAGTTGAACAATAATTTTATAATATTATTTATTTATTTAACAATATTTATCAAAGAACAGTTATTGAGTTTTGTTTTGTGTAGAACATGGAACCTACCTTCAGTCAAAATGGGCACAATTTATTTATTTTATTGCTTATGATGAAAAGAACAGGCAAATATATAAAAGACCATGTGAGGCTAACAAATAATAATTCCCAAAATAACTTATTCTTATTCACTTATGCATTAAAATGAGCAATTATTGTTTCATCTGTTTTGCTGTGGGACAAAATTATCCTCTTATTTTCTCTATTTCTAACTAAAATGTTAAACACACTGTTGTGTGGTCTGTGTTGATTTGGCTGCTCAGCTTGGAGACAGTCGCAACCGTCTTCACCTGGTCAGCCATGACAGAACATATGTGCTAAACACACTGACACATGCTGAACGTGTCACTTACAAATCAAACAAAACAATGATTCAAAAGAATTGATAAAACGCTCGAGGACAGTTTGACAAAAATATAGCTAATGAAAAAAAATCTGTCTTCTGTCTTACTGATGGAAGGAGGGTCTAACTTATTAATATTTACTTAATATTTAGTATGTGCGAGTGTCATCACTCTAGCATGTTTCTGATTGGATTAATAAGACTCCCCTTATTATCACAACAGACAACTGTTCTCCAGCTTCAACAGCAAGGACAATGGTTCCATCTGCACTGTTGCAGCTTTTCTTGATGTTGTATTTTTACTGGTAGACAGTGTTAGTTTTTAAACATGGTTACAAAAGACAGTGGTAAAGCTGACCTGGTTGTCCTGCACCACCAGATGCACTGAAGCTGCAGTTTGCAGAGTCAGGAGTACCAGAGGCTTTATCAGAGATGATCCGGGGCCTGCAGGGAGGTTCTGACCCCCATGACCTCTGCAGCATCAAGATCGCCTCCAACCTCATAGTGTCCCTGCTTTTAGGAGGTGAGTGATGCAGGTCCTTGTCCTCATGGGACATCTGTGACAACAACACTGTCTCAGTGTAGGTATATCATTTACTATTTTTTCGTGTGTTTCTGTCTTTCACTCATTCAACCCGCACAGACAAAGAAATTTGTGATGTGATGAGTCGGGTTTAGGTAATCAGAAAATCCTGTGCATGTAATTTACTCTGTATTTTCAGCTTGTCAGTTGAAATAACACTGACTGTCATGTCTTGTCCTCTCTCACTGCATCCATGCATGTCTGTGTGAATGCACCATAAATGTAGTGTGGACTGAATTTCATTAGCTGTCACCTAAAGAAAGAGACGGAGGAGGAGACAGAGATAAAAAAGTGCAGAGGGTGTGGGCCGGGCATGACATAACAGACCAGCCAGGCAGGTTGTCTACAGTATTATCACAGCTTTCTGCCCCATTTATCTGGACAGAGTGACCTTTCTGGGTGGTAGTGTGTCACAGGCTTTATACAGTCTTTGTACGTCTGAAAGCAGAAATCTCTGAAATCAGTGCACCGCTGTTGTTTTATTACTGATCTGCTGCAGCAAATCATCCTCACATCATCCACCATATATTATTATTGTGTCTCTGCCAGATGAGTCCATGCAGAAGTGTTTTGGTGAGGGGTCAGGACTGGTGTATCAGGATGTCCTGTCCTGGCTGCAGAGCTCCAACACTCAGCTGCAGCTGTCTGGAGCTTTGGCCATCGCCAACTTCGCCAGAAATGGTGAGATGTTTATCACAGACTATAAAGAGATTTGTATCTATGTTTGTCAGAGGAAAAAGCCGCAGTCCACTCCCTGCTCAGCAGCAAACACACTCATTCAGAGAGCAGCTGGTCAACATAGTGAAGCATTTAGCAGCTAAAGAGACTCAACACAGAGCTAACAGAGAGGGGACACTGGATTAAGATTCATCAGGTTGAAGTAAACACTGAATGATTTTGCTGTGTCAGCTTGATGTGTAAATAGATGTGTAATAGACTGTTTGCTAACAAGTTCCCCATCTCAACTAAGGTGACGATATGTTCATTTTCAATTAACTGTTTATTTCTCCTGAAAACAAGTGGCCAAAAATCAGTTACTGCAGGATTAAGATTTAATATCTTCTTAATGGAAAGATCCTCAAACACCAGCAAGATACACTTCACAGGAAGAAGCCATCAAAAACAACATTGATTGATTTGTATTGATTTCATATTCAGTGGGAGAGGCAGTGTATGTTGCTGTCCAGGGACCTCAAAACTCCAAGGGGCTTACAGGCTCCAGGCTTTTGTTTTCATCAGCTGACTGACATGTCCCACATGTCTGGTCCTAAGTATCTATCTATAAATAATAAGACCTTTGTCCTTAAAGCACATGTTGCTAATTCTTTTAGATTTTTTCTTTTACTGATGTTTATTGATTTTTACTGATTTTTATTGATTTTAAACACACACACACACACACACACACACACACACACACACACACACACACACACACACACTCACACACACACATTTTGAAACAACTTTCCCCTCCTTCCCTCCCTCCCAACGTGTTTATGTGCGAACTTACATATTTGCAAATCTAAATAAATAAATAAAAGGGTACAGTCTCATTTGGAAAATGTCAAATTCAAGAAATTGGGTTGTCAGGTATTGATTCCAAGAAATTGAGTAGTGAATCCCATATTTTATGAAAAAAAAGGAGTTTTTTGTTTGATGTATGTAAGCCTTTCAATCACTATGCAAGAAGAAAGCTATTGATCCAAAGACCCCAAGATGGACCACAAACACTTTTCCATTGTATGGCAATAAGACGTTTCTCTCATGATGGCAACAATTAACCAACTTACCGTCATGAGTTCTTAGGGACAATGCTTTTGGAAAAAGACCAAGAATAATCTCCGGGAGTACGGGGATCTTTTTGTGGATTATGTTGGAAATTATGTTGATTATTTCTTTCCATTCTTAATTTAATGAGTGTCATGTGTGACAAGTTCCCTAAGTATGAAACCAGCACCTAGTGGCTGATAGAGGAACTGCTGCTATAGGCCATTCAACGTCAACATGTTGCCTTAGACACCGACATCTTTAAAAGTAATACAGTATTACTTGAATAATTCAGTTGAGTTTGTGTTAATTAAACTGACTTTGTGTGAGTTGGGATTGCATGTCTACACTTTGATGTGGTGTACTGTAATGTCACACACTAATCAGGTTCTGAAAGAGTCGGTTTTGGCCTGTTGTGTCTCTGTCAGACAGTAACTGTGTGAAGATGCTGGACCTCGGCGTGGTTCCTCACATCCTGACTTTGCTGGAGCAACATGTGGATGAAGGAGATGTGTCTGTTCAACACGCTGGACTGAGCGCGCTGAGGAACCTGGCCATTCCTGGTACTGATCAGAGTAAAACAGTAGAGATATGGCACCACTCACCAAATGTCAAAGTAATTACTTGGAGATTAACACTGTAATTTATCTTTGAAACGACAGAGTCATACATGCTCTCACCAAGAGAATACCTGGGTCAGGCTGGACGCTAATGTCCTGAATGTGTTTTGTCATTCTAAACCATACAAAGCAATACATGCAAACACACACACCGTTCACGCTGAGACACTCAGGAAGTGCATCAGTACCACATGTGTGTGTTTCAGCCACTAACAAAGTGCGGATGCTGGAGGACGGGGTGACTGAGAGGATAAAGACCCTGCTGCGCTCTGACATGCCGCCGGTTCAGTTCAAACTGCTGGGTACACTGCGCATGATGGTGGATGGACAAGGTGAGATTAACTGTTAGTTTGAAAAGTTTTAAAATTCACATACGTCGTAGAGGAATGTAAGACAGGCTGTGACTGTTGCTGCTGTGGCACCATGCGGAGGCAACACTCGGTCAAGGCAGATTTCCACAATATTACATTTCAACAACTGACAGGAGATCCAGTGGAGCGTGTAACAGCGTGGTGTCAGTTCTGATGGGAGCCTCTGTGAATGACTGGGTCTGGGTTTGTGTGTGATTAGGAGAGAACAAGAAGTGGCCAAGAAGTGGCCACAAGCGCTCTTCCCACCCCACAGCATCAGAGGGTTGTTTGAGTTGAGACTTTTTTTCACCTGTGCAACCCAGTGGCAGCCTGTAGCCAGATTCCCTGGTTTGTTTTTGATTTTGTTCTCCTCTGTTAACGGGTTTCCTTCTCTCTGCTGTGGGTGTCAGAGGAGGCAGCCTTAGTGCTGGGGAGAGATGCTGTGCTGCTGGCTCGGGTCATGGAGTGGTGCGAGGCCAAAGACCACGCGGGAGTCCGAGGAGAAGCCAGTCGCTTACTGGCTGCCTTCATCAGACACAGTCGCAGCCCAGTGAGTCTGTTTATTTTGATCTAGGTTCAACCAACGCTCACACTTCATTCATGGCAGTCACACCCAGTCTGTTGGAGTTTAATGTGATGACACTTTATGTATATGCGCGCGCGCGCGCGCACACACACACACATACACACACACACAATGACTATCTGTAATGGACTGATTTCCTCTCTCTGACAGGAAGTTGTTTGTGCTGTGGCCAAAGCAGATGGGGTTCGGCACCTTATCTCCATGGCAACAAGTGAACATGTCATCATGCAGAATGAGGCCCTGGTTGCTCTGGCGATAGCATCTGCCATTGACCTTGGTAAAGCAATTTCAGATGTTTTATGTAAAGTCAAAGGGTCTGGGACTGAATTTATCAGGCATGTCAGAGTCACTGCTGGAAAGAGACTTCATCTATATGTGAACTCTCAGCGAGGCTGAGGAGTGTGTCTGTTCTTTATAGCAGACCTGCCTGGAACAGGTAAGGGCAGCTCTGCAGTTCTCCTCAATCTTGTCAGAGGTTGGAAGTAGTTTGGACAGTTTAAATAGGTACACAAATGCCAATTAGAACAGATTTTACCAGATGCTTGCCAAATATGGGCCCTGATGTCATCAAGAACATAATGTTAATTATAGAGTTAAAAGTACAGGAAAATCTAAATTGTGAATTTGTAACTACATTGTGATGGTTGTCTTCCTAGCAGGTCATAGAAAGGTCTATTCTATTCTATTTCCTTGTTCGCTACGTTTGTGAATAGTTGGACAGTATTTCAGCACACAGACTAACATGGCTGGATCTCTGGATGTGTAGACCAACTAACGTTTCCGGCTCCAGCTCCCAGACCGTGGTCAGAGAGCACAGGGGAGACTCATGTGCTAGTTAGCTAAATGGGTACTGTACCTGAAGGTTTAAGTTAGAAAATATACTGTAACTGAAGGTTCAAGTTAGGAACTAGCTAACATTACTGTTCCTCCAGGTAATAAGGATATATGAATATTTCAACCTCATTTGGGGGGTCAAAGTCTTAATCAGGGGGGGTCAGACTCCCCCATCATCCCCGTAATTCAAACCCTGGTGATGCTGCTCTATAGTGTTTTCAGTCGTGGTTGTTAATGGCTCATCTGGATCAGACTTACACTTTATGACTAATGTGACCTTTTCTCTGTGGACACTGTTTATATATTATAATACATCTGATCATCATCTGATGTCCCATACCATCCTGCTGTTTAATCACTGTTGAGCAGTTATTTTAGGTTTTATATAAGTTCACATGCTTTGCACAATACATCATATATACTGTGCATGTAAGAAGGCAGTTCTTAAGAACCAGCTGATGCTGATATGAGTCAGGCAAGTTTCTAAGTTGTTCAAAAGAAAAGAAAGACAAGCCTGTGCGTGAGGAGCATTCAGCACCACAGTGGTTGGACAGCTCCACCTCAGGCTAACCACGGTTTATTATTGGCCCAAGACTTAAAATAAACACTGACACGTGTGTATGTTCCACTATTGTAGCTAATGTACGAAGCAGAAGCAAATAACCACCCTGCACATAAATAAAGCAAACTGTTTGCTTGTATAGCATCAAGCACAAAAAACACTACAAGGGAATACAGAAGCGAATTAACAACTGAACACAACCATGGCTCCACTCCAGAAATGAAACTACAGCTAGAGATGACATACAAGTGTAGCCAGCTGCAATCAGTGTGCTACACTTCCATCTACCAACTAGTATATGATGTGACATGTGTACATTTTGTTTACTCGTATGTGTCTCTGTGTGTTTGTGTGATCGCTGCAGAGTCGATGAAGGATCCCTTTGGGGAGGCGGAGCTGTTGCCCCTGCTAAAGAAGATGTTGGAGGATCCTGTGGGGGCGGTCGAAGTCAAGTTCAGTGCTTTAGGTCTCATCTGCAGTCTGGCTAACTCCAGTAGGTGATCGATTTTTACACAGAATCTCTGTTCCACTGCATATCTCAACATGTTTCAGAGTGTGAGAACAATCTGACCACAGGAGGTGCACCATGCAAGTCTCATTTAAACTTTAATATGTAAATAAGGCTGTGATTTCAATTGAGAACCCAATATATTTATTTGTATCTTAAGAGAGAAGTTGAGACTTTATAAATACAATCACTGAGCACTTTATTAGGAATATCTGTATACCTGCTTATTCATGTAGTAATTCAATCAGCCAATCATGTGGCAGCAGTGAAGTGTATAAAACAACAAAATCATCCAGTGAGCAGCAGCAGTTCTGTGGAGGAAACACCTTGTTGATGATGACCGGTCTGAGGAGAATGGACAGACGGGTTGGAGCTGACAGAAAGGCTACGGTCACTCAGATAACCACTCTTTAAGTGGAAAAAATAAAAAAAAACAAAAAAAACAAAAAAACAAATCCTACACATCTCTGTCAGATCCAGATCATTTTCTGGATCAAGTCATAGATCTCAACAAAAGCTGGATCTGGCACTTTAACTGGATCAGCGCCTGAATTTAATAAGTTCTTCCATTGGTCCATTCCTCATCCATCCACCAGGTTTGGTGAAAATCAGTTCAGTACTTTTTGCATGAAACCAATCAACAAACAAACACTGGTGAAAACATAACATTCTTGGAGGAGATAACAACACGTCCAACCTGGAGGTGGATGGACTACAACAGCAGAAGACCATGTCAGGTTTCACTTCCTGTGGAATCCATGGAGCCAACCTGCCTTGTGTCAGCAGTCCAGGCTGGTGGTGGTGGTGGTGGTGGTGTGATGGTGTGGAGATTTCTTCATGGCCACAGTTCACCATCTTCTAATGGCTTTTTCCAGCAGGATAAACTGGTTTCATCAACATGACAGTGAGTTCAGTGAACTTCAGTGAACTTCAGTGAACTTCAGTGAACTTCAGTGCCCCCTCCCCCCCCAGTCTCCAGACCTGAATCCAGTAAAACACCTCTGGGATGTGGTAGAACAGGAGATTGGCAGCTTGAATGTGCAGCTGATGAATCTGCAGAAATTATCCATGACATGAGGAACCCAGGAACTACCCAGCGTTAGTGTGCTGTTCCTAATAAAGTGCTCGCTAAGGTCTCTTTAGAACCAGCACCCAGTGGCCGTAAGAAGACGTACTGTAAGCAGCATACAGCAGTCAGCTCTCATGTTGCCTCTTTAGGTTTAGATGTTCTTTCTAGAGTCTGTTGAACTAATGCATTAAACAATGATCATCAGTCCTCACTGTATGTCTTCATATCTGTTGTGCTTTCAAGGAAAAAGCAGCTCATCTTATGTTTCTCACTTTAAACAACAGGTGGAAAGGTTGTGCATGGGATACACAATCCGCACATGAACACATGAAACAGCTTGAATACATCATATCTGCACATTTTTACTTCTGCTGCTGTTTGCAACCCATCTCACATGAGACTCTCTTCTTCTCTCTCACCCCTGTCTGCTGTAGGTGTGATGAAGGAGGAGTTGAACTCTGTGAACATGAAGGAGAGCCTCAGTAAACTGACAGATCATAGCAGCAGTAAACTTGCCTCACAGGCCAGCTCCATACTGGCCACCCTCAGTGACACCAGCTAAACCAGCACACTGCAGCAACACAGGATCTCATCTGCTGTATGGATTTCTCCAGCTTATTCAATAACATGCTCTAATTCAAATGATCTTACTGCACAGATATTATTAAATATTCAATTGGCTTCTAAAAATGTCACCTGTTTTGTGGCAATAATTACTAATTAAATACGCATATGACTAACACTCTGTGCCCCCAATAACAGCCCCCGCAATCTGACAACATACTGTCAGATTTCCAGCTCTTAAACCCTGAACAGAAGGAGGGCTGAAGGTGTGAGTGTTGGCCTAAAGGAAAGTGCTTCATTCAATCAGCTTCATGGTAACCTGTCATCAGATTGTGATATTTCTCATGTACAAATGTACAGTAAATGCAGCGGTGGTGGTGGCGGTAGAGGAAGGGTCAGTGGACTCACCTTCAGGGGACAATTATTATCCAAAGAAACTATGAAAAATTACAATTCATAGCTTCAAAACTGATAATTACATTTTCCTTTGAATGACAGTTGACACTGGCACTGAAACAGGAAGGTCAAAGAGGCAACTAAGATCTGGATGTGGCATCATTCAGATAGAGGGTCAAACATATTCGTACAAATTATTTCTACTTATTGGATGCAAGAACAGTATACACTGAAGTTTGCACTGCTTCAATACTTCAAAGCAACTATCAGACTTTCAGTTATGGTATCTGTTCCTTAAGGAGCTTGTATCAGTTTGTTTGTTCAGTGTTGTGAACTAAAGATGATGTTCTGTGAGACTGAGACTCTGACCGCTACAAGGTTCAGCTGCAAGTAAATCATTAAAAGTTCAAGAGTCTCAGGAGATTCAGAAATGTACTATGATATTTTGAAAACACTCCCAGAATATGAACAAAGAAACAGCAAAAAGTTTAAAACAGTTTTAAAGTTGTGTTTTTGGGCATTTTGCCTTTGTTGCCGATTGTTGGGGTGAGAGAGAGACAGGAAAGTCAGGGAGAGAGAGGGGATAGGCAGCAAAGGGCCATGGGTCGGATTGTAGGTAGGACTAAGTCTTTGTGGAACTCCCCCACAAAAAGTGAGTTGAGCTAACATAGTTCACTTACTACATTTCCTTCAGAGCTTTCAGCTACATCTGATGGCCTTCTGCAGTGGTTGGAGTTTGTCTGCTGTCATGGAAATTGTTCACTTGTCATCATATAACCTAAACATGGAAAACAAATGTGACTGTGTTAAGTAACTGAATACAAAGTGTCAACTGCTACAAAACAAGTGACACACTTTATAAAGTTTCAGGATTGTGCAGCAAAATTATTTGACTGAAAATTTTGATTGATTTTTTCATTTTAATGACTCCCGTCACAAATAAAATCATTGGCTGAGATTGTTGATATTAAAGTGAAGGGACGGTGCTTTGGGCTTGTTTTCTCACTCTCCTTCCAAATCAGTGGGGCCAAGTTTACTTTAAGACTGAGGTATCTTTGACCTGGTCCATCACCAGAATTTTTACAACACAACCAGCTCATCAACCACCATCAAAGCACTTTAAAGCAGACTGCCCGGTCTGTAATTAACCACTGTCATTCTGATGAGTACAGCCCAACAAAATTAATGGAGCCACGTTAACAAGCAATAAATGTGCATGGCATGGCCCTGCTGTAGTCCCTGAACCTTTATGGTATGCTGGATGTTGTCTGTCAAAGGGTCCTGAGCTCCTACTGTAAGAACTGTAGGCTGCTGTACATACGTTGGGGATGTCTATCTGAATGTTTGTATCATGTAACTGTGCAAGCAGGAGTAGAGCAATTTCAAACATAGTTTATGTGTAACAAAATCCATAATTGATATCTCTAACTGAAGGTGCTTTTTGCATCTGTACATGTCAGACTGAAGTGCTCTGATGTCACAAACATTGTCATATGTGATGGTTGGTAGAGATCAGATAGATTCACAAATTTAAGATGGCTGTGTGGATGTCATACTGGCGGTGTGACAAATAAGAAAACGGTTAACTGACAATGTTGCATCATATTCTTTAAATTTAAGTTTAGTTGAATTGAACAATGGGCAACGGCTGACATGAAGCGTCCAAAGCTGTTTGCCTTTTTCAGGCACTTCAGTAATATTAAAGGTGCTATATGTTTGTTTTTGTACGGCATTAACAGCTGTTTACTTAAGAGTCCAGAAGAAACGTTGTATGTTCAGCTTCAAACTTTGTTCCTTTACGCACTAGCGGTGGAAAGCAACACCAGTTTTAATTTTAGTTTTGTTTCTTTTTCTAGCGCTTCTTTTCTTCCTCTGAAGTTAGCATGCTAACCAGCTAGCCCCAACCCGTCCCATCTCATAATATTGTTTTTTTTTTTTTATGAGTCACTGTAGCATCCAGCCTGCCCTTAGCTCAGTATGAGATGATTAAGAAATAATGCTAACTAAGGCATCGACGACTGAAGCGCTTTGCAGAGAAAACTTACATATTGCACCTTTAAGGGACAAGTCATATAAGTCAGAGCTTTCAGAAAATTCAGTTTGCTGGTTGTATTTGACATTCATGACATGAATGCAGCATTAGGCTTCATCACACCAGAATATAATGGGTTTGATGGTGGCAGTACAATTAGTGGATACACTCAATCTGGCAAACCTGTGGTGAGGTGAGCCACGAGCAAACAGTGTTAACTGACTGTGTTAATCTAAAAGTGGGGCAGCCTCACTGACCATGATGAATAAGCTGTGTGAAAATCATTTCATTTTAAACAGTTAATCTCTGGCATAAAAAAAATCCTGCATGTCAGACCTGCATGTCAGCCAGTCCATCAAGACAACATTGTATGTCTGCATCTGCTAAATCAAAGTTACAGACCAGACGTTCATATTGGTATTTTCTCATCTTGGTTCGGTTCAGGCACAAAAATGACTTGGTTAATGGTGAAACATATAAACAACCTGAGGTCGTGTTTATATTAAACCGGAAAAGCCTGGCTGCTGTGCTGAACATGCAGGATAACTGAGGAGTTTGTGGGAGATAAGTCTGATTGCAAACAGGCAATTTGCAAACACTTCGTATTAGTTTCGTCTTATTTGGAAATACTGTGACCTGTCATGAGCTGTTGTTATGAGCAGGTGAAATTACTTTTGCAAAGACCAACAGGCCACAGTGTCAGTTCTACAGCAGTTAGATCACCACTGACTCAGCCTGTGTGTTTATTTTGATCTGGATGTGATGATGATTTGTTGTTGTATTGTTCCATTCACAAGCACGTCGTATCAGCTGTGGTTATTCTGCTAGCATTGCTGCAGTGATGTAGAAATGCACTTAGGTTAATGATAAACAGCTGGAACAGTTGGGTGTGGTTACAGGTGCTACACACCTGAAACTTTTAACCAGAACGGACAATCAAACACTGCTTTTCAACCTGATTTTAAGTTTGAGGATGATGTGAATGAGAGTAACAATGATAGGCCGGGAGGGTGGTGGGGCTAGAACCTTCACTCTAAAGGTAACTTCCTGTTGTATGTTATTTTCCATCTGACAGAGGAGTCCTATAGAAGCACAATGTGAAGAAGCGACACACACACACACGTAGAACTGCAACCATTAAACATTTGTATATACAATAATTCCACTACTACACCTGTACAACCGTGCCCTCAGCACTTCAGTGTGCGTTTATAGTTCAGTCATCAGGGGAGGGGAGAGCATGTTTGTTCTAGACAATACAATGTGAAAAAATCTGTCAATGGACAAATGGAAACAGCTTTGCTGTAATGTTTCATGTAATATCTGTATTGACATATATTCTGTGTACATAACTAGATATCATTTAACATTTGTGGACAAATCTGTATATTTTTCAGGGAGGGCAGGGAGTTTTGTTTTAGAGAGAGCAGAATAAAGTTAAGCAATGTCTTCCCCCAAACAGTGTCTGCAGTGTATTTTCTTTCATTCTCACATCTTAACTTACAGATCTTTTTTTTTCTTTTTTTTTTTTTTTTAAATGCCTTTGTCAGCTGTTTTAAATAGGGATAATCACTATAGGCCACACATTCATCACACCATTCATTCAAAGTAACTCACACACAATCATCCACTGTGTTGGTTATTCCCAGGATAAAAGAAATATCTCCATATAAGGTGCTTCTCAGTATATTCAGTCATATTGAAATGAAACCATATTTGAAAGGTGCAAACACATCACTACTACTGAGGACAATTAAGTTTATTCATGAGCACCCATATAGAAATGTAATGTATGACATATACAGCATGTCCCTATGTCAAGAGTGATGTTGCCATATATATCACCTATAAGGAGATGTATTATTATCACATATATACATCCTCGGGATATATAAAGATATAAGTTCATAACATATATGAAATACCCATAGTAACATTTGTATATCTACATATATTTAAAATATCTACCATTATTTTTTTGTATGGTATAACATGTTATGACCCTACTGTATATAAACTAATATCAACATTTACTGACAGGCTTGAGGAGGAATATGTATGTTTGTAAGATTGTCTACAATATAATCATACATACATAAACAGGTTAGACATGCATTTCAATATATGAAATTGTTCCAATTTCTAATAGGTTTTACAAATATTTGTTTTACATATAGCCTATGTTTTTAGTTTAGCTATACATATATTTCATGTATGGAAATTCAATATATGTTCATATAATAAATTTACATATGGGTATTTTTTTGGGGAATTCTGGGGGTATAGGAAGATTTTAAACCCACACAGCGGATATTTTATGAGTAGTTCAAGTGTGTCTACTTCACGGCTAATGAATACAAAATGATTTTCCCTCCCTAACTTTATTCGTGGCAGTGTGGAGATGGGATGTAGATGGTCATGTTGTGAAATAAAATAAACTGAACAGATGAATTGATAAATAAAAATAAAATAATTACAAATAATCTAACCATTTTTGAGGCTTTATTTCTGATGTCTTGAGCTGGGACAGAGAGAAGGAACCAGCATCTGTAAAACTCTGCTCTAAGTTGCCTGTCAGGCTGTACTGAGGGAACAGTTTCCCCGCGCTTTAACGCGTCATCATTATAGGAAGTCGGATGATGACACGTCGAGATCCAAAGTCTCATGACTTAATAAGGGTTTTGCAGGTGAGAGACAGCGGAATAAACCAGAGCAGTTTCAACTGTTGATATGTTTGTTTGAGTCGCTGATTTTATTGTGAAGAAGTTTGGGTTGCGATGAGTCACGTGGTTTCATGACAGCAGTCAGCAGGAAGTTCACTGCGCTGTGCACAAGTGTGTTGTTTGTTTGTTTGTGTACCTGTGTTTGTGTGCACACGAAAAACAGTGTGCCAAGGCATTTTCACTATTTGGACGCTAGTGCATTTTTCATGCATGTAGGCTACCGATAAGCACAAATATAGTGTTTGCATAAATGCACGTGCCGCCTATGGCCTCAGTAACTCAGTAAATCACACTGTACAGTCAGTTGTAACTGTCAGTAATGAGTTGTAGTCAGAAGTAACCCTGAAGCTGGAGGAAATGTAACTTTAGCAGCTTCAGAAAGTTTTCACACCTCTTCACTTTATTGTTGTAGATTTAATATAAAATGGAGAAAACTGCTATTTTATCCATCAGTCTACCTCCAGTAACCAATGATGACAAATCCATTTAGAAATAAATCTACAACACTATAAAGTGTGTAAAAAGTGGAGGGATCTGATTACTCTCTGTAAATCTTATAGAACAGTATTTTAACTTTGATGATAAGGTGACTTCCTGTTCTGTTGTGGTTGTTGGAAGTGTCCACCATGACTGAGGTGAGCCATCAGCAGTGGGGAGAGGTGTCCAGCCAGGGCGGTGTGGACCTGTGGGTCCTCCAGTCCTCCCAGGTGCGGGTGGAGGTCCTCACCCTGGGTGCCATCATCAGGTCTGTGTCCAGCAGGAGGAAGGATGGTCAGATGGAGGACATAGTCTTGGGCTACGACAACCTGGAAGGTAGGAGGGAATATACCTGCTCACACAATACATGAGACTTCATGAAGAATATTAAAGATGAATGAAAATGGTCAGATTACAGAATTAGACGTGTTAGAGCAGAGCAGATTTCCGGGTCAGGGATTTGAAACAGTCTGTGGAGGTTCTTTGCCTGGGGAGGGAAACGCTGATCTTAGAGGTTCAACGTAGAAATAAAGTGACTTTTGTATTATTATTGTATCTGGCGCAACTTCACCTACTGCCAAGGTGCATGGAGAAAGCAAAAAGCCCAAAGAGGTGAAAACTCCTGCAACACTTGCAGAATACAGAAGAACTATCTTATTAGACTGACACGTTTCAGGGTCATCACAAAATACATTAAAATCAACAGTTTAACTGTGACACACAAAAAATATAAAACAACCAATCAGATGCAAACACATAGACACACATCCAGTACATATCTGCCAATACGGCTTCTACAGAGGTGGGTTGGGCAAATGGCCATGTGGCTTTAGGCCAGTTGTTGTCTCAGGCTAGTAGAAAGGTAAGAGGAAGGTCCTGTAGAGGACATGGGTCAAACCATATTTAGTTCATAACCTGGAGAAGGTCACCTAAGGGTTTTGGCACTGTTTGTACTAAACACCCACCCCAAATACACAAACTTTATAAAGTGCTATACATATTAAAGGTAACAAGATGCAACATAGAAAGTACATCATACAAAGGTCATCATAAAATGCATAAATAAACATCCATGGTTTAGATGTATTCATGTTTCTACCTGTACAACCATGCTCCAAGCTACGGAAGCCAAGAAAGGCCATACCCACAAATATTTTTTTAATATATTTTTTATTATTCTATTATCTTAAGATAGTGAAGATTTGTTATGTTGAGATCAATGAATAATTATCCTGTTATCTTGAGAAAACAAAGCTCCGCTGTCTGTTATCTTGAGATAACAGATAACGGAGCTTCATTATTCCGTTATCTTTATCCGGGATAAAAAAAATATTTGCAGGTATGGCCTTTCTGGGCTTCCATACTAAGCACTTCAGTGTACATTTAGAGTTTAGTTTAAACTGCTGCATTATGTCACGCACCATAACAACAGTATTTGCTTGGTCGCTTTGAATTTGATCAAAAACATTTTAAGGAGCACTTGAACAAGGGAACATTGTCCAACATATAAATTCTCCTCCACATAGTCTTTATAATAAAACTGTGTGAGCTGCATTTGATAGAACAGTAGTGGGACATACAGTGGAGGGAATAATTATTTGATCCCCTGCTGATTTTGTAAGTTTACACCCTTACAAAGACATGAACAGTCCATAATTTTTATGGTAGGTTTATTTTAACAGAGAGAGACAGAATATCAACAAAAATCCAGAAAAAACATTAAATAAAAGTTATAAATTAATTTGTATTTGATTGAATTAAATAAGTATTTGATCCTCAAGCAAAACGTGACTTAGTACTTGGTGGAGAAACCCTTGTTGGTAAGCACAGAGGTCAGAAGTTTCTTGTAGTTGGTCACCAGGTTTATGCACATCTCAGGAGGGATTTTGGTCCACTCCTCTTTACAGATACTCTCCAAATCCTGAAGGTTTCGAGGCTGTCGCTTAGCAACTCGAAGTTTCAGCTTCCTCCACAGATTTTCTATGGGATTAAGGTCCAGAGACTGGCTAGGCCACTCCAGGATCTTAATGTGCTTCTTCTTGAGCCACTCCTTTGTTGCCTTGGCCGTATGTTTAGGGTCATTGTCATGCTGGAAGACCCATCCACGACCCATCTTCAGTGTTCTGGCTGAGGCCAGGAGGTTCTCATCCAAGATTCCACGGTACATGGCCCCATTCATCGGCCCTTCAATGCGGTGAAGTCTTCCTGTACCCTTAGCAGAGAAACAGCCCCAAAGAAGAATGTTTCCACCTCCATGTTTGACAGTGGGGATGGTGTTCTTTGGGCCATATTCAGCATTTTTCTGCCTCCAAACATGGAGAGTCGATTTGATGCCAAAGAGCTCAATTTTGGTCTCATCTGACCACTTCACATTCTCCAGAGCCTTCTCTGAATCATTCAGGTGTTCATTGGCGAACTTCAGACGGGCCTGTACATGTGCCTTCTTGAGCAGGGGGACCTTGCAGACACTGCAGGATCTCAATCCATCACGGCGAAGTGTGTTACCAATGGTTTTCTGGGTGACTGTGGTCCCAGCTCCCTTGAGATCATTAACAAACTCCTCCCATGTAATTCTGGGCTGATCCCTCACCTTTCTCAGAATCATCCTTACCCCACGAGATCTTGTAGCCCATTCCAACCTTGTGCAGGTCTACAATCTTGACAGCTCTTTGGTCTTGCCCGTGGTGGTGGAGAGGTTTGAATGGAAGAGATTGATTCTGTGACAGGTGTCTTTTATACACATAACGAGTTGAGATTAGGAGTACTTTCCTAACGGGACAGGACTAATTTGACCGGTCTGTGGGGGTCAGAATTCTTGCTGGTTGGTAGGGGATCAAATAACTATTTCACTCAATCAAATACAAATGAATTTATAACCTTTATTTAATGTTTTTTTCTGTATTTTTTGTTGATACTCTGTCTCTCTGTTACAATAAACCTACCATAAAAATGATGGACTGTTCATGTCTTTGTAAGGGTGTAAACTTACAAAATCAGCAGGGGATCAAATAATTATTTTGTCCACTGTATGTCCAGGGCTGAGGGAGTGTACGTGAGGTGAATAGCCAGGCGTTAGTTTGGTGAAGGTGAAGAGGAGTAACCTGTGCTGTGTTGGCAGGTTATGTGTCAGATAAGCGGTACCTGGGAGCTGTGGTGGGCCGCGTGGCCAACAGGATCGCACGGGGGCGCTTCGTCGTGGAGGGAAAAGAGTTCCAGCTAGATATCAACAACGGGCCTAACGCACTGCATGGAGGGCTGCGGGGCTTCAACAAGGTAAGACTCAGACAATGAGTTTGTGTCTCATCAGCTCCAATAAATTTGTACAAATCTTCTATGTATCACTTCTCAGTCGCAGGTAAATGACTGAGGCATGACAGTCTGTCCTAACAGATGTACCTGTTTGTGTCTGTAAATGTTTTCATATTACAGTGAACACATTTAGGAATAAAGTGAAATGAGCATTATGAATGGTCAGACAACATCATCTCCAAAATACCCATAATCCCTTGCATTGTCAGGTTAGCGTACTCTCAGTATGCTATGACTTATTGCTGCTAGTCTTAAAATGGCGTTTTTCTTACCTGCCTGAAGCAAACACTGCCTGGAGTAAACTCACTCAGTCACAGCTTCTTATTGTGCTAAACCACAGCACACTGACATCATACACATCCTGCTGGGTCTCTGATCTACACCCTTTTAATAGATTTAGCCTCATAAACATCAAATCATTTATTTAAAGTTCCTCACCAGACATGTTTGAACTCTGCAAAAATCCTCTGCTGTGATTCATATTGTGTTAAACATGTTTGTCACACATAAAAAGCTCATCTCCTCTCACTTCCTGATTGAGAAATGTGGATCAGGCCTTTAGCCCCGCCCACCACCTGCTGTCTCCAGGTGGACAGGTGAAAGAGCAGAGAGTATGAAGATGGTTAGAGGAGGAAACATCAGAGAGACTCAGTCACATGTTTGAGCCTCAGTCAGACCCAGACTCAGAGGAGGAGTCTGAGACCAGAACCAGAGACTAGCAGACGGATCAGAACGGTTAGCATAGTTAGCATCTTTTATTTGTTTATGTTGTTTATTAGCTTGTAGCTGACAGAGGTTAACACAGTGTTAGCGCTTTTCCTAATACTAACTTTCTCTCTCTGTACTGACAAGGTTTCAGGTGTATTTAGCCCCGCCCCCCATCCCCACAAGTTGACAGGATTGGTTCCTGAGGTTTGTGACGTATGAAACCCTGGCTGTCTGAATCTGTGTTTATGAGACTGTCATCGGTTCACTGCAGTTCAAGGTGGAAACACTCAGTCATGGTGCTGATGATTATTTCACTCTTCATATGTCTTGTATTATATAAAACATCATATAGATGTTAACAAGGTTGAACACTGGATTTGGAAAAGAAAGAAGAGCAGAGCTTTGGAAGAAAACCTCTTGATTGCTTTAAGTCAGACTGATGAAGCCTCATATACGAGTTATAACTGTGTATCCAGTGAATATCTGCAGCTGTTCTTCTCACACTATTACTCCACAACATGTAGCTACATGTGTGCTTCCTGTAAATGTAGATTTTTATTTTACATTACCTCTGTACAGCATATACTGCATAATACTCTGTATGTGTTTCTCAGGCTGTCTGGCTTGCTACAGCAGTGGGAGGTGGTGTACAGCTGAGTCTTACCAGTCCGGATGGAGACCAGGGTTATCCTGGAGAGGTTCAGGTCTCTGTCACCTACACCCTACAGGTAAATACACCTGCTTCAGACATTTTTCAGTTCATCAGTTGAGGTTTGCTTCTAGCTGAGGAGTTTTGTCTCATGAAGGATTCAGTTTAATGTTTAATTAAGAGATCAAACAACTTTTGGTAAAACTTAACAACCTGGGACGAAAAAGGTATTTGAAAAACAGTATTTGTCACAAAAGGTGGAGAACGTAGAAACAAACATTTCCACAGTTTTACCAGACAAACATTTTATTGATTTTGAATATAAATAAATGGTTTCCAGATGTGAGTTCAGTAAGATCTGAGTTGTGTGTTCAGGGGGAAACACTTACTGCTGAATACCAAGCCAGGTCGACCAAAACCACCCCCATCAACCTGACCAACCACTCCTACTTCAACCTGGCTGGACAGGTAAGAGCACATGATCAGCTGTGAGATCATCCAACGTGTCAGAGCTGTAGATGTTGTAGAGGAGATGGAGGAAATACAGGGGGAGGAGAGAATAGAGGGAGAGATGACGTTGGTTTGGTTACTAAAGGTATACCAGTCAGTCAGTCAGTCAGTCAGTCAGTCAGTCAGTCAGTCAGTCTTAATTTATTCAGGACCTGAGCAGCAGGTGAGTGTGGAAGGTGACAAAGGTGACAGAGACCTCTGGTGGCCAGGTGGTGAATGACAGGAGATGCAAAGGTTGTGCGTGTGAAGTGGGGAGTGTTTAAAAGACAGTGGCAGACAGAGGAAACAGATTAGAAGGTGAGTTTGACCGACGTGTGTGTGTGTGTGTGTGTGTGTGTGTGTGTGTGCGTGTGTGTGTGCGCGCGCGCAGGGTGCAGCAGATATCTTTGACCATCATGTGTCCATCAGTGCTCAGTCCTACCTGCCTGTGGATGACACATCGATTCCTACAGGTACGACATTTACATCATGACACACAACACAGCAAAGGAAAGTGATTTATGTAAATGGAGTTTAAAGTGTGTGAAAGTCTGTGTATGTGAATGTATGTGGAAAGTGTGTTCTCCATGGTGCTTACAGATCACATTGAATCAGGGAACACCTGTTTAGTTGTGGCCTCATGTTGTAGTTGATTCTGTTTAAATTCACCAACTACAGGTGAAAGTCACCACAGACACCAGATGTAAAGCTCCAGCACACTGTGAGCTACAGAGACATCAGTGTGTAAACTCGTTTGGCTTGAATGCAACAGAAGTTGATTTATATGTAAACGTCCTCTGTAAGAGACCGACTGAGTTTCTGACGGCAAAGCAGAAAACCATAAAGTAAAGATACAGTCCAGGTCAAGTATTTGAATAGTTCCACAGTTTTTCTTCTTCAGACTCTGAGCTTCAGCACTTTACATTGGAAATACAAAAGTGTCAAGACAGACTGAAATAGATGTCATACAGACAGAACAGAGATACATAGTATATTTACAAGTAAGAACAAGCAAGATAACACCATTTTAGATTATTACAAACATATATGAAGAATATGATCTGGGAGGAGATTAACTGACTTCCAGGTGCCACCAACAGACAGGACAGGGTGAACAGGAACGGAGCCAGAACAGTTCTCTGTGGAGACCCGGTGCTGCTCACCACTGTACCGTGGTCGTCCTGTCGGGAGATCCACTATCCAAGACGTGAAGCAGGGATCCACCCCCATCCCCCCCAGCATGCCTTTTAAAAATGGCTGATCCAAGAAAAGCAAAAATTAAAGTTAAGTAAATTCATTTTGAAAACTCTCTGGCATTATTGAATTCAAACCAGGAGGAACTGGCATCTGTATGTGACTCAGAGGGAAGTGAGGTCAACATATCCAGCCTCCACGAGATGTGCCCATCAAAACGTGTTAACGTCAGCTCCTGAAAGCATGAGGTTCAATTCACCACATAATGTTTGGACTGACAAAAATCAGCTTCTGCCGGTACAACTGCTGGTTACCAGCTGTACAACAACAAGTTCAGTAGTGATATACACAGCCAGCAGCTGGTGAGCAGCTTCAGCTGAAACACTCTACTATACTAGTAGTACTAGACCTGGTTTTGATTTATCTTTCTTTTTCAACTACACACTACAGTCATTTTGACATTATGGTTCCTCTCACTTTACAGTTTTCCTTTGACAGAAATCTTTTTTTCAGCTCCAGCAGCTGAATGATCTTCTCCACTAGCCTCTCTGTGTCTGTGTCCAGAGATCAGGTCCTGTCGTCTTTGTTGCAGTTTTATATAACTGTGAAGTCCTCATTTCCTTTGTGTGAATGACTCTGTGTGCTTGGTACAGTATAAACTTTAATTATGGTGTACGCTTGCTGTAATGCCTGTTCATACAGACATGTGGAAACATGAACACTTGTACTTTTGTGTGGGGGGTGTGTTTCTTCATGCTCTGTCAGACAAACATTCATTACTCTGCAATTAGCTTTGGTTTCCCCTGGAGACAGAGGAGCTAATGACTGTCTATTTATATCACAGAATCAGTGTTACAATGGAAATCCACCTCAAAGGCTGAATTAGAGCATGGCTTTAAAATATGGATTAAATTCTGTGTCATGCACAGTTAAAATTAGCGGTCTGTACTCAGCACTGGACTCCCACCCTGCACTTTCTGCCTGTTAAATCCCCAACAGGAGGAGATTTTGAGGGTGAGATGAAGTTATATTTACAGTAAATCTGTGTTTTTTCTTTCCATCTCAGCCCTCTGTCAAAAACAAGCTTCTCTAAAGCTTCTGGAAAACAGTGATGTAAGCGACCCAGTGACGGCTGTGAGGCAGTGACGTTAAAGACGGTTGTCTGTTGACCTTCATTGCCTGTAGCTGAACACACAGCACAGCTGCTGTCATTAACCTGGATTTATGTTGATTTTGTCAACACGACACCACAACGTTTGAAAATCATTTTATCACTGCAGTGCAGCAGCTTGGGAATGATGGTGAGCATGTAGCATCACAGAGAGCAGGAGGCTGAACACAGGTGTGACAGGATGAAACCCTGCAGGGTTACATTGTTCTGTATCTGCTGAGTCAGGCTTGAATCTATGACAGCTAAGTTAAGAACACAACTCCTTGTTGTCTCTAACTGCTTGTGATCACTAAATGTTGATTGTAGCAATTGCAGGAAAAAAGTGACGGACAATTTCTTTCTTTTGCTGCACGACGTCAACATAAATACAAAAGTGGGGAGTCATTCACCCCGAAAAAGCTTCTTTCTTAAAGAGACAGTGTCGCCCTCTCCACAGACCTGACACTGAAAGACAGGTAGAGAACATACAGCACAGCAAGCTACCAATTATGGTGAATTATGTCAGTAAACTACAGTACATCCTATGATACAGCACAGCTGTTCAGTATCTTGTATTTATGTTGATTGTTTCAGATAATGTAGTGACAATTAGACAATGATTTGTTCAGCAGGTGATTTTCACATGAAAGCAGTGTTTTTAAAAATGGATAGCATAATATAAACAAAATCTACTATGTATATCTACATAATATACTATACTATTACTGTCCTGGAAGACAACCAAGCAAAGTGAGGCGTTTTAGAGCTGAGGCTACTCCTGATCCCTGGCCTGGGTCTTATTGATCGAAGCATGAATAGAGAATCTGTTTAGTGTTATAATAAAATCCTATGGAGCTTGTGTCAGTGCTCGGTCATATGGAAGGAGAACACACTGATGTGGAAATCCATACAATTGATAAAACCAGGCACCCAGGTGAATGAACTGTGAGGTGAAATAATAATTGGAGGAGGACTTGGCATTCATGGTAAGATTAGACCTGTGACCTTCAGAATAAAAGCAGCGCTCAGTCATGTTATAGATTGCTGTTAGTGTTCAGTTAATGTCATTTCTTATTCATAACCACTGAACAAAAGCACAGAGCAATAACCCTACCAGAAACACTTGAATCCGTGTCCTCTCCTGTCTGCTGCAGCAGTCAGGTGTGAAGTCGACACTGTGCATGATTAATGCATGATTTCTGTGTGAGGGTAAAGTTAAGGCTGGAGGAGGTAGAACACGCTGTGACTTGTGTTTTTCAGTCTACATAGATAGTAGAGGATATTGCAGTGTTTTCATTAACATAAGTTACAGTTTGATCTTTCATTACCTGCACTGATAATTACATGCTGCATCACATTTCTTAAATCCTGTGTGTCTGAAAGAAATCTAAATATGTGCTTGGATTCCGAATGCCAGATATGTCATCCGGAACATTTCCCCTAAAGATCCCAACCAATAACTTGATGCATCCACAGGAGAGATCAGAGCAGTAGAGGGCACGCCCTTTGACCTCAGAACGCCTGTTCTGATTGGCTCTCGGCTGAAGGAAGTTCCTGGCCCAGGGTTTGACCACAATTTCTGTCTGTCATCCCCTGGAGACGGCTGGACAGAGAGACACGCTGCCAGGTCTGCTGCATATTCTCTCTCTCTCTCTCGCTCTCTCTCTCTCTCTCTCTCACTCACACACACACACACACACACACACACACACACACACACACACATAAACACACACACACAAACACGTTTATACACAACACACACACACAAACACACATTTATACACAACACACACACACACACACACACACACATAGACTTATACACAACAAACACACATTACACACATGCGTTTGTCTTGAATAACGTCTGACAGGAAACTTTCTTAACCTCAGAGTGTGTCACCGAGTCAGTGGGCGTGTCCTGGAAGTTTCTACCAGCCAACCAGGAGTCCAGTTCTACACCGCCAACTTCCTGGATGGCTCCATCACAGGAAAGGGCGGGGCTAGGTATGGGAAGCACAGCTCCATCTGCCTGGAGACACAGAATTGGCCTGACGCTGTCAACCAGGTATGATGATGATGATGATGATGATGATGATGATGATGATGACGACTATGATGACGACTATGATGATGGAGAGGAAGTCATAGTTGTTGTCTGGGGAGACGTGCTGTTAAAATCAACTATTATTTGGTTTTCTAATATTATGAAAGGTTCCGTAAACGATCGTCACGGCCACCAGATGTTGCACCACACCACCAGCATCTCAGACCAAAACTAGTGCTTCGTCTGCCACAATGTCCAGCCTCCTTTTGGCCACACCCTCCCTCACTTCCATCCACGTTCTCAGTCAGCCATGTGTAACTGAGCACAGTGAAGTCATCCAGTAAACACAACAAGAAGTAGCACAACTGAATAAAGTTTCCCTGTCAACACGAGAGCCAAAAAAAACAATCACAAACCATCAGCCCACGCTAGCATTGCTGCCATATGCTCCACAGCAGTGCTGACAGTTAGCCAGCTGAGGATAGCAACATTTAACTGCTTTAACCTCCTAAGACCCGAGCTCTATGCTGTGCTATATAGGCTGATTGGGACCTGAGAAAAATGATGACCACATATGAGGACATTAGTTTTAAATTTCGATTACTGAGTGGCAGTATAATATCCTCATATGTGGTCACCAGGCCCTTGTTGAGAAAAAGTTAGTATTGTGGGCTAGAGAACCCAAAATGTGAGGTCCACATATGTGGACGCCAGGTCCTAGGAGGTTAAAACTCACTCAACTAAAACTTTCCGGATGTTTTGACGGTCCCCGGGCCGGCGAGGATTTGAGCTGGTAGTCCTGTGTTCTGGTCTGATCTTATCTCTTTGTCTGGGGCCTTTCTGGATAAAAAAACGTGGTTTCACTTGTCAGTGTCACCTGAACGCCTCATACTGCACTATACCGGCTCACCTGTGGGCGGAGCCTGTGTGTTTATAAACATGGGGAGGGTTTAACGGTTTAACAGGAGGGACTCAGATTGTACTAACATGCACATGTACGTGCACTAACGCGCAGTGCGTGACCAGACCGGCAACCAAAACAACGAGCAGAGAAACTCAGACTACAACACACACAGAGGGGCGTGGCTTCGTTCTAAAATAATCGTTTGCTGTTGTATTAATGTTTAAAATCTCGTTTATAGAACATTTATGACAGAATGAAATTGCAGTTTTCTCTGTAAATGTATCTTAACTCATAATTTAATTCATGAAGAGCAATAATGAAAGCATTACTTACAACTTTATTAGGGGTTTCACACAAAGTAAATTGGGTGGTGGTAAAATATACTTAACTCAAGGTTTACTTACACATGGTAAAAAGGCCTGTGGAATATGGTCGAAAGTTCCAGAACAAGCATCTGAGTGAATGAAGCTTTGTTTAGAATACTTTCCCATGGATATGCAGCCTGTCACATACACGCTCAATGAGTGTGACAATAAGTTCTACGGAAAAACAAGCAATTTATTATAATTAAAACATAAGACAAATAAGTAATGAAGTGTGGTATTTGCCAGTTAAGTCATGAAAGCAGTGCATGTATGAGTAGTGCATGTGCTGTGGTGGTGTTGTATGTGCAAAAGCAAAACAAGAGGATCTTACCAGCTCTGATCCCCCACCCAGCCACCTTGGATCCAGAGCAGCACCTTAAGGATGAGAAACAGATAGCAGAACAGGGCAAGTGACAAGTATCTCATGTAAGTCGTGGAATAATAATAATAAGTAGAGTTGATCCGATACCGATGCTGGTATCAGAAAGGCCTCAGATACCACGTAATTTATTAATAAACTTTATAGTTTCACAGCCAGATAAAACATCGGCTTTCCTGGAAATCAATTCTTCTATGGTGCTCTAAAACACTGCGCTGTGCAGTAACTGACAGCTACTGTTCTAGAGCAGCGAAGAAGAAATGATTGGTGGTAAATAGTGTAACATGAGCTATTACCAAAATGTCAGCAATTTGGCAACATGTCGCACTAGAAAAAGACCCGCCAATAAAAAGATAGCGTGTACAGTATGCAAGGCTTTCATTTCAAGGGGTGCTACTGTCAGGACGGCTAGTGCAGGAAGCTTATTCATTCCTAAGTTTAATTATTTTCATGAGTGACAGTCAAATTAGATTCAAAGAAAGATTCCATAGCGTTCATGTTTGACCTGAGCCCTGATATACAACAGTTGATATCAATCATATCACATCCATACAGGGTTCGGAGTATACAGCTGTTGTCATTTCCTTTTAAAAGCACTGGTATCAGATCAGTTCTTGGTGTTGACAGATAAACAAGCTCAGGTATCAGAATCAGTATTGGGTGGAAAGAGGAAGGAAAAAAATGATCAGAACATCTCTGTATCAAAGTGTGTGTGTGTGTGTGTGTGTGTGTGTGTGTGTGTGTGTGTGTGTGTGTGTGTGTGTGTGTGTGTGTGTGTGTGTGTGTGTGTGTGTGTGTGTGTGTGTGTGTGTTGTCAGGTTTCATTTCCTGACTGTCTCCTGCGCCCCGGTGAGAACTACCAACATGTCACTCGCTTCACCTTCACCACGCTGTGATCTGACCTCGACCTGCAGGGCGACACACAAGAAGAAAACTGGGTGTCTTGAAATAGAAAGTGAAGTTCAGTAATTCATTGTACTTTTTCAGGGCAATCTTACTTCCTGTCTGTGTAACTGTAATTCAATGCTGATTATTTTTGAATGTGAAGAACTTTCTCGGTGCTGTGACGGGTTTGTCAGGCAGAATAATGGCAGCCTGTGCAGGTTTGGTGTGGGGCAATGACATGATGCTCTCATGGGGATGATCTGTGATGTGATGATCCTCTGCCATATTTCTTACATTAAACCAAAAAGTCATAAAGAGCCTCCTCATTCAAGCTGGTTATTGCCATTTCGTCCCCTTCTACCTGAAATTTTTGTTGAGGTGTTTTTTAAGTCGTATTTATTTTTGGACCTCTTAATGAGAAAACAAAAAGGTTTTTATCTCCAAAGTTGAAATCTTACTGGGTTTTATAAGGTTCTACTTCTGAGCAAATCAGCACTTAGAAATGCACACAAGACGACCTCTGTCAGGTCGCGTCGCTGCTCAGTGACGGCGGGGACAGGAGCAGACAAGACAGAGAAATAAGTGCAGATGAGAAAATGTCCTGTAACACGAGGTCTATAGGAACAAGAAGGACGGCAGTACAGAATAAAGTTCAGTCTCTTGTCAATTGTTGTAGATCTTGCTGAGGAGTTTATTTTCACTGTAAACATGTTGGCACGCAAGGCACCTAATGCCTTAAAGGTAATTGAATAGTCTACATTTTAATTGATAGCTTCTTAATTGCACAATAAACCCACATTTCATTCATTCATCCATCTGTTTTTCTTTCTTCCCCCACAATAAAACACAAGATATTTTGGTGCATCAGACTTTAACAAAACCTTCATCCTGAGCTGCTACACTACACCTGCAATGCTTTTTTTGAATAAGAAAAAAATGATTCATCACAAAACAAGAAATAAATCATTGCATCTTTTCAGGTTTTGCAAGACAGAACCTTATAATTCAAGGCAGAAAGTAAGTTCTCAAGATTACGAGGTTCTACATGACCTGTCCCAAAAAAACCCATTTAAATTTTTGATAGGATTTTGATATTGTATGTGTAGAATACATTTAACTGACCTGTTCCACATCAGTTTTGCAATTTGGAATGCAAAAACTTTGAAGCTCAATATCTCCAAACCACTCAGAACACAGAGAGAACCTTGTAAAAAAAATAAGAGGATTTGTTACAATGTGTCAGATTCATCCCTGTCCATTGAATGATTGTCCATGTGTCCTATTGGTGCAGTATTAAGAATAAGAGAGCAGTCAGGCTGAGGCTGTTCAAATTATTTATGTTATGTAACACTGCACTGTGTGTGAGACTTCACCTGTGTGTGCTTAACATCTTCACACAAGCTCAACTATCCCTAGAGCATTGAGTGGAGAGGCTGTTTTGGGTGAGAGGGCATCTTACTACTCTGCCAAGAGATGTGTTGTGTTGCTATGGCAACCTCTCATCCATCACTCAGAGATGGGATTTCTATAAAAACGCGGTAGAAGTTGTGAGGCTCGCTGGGCCAGAGCTGCAGAAAAGAAGAGAAGGCTGATCTCTATCAAACAGTGGCTGTGCAGACTGTAGGAGGCGAGTGTGAGACCGACTTCACACTGAATTTCATGCAGGAAGGAGTGAGAGCTCGGATTCACGGCGGTAACTGTTTCACAGACACAGAGGGAGGAACTGACATCACCACCCTCTCACTGTAGCTGCTTTATTTCCCCCTCACAAACGGGCTCTTCCTTTGGACTCTCTCGCTGTTTTATTAACAGATAAGGACGACTGATGTCACCACAGTCTTGGCAGTGTTAATTTCTTAATCCCTAAAATCGCTTCTACCACATTTGTCTTAAAGGACAGGTCCACAGTTGTTCAAGTCTGTCTGAAAACAATAGTCAGGTGCCTATATCAACTGTTCTTACTGTCTATGTAAAGACCCCTTCCTAATGACCTTCCAGTGTAAATGATGGGGGGAAATCCACTTCAAATATGTTCCAAAGTTTACATGAAGCTGATACGAGGCTTCAGCAATCTGAATGAATCAAATCGGTGTGGAGAGGATATTTTTTCAATGTGTTTGTACTGTTAAATTCCCTGGCTGTGATCATGTCAGGGTTTTCCCACTGGGCTGCATTAAAGGGAGAGTAAGGGACATGTTGCCATATGGCATCACACACTTCTATGCAACTTATTGATATTTAAAAATGAATTTAAACACTGATTAGCCTTTACATAATATAGCTGCAGCATTAGAAAACTAGTGAAAGAATATTTAGCATGTTATGTCAATAGGAGGTGCTGAAGGTGCCGCAGCACCCCCTATTGACAAGGAATGGAAACACACTGTGTAAATAGTTTGTTATATTATCATATCTAAGAGGCTGAATCTGAACATTTGTGTTGGATTATGAACAGCATAGAGGTCTGAGAGGTGCCTGTCAGGAAATATATGAAAAAAAGATGTTAAAAATGTGCAAAGTTAATGAATTCACATCAGATCAAAGTGTCAGTCAGGGTCAGCTAAATGTTTCTAAAAGCCCAGAAGCAACCAGGACATTTTCACTGCTGCAGCAGTTCAAGAGCAGGAGCACTGGCCTTCGTTAATGCAACTCAGTCTGCATCTAGATCACCCACTGCTGGATTTGAGAATCCATGTCAGCCAAACTCGAGCTTTCCAGAGAGGAGATTTGAGACAGACACTTTCGAACAATCATTGGAACCAGGCTGGTTTTCTAAGCGGCACTGGCTGCACCATGTGTCAGAGAGAAACTGTGTTTGTTTACCGCGAGGCGAGAAGGAAAGGTTTCAGCCACATTGAAGGAAGGATCAGTCCCTTCACGAGTGGAGGATTTTGCAACTGGCCAGAAAATTGCTAGGACAATTTTGGGATCTGCCTTTTAGATCAATAAAGAGACACACACATGAGACTTCCATTGGATGGAGTTTTCTGGCAGCTTATGATGGAGCAGACGTGCGATTTATCCAGGGCAGGTGAGTGGCTTCAGCAAGAGACATCTGGATGTCCGAAAGCATTCAAAATGAATCTTTGGTACATGCGGTCCGGAGAGAAATGATGTCAGAGGCGAGGGAGCGCACGTTCTTTGCACTAACAGCTGATGGAATCACAGATGTAGATGTGTCAGAGCAGTTTTTCTGTAGTTTACAGTTCAGGGACAAGAACTTCTAAGCTCCTTGGCAGAAACACGTTTTTCCTGCATCAGATACATCTTTATGCATCTGAAGTTCCTCATGGATCCCCTCCAAGCATTTTCTTTCAGTGGCGCAAACAGTCTGATTGTTTTGCAGATTTCAAGGCAAAACTGAAAAGCAGTGCTTTATGTTCATTGCAGCGATCAAGGGCCTGGATTTGGTTTTTGCAAAAGGAAAGGAAAGACGACAAGACGCAGTTTCTGCCAGAAGATATTGTCTGTGACTTCCTGTCATTGTGCCCAACAAGATGGGCTGTGCACACAAAGGCAATCAAGCTTGCCTGTTCATCAAATGCCGTGCATTTGGAGACACAAGTGCTGCAGCAAGACGAAACTATGAGAGATGATAAGCTAACAGGTCTGTACAGGCAAGCTGGACCGCCACCTGAAAGCTGCCGCGCAGAGAGAGAAAACTACAACAGATGCTGAAAATGGCCAATCTCCCACTGAAACTTACTGGTCAGTTGAGTTTATATTTTCACATTTTCCTTGCTTTTTGAATCTTATTAACTTATTAAAGTACATTCTAATCAAATAATCCTTAAAATATAAATTCTAATATGGAGATAATGAAATACAACAACTTCCTCCAGCGAGCTATATGGCTTCCTTGAATTTGTGTATTTATCTCATCTGACTGACAGGACGTGATGAGTTAACTAGCAGGATGTGATGTGCTTGAACTTATCGTTATATCGACATTTTATAGACAATCCAATCCAATACATTGCACAGACGCAGACATTGCAAAGCGGTAATGAACATTACAAAATTACAACTTCTGCCTTACAGTCAGTTCAAACACCAAAACAGTCACTTCTCCGTAGCCGCCTGCGGCTCCTCCCTCTCAGTGTGCTGATTGGTCCAGATCACTGAGGTTCGGCCTCAAGCGAACAGCTTGGAGCAGAGAGCCTGGAAAGATGTGTTGCCTTTTAATGTTTGTGTCCCTCCATCTTCCACTTAAAAAGTTTCCAGACATATTGTTGAAGAACGTCCTTAAACTTTATTGGATCATGTTGGAGATTGGTTTTCACGACACATGTTGTTCTTATGAATAGCAAACCAGTTAGTTGGTGTTACTTGTGCCATATGTCATGTCAGTGTTGTAGGACACAACATAGTTCTGGAACCCTGTGAACAGATCAGAGTTCAGAGGTCGGTCTCACGAAGACGCTCTGACTGTGGTTTAGCTAAAACAAACTGAGTCTAAACTAATCTGTTACACAATGCAGTTTAGTTCTTGACTAACTTTAACCGGACTGTGGTACAATGAATTCTGGGTAAATTAAGACTTTTTTCAAAAAAAAAGAAAAAAAGCCAACCAAGGAACCACATCCAACTACTGACCTCTGTTTACTCTCGCACAAAATGTTTGTCTTTAGAAGAATTCAACAGTTACAAAGTGACAGGTTTTACTTTGGTAATTCAGTGAAGAGTGAAACAATAAAATGAAAAATCTGATTTGGTCTCTAAAAACTCTTTCCCTTCTGTTTGCTCTCTTTGAAACAATGTTATCAAACCACAAATTATGAGCCATGTTCTTTGTTGTTGGGTGCTACTAGTCAGCACAGGTGTCATGGATTGTTACCATGGTAACATTGGTTTTATGCCTGAGTTAGTCTGGGGGTAAGGTGTCTAATATTTTTCTTAAAAGGAGTCAGTCTTCTTTGTCGTACAGTCTGAGTGACATCAGACTGATCTGTGAGCAACATGAAGACTGGAGCAACACCACAGAGCAGTCTGACACATCTCTGTGAGACCAGCCCCTGAGTGTGTGTGTGTGTGTGTGTGTGTGTGTGTGTGTGTGTGTGTGTGTGTGTGTGTGTGTGTGTGTGTGTTGTTGTTGTTGTTGATTAAAGTGTTGTTATGCTGTAAATGGCTCTAGAATGATATGATAATCTACAAGCATCAGTGTGTGTAAATGTATCCAGCCTTCAAGAAGAAAAGTTGAAAAGAAGGATCGATGTGCGGGAAGCGAGAGACTGCAGCGGAGAACAGAGAACTGAGGAGGTGAAGAGTGGGAGGGAGAACCTGGACTCTATAACAGTAAGAGAGAGAGAGAGGGGCTGAGTGACTGTGTGCATGAATCATGTGAAACTGCTCCTGAAGCAAAATGCAGAAAGCAAGATTTTCTGCTTGTTTATTACAAGTAGACATGGTAGAAACCTATCATCTACAGTATGGAGATCACACTCCACTAAACAAGTTAATCTCACCATCTGACAGACGATTACATTCTTAATTACAGCTTTATTTCAAGGAGTTTGTCAACCAGTCTGTTGTTCAGTATCACCTAATTCTGCAGCTTTGATGAGTTTTCAGCTCAGTGTGTTGGTGTGTGAAGCTCCCACCCACATCACCAGCCTGTCCAGCAGCAGCTGTGGTGCCAAGCGGATGGTGAATGCAGAGGAGTTTCTGGCAGCTCTGGAGCTGAATATTGATTTCAGAGTAAATACATGAGGTAAACAGAAACATGACTCCAAATGGATTACAGGAGTAATTATGTGCTAACAGGTCAGCAAACATGTAGCTGTGTTCCTGTGGCCTGTTATTATGACCTCTATTGTTACCTTAAAGCAGTAGTTGTTGTGTGATGGGAAGGATTAGGAGCGTTAATCCAGGTGGAGAATGATTTATCCTTACTATTTAACCTAATACATGCACGGCCTGGCTGATGAGCAGATCAGACTGTGGTTGTACTGGGCAGCTTCATATGTCGAGCTGTTTTTTGTTTTGTTTTTTTTTATTATTAATCATTGAATAGGACATACAAACCAAGCCACAAAAGAAGGAGCCTAACATAACAGTAACAAAGGCAGCACCAGGGGTTACATACAAAGTTTGACACAATCAAATACAAACTGAAAGCGGTACAGTAAAATAACATAATAAAAATGATATTAATATTTTATATTTGGAGCACAAAGGGAAAGTTTTACAGCTTTTCTATTACATGAGGTAGATAATGTTCTAATGTTTCACTCTGCTTTCTTCTTAAAGGCACAAAAAGAGCGTTTAGTTTTTAACACCACACATTTATCTCACATTTATGGATATAAAACTTGGCCAGTAATATGATGAAGTTACACAGGAAAAATTCTTTTTCTAGCTCTATTGTGTAATTTGTGAAGCCAAACAATACGTCCTTTAAACAAAGTCCAAACGCATCATAGATAAAGTCCGAAGTGAAGCGACAGCTGCCTTCAAATGTGATCACAAGTCCAAAACAGATGGAAGACCGTCTCTGGGTGCATGTTACAAAAAGTGCAGGTTACATCAATGTCCCTCTTGAATCTTCCTAAAAATGACTTGACAGGAGAACAACCATCTTAAAAGAAATCGCTTTAACTTTGTTAACATCAGAAATCTGTTAGGAAGAGTCCGTGTCTCGTCCCAGTCTGTGTCCTGAACAAGTCCATCCGAGTCACAGTTACATAAGGGACAGAGATACAGTTAGTTTGCAATAAGCTGCAGATATTCTATTGTTGTTACATTTACAGGAAGCAGGCATAGAACAGTTTTCCTGTAGGTGTGTGGACTGGATCAAGTGAAGGTGTCACATCAGAAGGTGGAGTGGCATCAGAAACAATGATGTGTGGACCTGTGTGAGTGTGATCGGGTATTCCTGTCATGATCACAGTTTGTCATCCGTCACTCATTGTTTGCCGAGCCTCAAGAAAGTGGGTCTTATCTAATATAAGCCTGTCACAGGGCAGACGCCAAGGGAAGCAAAGAGAGAGAGAGAGATGGGAAGAAGAAGAGAGCGGAGCGGCCTGTTCCTCAGAGTAAGGGACTCTGTTCAGAGGGTGACGCAGTATAACCTCTTTCCTGAAGTGTCAGTCTGCATCTATTGGGTAATCTGTATGAACTGAAACCACCACTAAGCTCAGCGCACAGTCCAAGAAGATGGAGCAAGTCGATCCCAACCATGTGAAGCAATGAGTTGAACCCACTGACTAAATCTCCTGGTGGTATCAACAAGTTGTGTAAGTTATCAGTGTCAGTCCAGACCTCAAGCATGGGTGAAAATGTCGTATTTCAGATGACTCCCTTTCTTCTATTGCCTGAACTGCAGCACATATAACTTCAAGCTGTCAATACCAACAGGTTGTGGACTTTGTAGATATCATGTCACCAAAAAAAGAGACATCAGGGGCTTTTCGACCATCCAGGGCGTCAGTAACAGGTAGGAAACTAACTAACTAGTAGCCATAGTGGTTTAAAATGAAAACCTACTAGCTAGCTAACGTTACCTGCTTTACATTATTAATTTGTACTGATGCAACCCTGGATTAGCAGCATTTCACTGTTGTAGCTGATCAAGCTGGAGCTGGTTTTAGATGTGAAATCAAGGAGAAAAGGGAAACTGCAGCACTGGTACATCTACTGATTATAAACATGTTGATGTAGGAGGCAAAGTATTGTTTGACTTTAAGTATTTTTAGTGTCTGATCTGTAACTGTGCTTAGATTTTATTTAAATGTAAATACAGATCTTATATGTTCATAAACCATTTGGTTGACAGCATTAAAATAATTGTTGTGCCCCCACCAATGTCGAGACCAAACCTACACCCTTGACTTAAACCATGTGACATCTGCATCATCCGGCTGCGTGGGTGCACAAGGAGAAATCACTACACATTTTTGATGTTTTATCGCACGTCAGTGTAAAATGGCTTAAGTTATTGAGAGGAACCTACGGGTGCTTTACACTGGGTTTACTACGATTCTGCTTTAAATCAACCCTTCAGTTGTTGCATATTTTAGGATCTAATCAGTTTCAGAATCCATTTGAACTGGGCAGGAAAATGATTAGAATCAGGAAGTGTGTATAGTCAGGTCCAGAGCACTGAATAAACTGTCAGGGAGGATTCATTATGAAGATCTTGCACCAGTTTCATAAATTAGTAACGTGGTCATCTCCATGATGATGGGCTGTGCACAGTGCAGCAGTGCTTAAAGACAGTTGGCTCTGATGGGCTGCTACACAATCTGCCTGCAACAGAAGCAGAAACATGAATATGAAATTCCTGAGTCACTGAATCCCTGTGGGACACAGCCCGTCAACAAGGCTTCTCCTGAGCCGCCCTCTCCATCTGTCCCCAGGTGTGGCTGACCCTTGTGGCAGCTGCATCCATGTCTCGGTGCCATGTGATGGCGGTGGCAGCCCTGGTTGAGATGATGGTGGTCGGGTGGCAGGGTAGTTTACTGCCAAGCGTCATTATGAAAGTCCATTCTTGGATAACTCCCATTGACACATTTGTATCTATTAGGATAGAGCTAGCCACCCAACCCTCCTCTTTTCTCATCTGGGATTGTGTAACCAGTCGGTGTCTAGCATTGTGGGATTTGTTTTTAATGAAGAGGCTCTTGGCAGGATTTCTTTGGAGGCGGTGTCTCGTTTAATCATACATAAGATGCAAAACGCAAAATCCTCAGTCAGTCGACTGTGATCATGTAACGTGGCCCCTACACACATTAAATAACATAATATGTTAACACAGCGTACTGCACAAAGTGTTTCAGCTGGCAATTGAACTCTTGAACGTACTTTGACATGGATGATCATGATGCCGCTCACCTCTCCGATGGAGCACAACAATAAAAGGGGAGCGGTAAAGGCGAGAGACCCCCCCTCTGTAGCAGGGACCCCACTGAACTGAACGGAGGAACACAGAGGGCTAAAATGTCAAGATATAACTATTTAACTAACTAACACAGTTTTTGTGTGATAATAATACTGCATATTACTACTGTTACTGCTGACTCAGTTACACTTGGGACCAGCAATGTCAGAGTTATGAATATGAACTACCTGGACAGTATTGCCTGATGAACGGGCACATGAAGTTAGTCATTTATTAGTGATAGGCTCAGAAAATTGGTTTATACTTCATGACCATAGTTTGGATTATTTTCTTATTTAAAGGACTTAATTTTTATTAACACACACTTGTATTGATGATATTCATCATATTATTGCATAACACTGCATCCACATAAGAGAACAGCCAAGATGAACAGGTGCTGGGCTCAGTTGTTCCTGCAGGACCTGGCAGTGATCTCACACCACCTGGTAGGACAGGCAGTGTGGCTTTACAATTTCCGGATGAGGAAAGACACTTTCCTGCGCTTGTGCAACATCCTGAACAAAACAAAGAGGGCATATCTGTGCAGGCTCACCACTAACAATGCCCACCGCTCTGCCGCCAACATCTGTGCTGTCAATTTGTGACGGCAACTGCCTTCACATATTCATATATACACTCACTGAGCACTTTATTAGGAACATCATACTAATAATGGGTACTGGCTGCCAATATTCTGTTCTACCACATCCCAAAGGTGTTCAGGTATGGAGACTGGGGGGGTTTACGGAAGTTCACTGACATCACTGTCATGTTAAAGAAACCAGTGTGAGATATGGACCATTGTCCCGCTGGAAGGAGCCATTGCAAGATGGTGAGCTGCGGCCATGAAGGGATGAACATGGCGACACTCTGAGGGACTGTGACATTCACTTCATGATCGATTGGTATTAAGAAGACAAGAAACAACAAGAAAACATTCCCCACACCATCACACCACCACCACCACCACCAGCCGGGACTGTTGACATAAGGCAGGTTGGTCCATGGATTCAGACTCTGACTCTACCAGATCCATCAGACCGGGTCTTCAGCTGTCCAGTGTTGGCGAGTCTGTGTCCACTGCAGCCTCAGGGTTCTGTTCAAGGCCAAAGTCAAAGTCACTGAGTCAGTTTGTTTCTTCATTCTGATGTTTGATGTTTGATTAACTGAAACTCCTGACCTGTATCTGCAGGATTTTATGCATGAATAAGCCGGTCTACAGGTGTTCCCAATAAAGTGCTTGGTGAGTGGATTTAGAAAAACTCCAAAGTCAGCACCCTCAGTCATTCATGTGCTGCCAGAATCACAACTCCTTAACAGTAAGCTAATAATAAGTTCTCCGTTTTGTATGTACAGTATGCAAGTATCGTTCACAGTATGGTCTTCCATGCTGCATAGGCGGTTGCAAAACATCAGAACAACAAACAGTTCTGCCTGATAAAAACAACAAAGAATGTAATGGAAAATAACACAAACAATAAAGAGAGTAAAAGAAGAGAAGGAATAAACAGGCCAGCCATCGATATCCATAACACAGTCCTTTCCATGTGAAGTTAATTATTTCAAACAGTTGGTTACTCATATAAAACAGCAACATGTCTCTAAGAGTCCTTTAAATATAATTACAGAGGGCAATGCTTCTAAAGTAACTGTACGCTCCACTCAGGTAGATAATACTGCTGCAGAGAATGAGCATATCTCATGAACACATAAAGTTGTTTTATGGGCTATTAACCTCTATTATACTATACTGAAGTCTTTAGTGAGTGACATTTATTATTAGATTATTCGATAAACAAATAATCGTTATGTGCAGACGAAAACTGTACCAAGCTCATACTGTATGTCCCTTCCAACGCCAAGATTGTAGGATCTGCTACTTCTGTGTGTGTGTGTGTGTGTGTGTGTGTGTGTGTGTGTGTATAACACAGTATTGAAAGTATTAAGTGGGAGGATCATTTGAACGGTCCCATCTTTCACCTGCAGTCTTGTCCAACAGGCCGTGCCGCCTGAAAGCTGATGTGATTCAGTGTGTGTGTGTGTGTGTGTGTGAAAACAGGTCATGTGGGGAAGAGCAGACAAAGAGGAAGATGAAGGGTGTGTACAGGGTTCGACAGAAAGTAACTGCTAACTGTTACAACACAACAGGCTTGTTCACACACTCTGACTTTGTGACACTGAGACCCCAGTCACACAAATGTGTGTGTCATTTGAACCACTGATTAGCTTGTACAATGAAATGAATTGCACAATGAAATGTTGCATCACTGACACATTTTAAGCTTGCAAGATTTCTGCAAGGGTTGTGTCTCGGGATTTTCTTAAAGAGGCACATACCACAGCAGCAAGCTCAGCACCGTTCATCCTAACTCTTTAAAAACAACTCAGAAATATATTGTATTTAAAAAGGCTCAGTCATTTCCTGGAAAGGAAATAATGTAACCCTGTGTGATCATGGTAATGAAGGATCATTAGCTGAACCATTAGAACATCCCAGAAAACATTTAAGAGGATGCAGTTATTGCTGAACGCCACCAAACCTTTTTTTCTTTTAAAGGTGTAATGTGTAAGATCACATCACAGAGTTTTGTCAACAGTAGTTTTTTTCATTGATTTATTTTTTGAATACATGTATCTATTTATATTTATCTTTTTGACTTTTGCAGTATTTGACCTTTTTATTGCTATTTCCTGTTAATATGTTTATTGGATACTGCACCAAACACCAAGCCAAATATCTTGTAAGTAAAAACCTGATTCTGCATTTGTGATGATGTCATCATCCCTTCCTCATGCTGCTGTAGCCTGACACCCATGTGTCATGCAATATCCCTTTGCCTTCATATTTTTCATTCCAATGGCCACTGTGGTTATAGGACCAATGTGGTACACGGTTTACCTGGTGAGCTAGCAAGGCACGCCCACACCACCAAACTTTAACAGCCCCTTTTTTCCTGACTCTTCAACTACACATTATCCCATTCTCTAAAGGGATTACCTCTGGTAGTAGTATTCGTATTGGAGCAATATGAAACAATGTTATATATTGTACTTATTTATAATACAGTTTCAGAATGACACAAAATCAATTGTACCATTTTTGCGGCTTCTATTCCACTACATTTCAAAGGGAAATATTGTACTGTTTAGCTCCATTACATTTATTTTACAAGATGTGGGGGGTAAAGGCAACAGTGGTGCCAGTGGTCATCAGAGCACTGGGGGCTGTGACCCACAAACTGAGGTCTCTGTCCAGAAGAGCACAATCCTAGGAACAGCTAAGATACTGCACAGAACTATATATATATATATATGTATAATAATAATAATAATAATACATTTTATTTAAAGGCGCCTTTCTTGGCACTCAAGGACACCGTACACAGTTACACAAATTGAGATGAAAAACATATTAAGAATTAATTAACAACAATAAAAATGAAATATAAAAATAAAAACAATACAAAAGTGACAGTAGACAGTAGCAATGATGGTTGGAGTGGGACCAAACAGCTCGCAGACAGTGGATTCAAGCGAGCTGGAGACGGGCACAGACACCGGCGAGACTTTCCACTTGTCGCGGTAAATTATCGCGAGACCTCCTCCCCGACCGGAGCCACGGGGTTGACAGACGTAAACAAATCCACTAGGAGTGGATTCAACCAGCCGGGAGAAGTCGCTGGGCTGTTGCCATGTCTATCTATTGTATATATATATATATATATTGTATATCAGAACTATAACTATAGTTTTTGAAATATTGCTGCTTTTACTTAAGTCTATTATTCGAACATTTCCATCACTTTAATTATATCAAGTGTAAGGTTTAGCATGTTCAGCCTCATAGTTTTTACAGTCCATGCTAACGTAAATATCATTCTGTCCAAGAGGAGGACTCACCAACAAACATTTAATGTGCATATCCTTGATGCAAGGAGCATAAAACCTTCTGTGTTCTGATGAGTCTTTCTAATACAAGAAAAGTCCATTAAATAATTTATTGTACCTTATTTTGTTCCTGTGTTTATTGTCTCGCAACCCAACGTCTCGCTCGAATAACTTGAAAACGAAATGACCATTGAGTTGCTCAATCGGCTTTTTCTCACATTCTCTGCAGTGCACTGACACCACACACTCACACACTGTGCAGTGTCACATCAGCCATGTTGTGATTCCAACACTCTTGCCTCACCTCAGCTGTGTATGACGGCTACTTCGCTGAACTGCTGCAAAAAGTGTGTCCACACAATCGCCTATCCTATCTTTCTACACTGGCTGATCAAAATCAGATATCTAACATTGGCTCATGTTGAAAAACTGGGCTGATGCTCTTTCACTTCTGGTTTTTAGCTTTGCCTGTGGAACTAAAACATCTCAGGCTACGAACTGGTTCATATTCAACTAAGAGGTAAAATATAAAACATTAGGCAAGGCCATGAAGAGCTTTACAGTGAACAGTAAGATTTCAAAATCAAGGAAGAGGTTAAAACTGGTGTGATGAGGTCAACTTGTCTTGGACCTTGTTAAAAGTCTGGCATCTGAGATTTTTGGTTGAGATAGGTGAGTTGCAATAATGGAGTCATGAGAAGATGAAAGCATGTAAACTGATCTGTGGGTCTCTTAAAGATAAACATATAAAACCAAAACTATCTGCATGGGGATATATCACAAGAAGGAAGTGAGTACATCTGCTTTTTGTTGTTACTTAAGGGAAGTGACCCTTTAAATACACATTAAATTAGAGAGCATTATTACATGCAGTTTTTGTAGATGTAAGACGACAATTGAATTCACCATTAAAGTCTGTTTACAGCTGTGGGCGTTCAAAGGTGACGGCTCATCTGAGCCTGCAAATCCATCAAGTGTGTGTAGGGAGTATCTCAGTGCACGCTGGCACTGCACCAGCAGGTCAGACGAGGAGTCAGAGGCAGGTTGAAGTACCATGATAATGGCAGAGCTCACTGTCCCTCACAGGAAAGAATGGACATTTACCTAGTGAATAGTACTGGAGGCTGATTTCAGGACCGCAGTTTCAGGACAATATTTCTACGTAGTTTTAAAGGTTTATTCCATGCAAATACTACTTTCTGTCTTGTGGTTGCTCAGAGT
Source organism: Seriola aureovittata (assembly GCF_021018895.1). NCBI lineage: Eukaryota > Metazoa > Chordata > Actinopteri > Carangiformes > Carangidae > Seriola > Seriola aureovittata. Next base: position 2,200,550 of record NC_079377.1, read on the forward strand.
TGCATGTTGGACAGTTTGTATAATGAGTATAATTATGTAATTATCAGATAAAAAAAAGATGGAATCATGTGCTATGGCCTTTGCAATCACTAGATCTCAACCAGATATTTGAAAGGTTGGAGAGAGGGAAGACACGAGGAGGGCTCTGGGGACACATTCAAGATTATATACTGTATATACTGTATATATATCTTTTTAAACAATAATAAACAATAACAATAACAAGGAAAGTTAAAGATCCTGCAAGTGTGTGCAACACCGACACGTGGAGGACACATGAAAGAACCTCAATGACTCCTGAGAGAGAGTGAGGGACACAAATTCCCTTAGAAGGCTGCACATTCAGGACCACGGCTGTATTATTAATAATAATATATAATTTTATTATCATACATATGGTATATGGTCGTTTTAGCTATTAGCTGTATTGAATTAAGTGACAGTTTTCCATGTGTCTTATATTACATATGTCAGCAGGAGGAACCAAAGTGCACACAGTGTCAAATTTTCTTTCGTTGTCGGGGGCTGATAATGGTGAATTAATTAACTATTGTGAAATCCAGTGACCTCAGTCGACCTCTAGTCGCCAGGTGTGATTGAAGAGCTGATTATTTTTCATTTTTAACACTGACGTGCAGTTACACCTGTCTCTTTGTTTACTATGGTTTGATATTAATGAGGGATGGAAAACTGACGTTAGAACTATGTACAAGGAGCTTTCACCGAGGTTGGTGTCTGTAGTGAGACCCACTGAACATAAAGGCAGGCGTGATGGATGACAAAGAGAATTATCCCTTTAATAACGCAGCAGATTAACGCTCACTCTGGCGCCGTCTCTCCCTCTCGCTGTCTTTTTCCTACGCTCTGCAATTTTTAAGTGTGTTTCCCTCTCCTCTGTTTTTATCAAGCCCACCATTCCCTTCTCTGCGTACTCCTCTGCAGAGCGTGGAGAGCTGTCTGTTGACGCACCGACACCGGCCAATCACACGCCGTATCTCCAAGGTGCAGGACGACACTGGCCAATGAGAGGGAAGCAAGGGGGCGGGATGTATCCAGTCCACTCACACCTCCACACAGAAAATCAGTGGTGTTGGAGAGCGACAGGGAGCGATGGTGCAGCAGTGAGACAGGAGGCAGGAGCAGATAAACAGCGAGACGCAGACAGAGACGCGGCGCTGCTTTTCACGAGGACACATTGCGACACAGCTGCTGACATGGACGCGTCAGTCTGACCCGGTCCACACACGGTCCCCGCTCTCCAACAGGTCCACCGAGCATGTCGACGGTAGAAGGAGCCGGCCAGCGTGAGGAAGGGGAGTACGGAAGGGCGGCAAAGCGGCTGAAAACAGAGGAGAGGGAGGAGGGGGAAGAGGAGCTGGAGGAGGGGGAGGATTCGGACTCCGGCTCCCTGCCCGGTAACGGAGAGTCAGCGGCGGACAACCGGGCCCGGTGGAGCTCCGGCCAGTACGGAGCAGGACGGAGGGTAAGGAGAGAAAAAATATTATCTAACAACACCCTGCAGCACAGCATCGTGTGTATGTGTGTGTGTGTGTGTGTGTGTGTGTGTGTGTGTGTGTGTCAGTCAGTCAGTGAGTGAGCTACCTCCTACCTGTCACACACACACACACACACACACACACACACACACACTGTAAAATCCTGACTACATTTCCGTTAACGCATTAAAGCTTTTATCTTATATGAAAAATATTATACAATGACAAATACACAAAATTGCCCTATGTGTTAGCTATGAAAATGTATTTTTTAATTATCAATGGCACATCTGTTTACTCTTGAGTTTGGGTTCAGTTATTTGGTCTTAAAGTAAGACTCCTTGATTTTGATTGGCTGCAGGTCCTAGTTACCAGTTGGAGGAACTGTGACCTAGTGGCTTGTCAGTGAAAGTGAGGATGAGCTGATTCCAGTCTCAGTTGCCAGCGTCACATTTCAAAAAATCATTGTTGCTTGCAAGTTGCAAAATGAGCGAAGGAGTTGCGGATGTGTTGAAACAGGCCCATGGTCGGTTTGGCTACAGCTGTGGCTACTGGTGGTAACAGCGAATCTGTTTTAATTATGGATGCCAAGCTGTGAATGATAAACCTGAGACAACACTGGTGTTACTGAGTAACACTAGACATTTTACAAGAAAAGAGGTGTCAACTCGATATCTATATCAGGGGTTTTCCTGCACAGAGAATTGTAAGGCGTGCTTCCTCCGCCTCCCGACAAAATTCTAGTACCTGTTTTGTCGGTACTCTGTGGATTTGACGTTTGGAACTGCAATTGCGGCTGTATGCCACTACAGCAATGTATAAGCTCTGTATCGATATCAATATCAATATGCAAACGTTCTCGATTTTCTGCTTGCGGAAGGAGGCGGCGACCTGATTTCTCGGCTCTTCAAACAGGTGAATATCCTGTATAATATGGGATTGTCCCATATTTGAAAATAAAATGATTCTAGTATTCTTGTTTCCTCGGTACTCTGTGGATTTGAATCAATACGGGACGCAATTTGTCCCATTTCTTTGTTCATGTTATGTCCTCAAAGTTCTGTGAATAATGTAATGTCAAGTAAAACCAAACCAGTTGCCACTTTCTTTCACATAAAAGGTGGCAACCCAACAGATGAATATTTATCTAAATTACATCCCCATACATTTTTTTTTTGCAGAAATGACTGACAAGATACAGTTAATTTGTCAGGACTGAAAGTAGGCCTAGCTCCCCCCTTAACTCTGCTCTGCTGCTGCACAGAGAAGACACTGTCAGACTATAATTGTAGCTCCCACTAAGTATTGATAACTAGTATTTTACAAATTAGAATTTTTTATTTGATGAACATGGGCACTACCACTGATTCGTGAAAATGAACTACAGATGAAACGGTATACAAATTTGATGTCACGATTATAGTGACCAAAGTTATCAGTATTATCGTGGTATTGTGAAAATGTGCTGAAAATGTTCAAGAAGTTAAATCCTTTCACCAAGTTTTATTCTGGAAACCACAAATAACCCTGCAGCCCAGAAATAAGTTTCAAATACACTCAATAACAGATCGAAGAGTCTCACACAGAGGCTCAGACTCCGGGCACCAACCTGGCTATGAGACACCATGGATCTGTTTTATCAGTTTGCATGGCGGCCAGCAGCTTACTGTTTCTCTCTTTGTGTGTGTGTGTGTGTGTGTGTGTGTGTGCGTGTGTGCGTGTGTGCGTGTGTGCTCTGTAAGTGCACTGCGATGACATTGCTCTGAACAAAAAGGTTAAATGGAGTTAATGGCCTTTTTTAGCAGGTTTACCTGGGAGTACTTGAACATCGTGTGAGATGAGAGTGAGATGAGGAGATGGAGTTAGGAAGCAGCTGGAAACAGCTGGCAGGGAGAAATCATTTGGCAAACAACAGCTGGGAACAGCAACATGAAGTCTATTTACGAAATCTTTGTACTGTTCCTTTGATACTGATTGCTTCCCAATGCCAAATTTGATCTGATATGTATCTTTAATTATATGTTTATTTATAGATTTATTTGTAGCTGTATAGAGGACAGAGGCTGTTTTCAGCAGCAGTATTTTAGAGACGTGGCTTCAAAATGCACAACAACTGTTTTTTAAAAAAGTGACTGTGCTTTTGTTGCTTGCAGTTACTTGCTGACATATCGGTACTTGAAACTGCTGGCTGCTCTTCTTCTATTCTGTGCTAATGTGCACTCACTCACAAACACTGCGCATTAGGAGCCAGCTCCAGTATGGTACACGGTACAACAGGTGTTTATGATAGTTATTTACTGTTTTCCAAGCTAAGGTTATAAAATGGTAAAACATGCCATTACCCTGTGTACTGCATATGGTTCAGTGAGCACCAGGCTCAACACAGTACTCTAACGCCATCAAAGGCGCATCAGACTGCAGTTGCTGATTTTATTGCTATTACCACAGATTTAAACTTATTAGATTGAAGTGAAGAGCAAAAATAGTAAATCGCAGATCTGTGCTGCTCTCATACTGGAGGCAGGAAGACAGTCTTATGAATAATGTCTATTTACTTTGTTTATTTTATCATGAACACTTCTCCCAGGTATTTTACCTGTGTGCTCCTTCCACACTATTGGTGCCACATACCCATTTGATACATGAACATCTCTGGCTCATTGAGGAGATCTGTTACATGTATATATGTATGTATGTTGGAGCATGTGTCAGAATGACACACAAACACACACACACACACACACACACACACACACACACACACACACACACAGCTCTATCTGCTATTCATGCTACTCCTGTTATGACTGCTAGCCCCAAGAGTACTACTGCTGTTACTACTGCTAACACATAAAACACAATAGTAGGTACAGTACATTTAATGGTACCCATACACTAGTCCTGCACAATATGATGAAAATATGCGATGACAGTGTTCAATATTGCGATGAACTGCGATAAATAAGCAAATATTGAAGTGTGCATATACAGTTTTGCTGACTGAAGCTGAGTGAAGTCACAGTCACTATTGGTCATCTTGGTTGGTAATGCTTTTGGGGGGGGGGGGGGGGGGTTGCTGTCTCAGGCTGTACTTATAACTTAACTAAAGTTTGTGACAAATGATGCTACACAGTTTTCCTTTTTGCTTGTTCACCATCAGCTTAACGTTTGCACGCTTCACCACACATGTTGATATCGCGATGACTAATTAATCGGTCAGCACTACCATACAGCATGTAAATTAAACATCACTGTGTGACGTATGAGTGACATTCAACTAATATGTTATTGTGTACCCTACTAACTCCCTAGCAACACTACCAATGATACTGTCGTTTTTGGCTGAGCCGCTACAGCGGGGCCAGCACTATAAGAGAAAATGTCGCTGTCTGACTGACTGACTGACTAATTGACTGACTGACTGACAGATGATATTTCCACTCCACACTCAGCCGAGTGCCAAGCCGCAGTCAACCGAACCACTCTGGTTTCCAAGCTGTTCGGGAACTGCAGGGAAGAGGAGGAGCACTTCCAATACACTGAGCTTTGCATCCATTACAGCAAATAAACTACTTTGATTCCATTTATCATTATTTCTAAAGGAGGCAGAGGAATAACTAAAAATAAGAAAAAACAAAAATAAGGGCTGGGCGATATGGCCACAACTGTTCCCATATTAGTTGATATTGATATTTATCACGATAAATGCCACATCGTTATTTCTTTCAGGTTTAAAAGCTGATTTTTGCTCTTAAGTGAAAGTTGAAGAAACCAGATAGTCAAATGTGGTTTCAAACTCTTCTGTTTAGTCAAAACATGACAACCTTTTTACTCAACAAAGTGAATAGAAAATGAAGTTCTGCAGTGTGATACAGCACACATGTAAATTAAATTAAAAAAATAGACAAAGAAGATCTGCACTGGGTGCTGGCCTGGCGCTCGTTGAGGGTCCACTAACTCTCGTTTGGGCCTGTAATTTCTTACTTTCTGTGTGTTCTAACGGGTGATATTGTTTCAAATGAGGAAATAGGTTTGTGGTGTTGCCTTTCTTTGATGGAACGTGTCTCCAGCACATTGTGCAGTGTTTTTTGTCAGACTGTAAATAGCCAAAATATTTCCAAACTACTACTATTTTTCATGTCCCTATCGAGAAAAATAATTTTCAATAATTATTGCTATAGTTTTATCACCCAGCCCTAGAGGGAGAGAGAGAAATCATCAATAACGAGGCTTCATACTAACCGCTATGAACGACTCTACATATCAAACAGAGGGAGGTCGACTTGAAGACCTGCCGCTAATAAAAGTCTGTTACATTCTGGAGTTGAAGTAAATAAAGACTAAACTACAGGGCTGCCACTAACAACTATTTTTCTAACCATTAATCGATCAACTATTTTATCGATTAGTTGGTTAACCCAAACGATCAATTTTCCTCCAGAAAATCTGAATAACACTCTGGCATGAACAATAAGCCCAGATTCTGCGTTAGACATTTTCTCAAACACTTATTCAGAGTAAATTCTCAGGCAGCAGCAACGATTTTATGACTTTATGAGAGTATTTATCAGCTACAAGGACAAAAGATATTAAAAAGCTCCGTCTACTAATGAACAGACACAGACACTGCGCCATGAAAAATAATAATCACAAAATAACACTGGTTAAACGAGACTTAGAGTGAAGGGATTTGAACTGTGATGTTCTCATCCTCCCAAAATCCGACATTAACCAGCTGATCTTATCTGTATCTTATCCATACACTTATTGATCCAGCTCACACTGTTACTGGCTCTTTTTTAAAAAGAATAAATTCAGAACAGGATGTGAATGGATTGTTGTGGTTTGTTTCAGACAGCTGCTCAGTTTGCAACAATCTGCCACATTTTAAGATTCATGGTGAAGACAATGAGTTACAGACAGCTTTCATAGTAGCCTTTCCTAACAGTCCATCATTAGCTTAACCACCATGTTGTTGTGTAAAAGACACTGGGAGTAAAGGAAACATGAAAATATCCTTTTTCTGTTTGTTGTTTGTTGAACAGGAGATTGGATAAAGTTCCTTTTGGCCTTTTACGTTTTTAAAGTTCAGTGATAGTTGTCGTCAACTCCTGTAATCTTCAGTTATTTTTACTTCACCTGCTTCTGTTTCCGGCGCAGCCTCTGCCGTGCTGTTTGCTCCTTGACCTGGCGGCCCAGGTTTGAATCCGACCCGTGGCCCTTTGCTGTGTGTCATCCTCTTTCTCACTATGACTGAAATAAAGGCAAAAGACTTCAAAATAACATTAAAAAAGAAAGGCAGTCTGTCTCCTCTAACCTTCTCTGTGAGTGACCATGTTACAGTAAATCCAGCTGTAATCACAGCTCACTCTTTGTCTTTCATTTGCTGATTTGTCAGATGATGTCAAAGTCTTAAAATCAGGATTTGACCAGAGGTCCAGACACACACTAGGTTCTGACTTAGTCTTGTTTCTGTATGATAAGTTTAGTAGAAGAGTAACTGTGTACCTGGCAACACAGTATTCTTTTAATTCAATTTCCATATGCCGCAGGCTGTTAGTGGGTTAAGTTTTAATTAGACGCCATCTGTCTTACCTGTTGTGTTCATTTAATGCATGATGAAGATGCGCTCTGGCTGCCACTCAGTACTTTTCATTTTCATTTTTATGCCTCTGCGCCAGTGACAACCACGGCTGGAGGAAATGTGTTCTCAGGTTGTCCGAATGTACGTCAGTCATCCATCCGTCCAGCCGTCCATCATCCCACCAAATATCGTATTTACAAATGAGTTATTTCAGGAACACTGCGAGTATGAGAATTTCCTCATATTTGACTAATTCGCTTGAACTCGAGGAAGCACTGATTAGAAATCAGTGGTCAAAGGTCAAAGGTCGCTGTGACCTCTTAAAACACATTGTTGGCTAATTATGACACAATTGAACAAAATGTCTAGTAGGATAAAATAATGAAGAGGTGACGTTTTGTATCAACTTCACTGTGACATCATAATGTTCTGCAGAAACACTTTTCTGGTCATTTTCCCTGTAACTTTGGTTCAACACTGCTGGTGGAGGTTGTGAATCCAATTCATTTTCCAGCACTGACTTTCCATCGGACAGTATGAAGAGTCTGCTAAGATTATACATGTTGCAGTTAGCTATGCTGCATGAGGTGTGATCATGACCTGTACTTGTGTAACAGGCTCAGTACATTGAGTGTGAAGACAAAGCAGGGGAGGCAGGTCAGCTGGCAACAGTAACACACAGTAAGTCTCACTTTTGCAAGTAGGAAATGATTGGCAATGTTACAACTTCAGCAGTAATATAATATTTTCCTTTATATACAGTAATATACACATTCCTTATTGTTGCATATTTTTAAAAATTGACAGTAAAAACATTTAGTGCCTGTCTGTCATTAACAATACAGTAGTGGAAGTAGGGAAAAGTCCAAATGTATCAGGCTGATTTTTCTGTTGCTGGATTGGGCTGCAGGACATAGACAGGCCGTACACTCACTGAGCACATTATTAGGAACCCCTCTACACCTGCTTGTTCCTGCGGGTATCTAATCAGCCAATCATGTGGCAGCAGTGCACTGCATAAAATGCTGCAGACACAGGTCAGGAGCTTCAGTCCATGTTCACATCAAACATCAGAATGAGGAAGAACTGTGATCTGTGATTGAGACATGGTTTTTGGTGAAACTGATGAGCTCCTCAGATTTTCACACACGCTTTACTAAGAATGGTGTGAGCAGCTCTGTGGGGGAAACGCCCTGTTTGATGAGAGAGGTCAGACTGGTGAGCTGACAGAAAGGATGCTGTCACTCAGATAACACTGGACAGTTGAAGACCTGGTCTGATGGATCTGGATTTGTGCTGAGGCACAGTTTGTCACTCTAAAGTACACAAAAAGCTGGTGCAGTACTCAAATCTACATCAACGAGCGTCTAGCCTGTTGAAAAGCAAAAGAGGAAGAAGAAAAAGAGGTCAGCCAATCATATCACTGGTTTTGTTTCCCTTGCCAACACTTACCTACGAAAAGAATAGTCTCAAGTGGGGATGACTGACAAATGTGTAATGTCATTTCAAGTATGTGTATGATGTCACGATCACTTCTTTTTGCCACCATTACAATAAATCTAGAAGCATTAATTCCCATCTACCGGTCTCATATTTTTAATTAAAATTGTCCGAAAATGATCAGTGGCCGATCAGTCAGGGGGCATCCCTAATTTCAGGAGACAGTAGCTGGGATCCACAAATTGTCAGCAGCGCTTTTGACCTTGGTTTTGTGTCTCTCGCTCCCCCTCCTCACTCCGGTTGGCTGGTTCCTCAAGTCAGGACAGAACTCCTTTGCAAAGGTAAGTGGAGCAGGGAGGATGTGGAAATTTGAGATTGTGAGTCATTTAAGGTGGCGGAGTAAATTATGTGTTCCAGATGGTTAAACATGACTTTTTCTAGTATTCATTACATTAATTATTGGAGCCAAACCGGTAATGGTAATGAGTGGAGCAGATCATGGCACCAGCGGAAAAAAAAGTTCATGAGCCACAATGATGAGATGGCCATGACTTCCCCACCATGCATTCTGCACAGTCATCATCATCAGTCATCAAGGATCAGCAGGTAATTAACTGAATATTGAATGATTGGCATTGTCAGAGCAATGTTTATGTATTGGCAATACTGTCAGTTAAAGGGGGTAAAATTACAACAAAAGTGGAAATACGAGCTACATGTAAGAATGAAAAGTGCTCATGTTGGCGTAACATGTTCTGACAGTAGCAATATGACATTAAATAAAACATTTACATATTTATAATTTATGTATTAATAAACATTGGCTTAAATACACTCCTAAAGAATCCTCTCCTCCACCGGCACCTTCCACTTGTGGCTGAGAACTAGGTCTGCTGTCAGTCCTAACAAATGAACCATGTCTCGTCAGTAACATCAACTAACTTTTTTTTCCCCATTTTAAAAGAACTAATGATTTTACTTGACATTACATTATTCACAGAACTTTGAGGACATAACATGAACGACAATACAGGACAAATTGCGTCCGGTATTGATTCAAATCCACTGAGTACCGAGAAAACAAGTACTAGAATCATTTTATTTTCAAATCCGGGACGATCCCGTATTATACAGGACGGGTGGCGACCCTATTCACCTGTTTGAACAGCCGCCAAATCAGGTCGCCTCCTCCTTCCGCAGGCAGAAAATCCAGCGCGTTCGCATTCTTCTTCTTTGGCAGTTTCGGACGGCTCTCCCTGATGCATGGATTACAATACAGCGCCAATACATTGCTGTAGTGGCGTACAGCTGCAGTTGTAGTTACAAACGTCAAATCCACCGAGTACCGAGAAAATAAGTACTAGAATTTTGTCGGGAGGTGGAGGCAGCACGCCTCACAATTCTCTGTGCAGGAAAAACCCTGCCAATCAATCATGGTCTGAATGTCTCTGTCTGAGTATTGTTGCTGACCATGTTCATCCTTCATGGCCATCTTCTAATGGCTCCTTCCAGCAGGACAATTCTCCATGTCACAAACTGGTTTCATCAACATTTCAGTGAACTTAAGTGCCCCCCCCTCCCCAAGTTTCAACATCTGGTGGATCCATAACATAAGGAGCTAAGGCTGTCCGAGAGCAGAAGAGGAACCACCCAGAGTTATTGTGGTGTTGAAAGGCTACATTTCTGAAAAGGTACATTGGAATGAGTTTTCAGTTTCATTTCAGCTTTAACAGTTTATTGAAAGAGCAGTGGTCGGCAACTGGCAGCCCACAGGCCAGAGCTGGCCCACCACTAATAATATCTGGCCTGCCATTTTAATAATCAGATTTTCTTCTTCATTTTTTTATTCTGCAATATTGGACTGACAGTCCCACGTTTAGTTATAATGTGCACATAGAGAATCTACCCTCATCTGAAGGCAGAATCAGGCCGTGGTCGGACAGCACCTGGTGCTAAAATACATATGTCATGGCAACAGTTACCTACAGAATGACTTCCTCTTTAGCTATAAAAGCGTGAGAAAGTTTTTTTTTTTTGCAGCAATGCTTAATTCGAACAATTGAGAGCTTTTATTCTGAAAAGTTCTGACCATAGTTCAAAAAGAATTAACCATGACACGATGTGTGGTCTGAAAAAAATAACATCAGTTCAGTTAATCAGTCAAATTTATATGTGACTTCCCCACAAACAACAACAAAGCAAATTCCAGTTGCATTTTTTATCATTCAATTTCATAAATTAGCTTTTGATTATGTTCTGGCTGCCGTCCAATGGATCAGAAAAGAATTGACCCGAGGTCAAACTTACTTGCTGAACCCTGGTCTAGAGAGTGTCGGTGTGTGTAGACATGCACTGTAAAAAAAAATGTGTCGACTCGGCATCTTGTCAGCATACATTATAGAAGACTATACACTCTCTCAGTTTGTTCTGCAGAAACAATTCTTTATGTTCGTTGTAAAAATTGAGAAAGTTTATGTGTTAACAAAGTGCATTATGGGGAAATATGAGTTGATGTTTTTGTGTTTGACTCTGGAAAGGCTCTCACCACTTTTTATCAGTATATATCTCTCATTGTAAAATCCGGTGACTCTTGCCAAATTTGGAAGTGACAGAGAAGTGAAACTGATGAAATCGTTTGTAAACTTGGATGATTAATAATTTTTTTTTCAAGTGAGCTGGTAAACTCAAAGCTGATTGGGCGAGATGTGAGGTTTGATTTGTCACGTGGCTTTTTGTTTTTGTCACTTCTGTGTTTCGTTTAATGATGTAATTTTATACGTGTGTTAAAAATACTCGGCTGCATCCGAATATGTCAGCTGACTTGAATCAGTCTTGTAGTCTTCAACTTGACTGTTGTCATTGGAGTCCTTTCTGTCACCCTTCTTTTGGTCTCACCTTCCGCGATCACTTCAATAAACATGAGCGTTTACATCATTTACTGTAGTGTTTAGACAGTGCAGATGCAATAATGGGTAGAGTTAACAGTCTGTACAGATGCACCAACACTTCATCAGACAGATGCAACACAATTGATGCTCTGTTGAACATGAAGTTTGTGTCTGCTGATGGATGCGTATGATCCAAGAGAAACCAGAGCTTCCTGTTTCTCTTCCAGAAATAAGAAAAACTCAAAATCACAAAGGTAAATAACTGAATTCAGGCCTATAACATAGGTTTACTCGACAGTGTGTGGTGCAGCTGTGTGTCTACATGTCTCTGCATGAGAGAGCAACACAGATAAATAACCAGCAGAGGAAACAAAGAAGTGTGGCTCCAGTAGAAGGATGTAACATATACGTGTGGCTATCGCTGTCAACCACACTGTTAGCTGACTGCGTTTCCCTTCGCTTTGTCTCAGCGTTACAAGATACAGGGAAACTGGAGTGGCACATTGTCCCTCTCTCTCTCTCTCTCTCTCACACACACACAGACGCACAGACATACAGAGTCCTGAGTGAAGGTGGTATCACCTTGCTATGTAATCAGCATTACACACACACACACGCACACACGCACACACGTCATCTGATCATTAGAGGGTGATTAAGAAGATGGATGAGCTACTTAGGGATATTCATTCCTTCAACCATTATTTACAGTCGGAAAGATGCATCGAGCCGTGGCAGTGTTGAGTTTACAATTTAAAACAGGGAAGAAAACACATGAAGAAGAAACAACAGAAGAAATTTCAATGATTTAAAACACAAGGGTAGCACCAAGAAATCCATCAAAGATCTAATGATTCCTTCCTTGGCTGTTGATTCCTCCCCCTCACACCTTTATCAAAGAGCCCCGCAACAGAGGTTCTTGTTAGCTCCAATGAAAATCCAGTGTTTACACATTGTTAACAGCCATATGATGTTTTTATATAATACAAGACATGAAGAGTGAAATAATCATCAACACCATGACTGAGTGTTGTGTTATTACTTTGATAAAATACAGTATAATTATTGATATAATTGGTAGAATGAATTGATAATGAAATAAAGAAAGGGGGGGGGCAATACAATTATATACATATACTATAGGAGACATAGGTAACCGAGGAGGAGCACAGTGTGTGTGGGTGTGTGTGTGTGAGGCAGAGGGAGTGGTTCAGGTGGGAGTAGGTGTGTGTATAAAGGTGTGCACTTACCAGGTGATCAGATGAATGAGAGAGTCAGGGTTGGGTAGTAGCCATAATTTTTGTTGACCGCAAACGCTAAACTTTATCCATTTATCCATTAATCTCACTTTTGTATCTGTTTAATCTGTTATTATCATTTTTTCATACATCCATCCTCGCTACGCTGTGATAGCTCTGTACTCTTTTTACGCAATAAATGCAACGAAAGTATTTTGGATCTCAGCGTATCTTGCTTCATACCCTCCTGGCGCGTCACAGAACTATGAACCTGAGGACCCAACCTCATACTCTCAGCGGCTCATAGAATTATAGCCGCTACATTTTGTCAACAAAAAAGGCGTTTAATGAAAAACATCCAGATGCATCAAAGAACCAAGTCGTGCGCACAACGACTAGCCGAGAACAAAGGAGCCACAGCTAAGTGCCACGCTACGTCATCTATACACCTAGGAACAGGTATGTTTGAACCTGTATGTTCGTGGATTGAGGAATCTGCTACAATTGGAATGCATTGAATCAAATGAAGACAATGTATTAAGTGGATGTTCTGTCAATGAACTTAAAGGCAATGTCTACGGACGGAATCTGGATGCGCTTTTGATGAATTGAGACTGTCTTGTTTAATTCAAAATACAATTTAATGGAAATGAGTCAAATAAACGCTGCTGCTGAATGTTCGAACATGGAAAAGGAAAAAAGAGACATTAAAATGACGCCTAAAGCTTTGGAAAATAAAATCGACCGGCTGCAGCATGAGCGCAAAAGTGCCGTTAATAAAATCAAAGCGCTTATTCCGCAAATAAAGGCGCACATGAAATCAAAAGAAGACGTGACTGAAATTCTTTCACATCTGAACTACATGAATGCACTGTGTAAAAAGGCCACTGACCTGCATAATGAATTACTGCCACTACTACCTGATGATGAACATAAAAAACACAATGACTGGTTTTGCAGCATTATGGAATACAGTGATGCATTCAAGGAACAAGTGGAAAAATGGAAACAGGAAAATTTGCATGAAAACTCAGATAAGTTACAACTTCAGACAAATACTTCTGAGCAACCATCAAAGGAAATGAACCAGGTAGTGCAAGTCCCTGCAGCTGACCCTCCAGTGCCTGTGTCTACTGTGCAAGACCCTCAGGATGAACTTTTGCCCTGTGACAGCATCTCAAATGCAACAAAGAGATCACGCTCACACTATTCCTCATCTTCAAGCTCATCTGCTCGCTTAAAAACAGAAACAAATCTTGCAATTTTGACAGCAAAACGAAAGGCATTAATTGAGAAACACGCATTGGATGAAGAAGAATTACAGCTACGCAAGAGAAGAGAACAGCTTGTACTAGAGAATGAAATTACAGAGGAAATGGCAAAATTAAGTGTTATAAAATCACAAAGAAGTATTATCAGTAAATCAAGGTCAAAGGTTACAGATGGGATGAATTCATATTATGAAAAATCACACTCAAGAAAACAACTTAATGTCAATGCCACTGAATTTTTCCCATCATTGCCTGATAAAGTAAAGCCTAATGCAGTTGAAACTATACAGACAGCTGTGAAGTCTAAAGTCGCTCACTCACCTGACATAAAACATCCCCCAGGTCCTTCTTACACGCTCCAACGTTACCTAATGGCTCCTGAAAATCCTGTGACCAATGTTACACAAACTGGCACATCACAAAATGACAGTGTGCTGGACATAATGAGGAAACAAAACGAAATTACAACACTCTTATTGCAACAACAATGCCTCTCAGCACTCCCTAAAAGAGAAATTCCCATGTTTGATGGTAATCCACTTAAATACCATTCTTTTATCAAAGCTTTTGAAAATGGAGTTGAGCGAAACACCAACAGCAACTGTGACAGACTATACTTCCTTGAACAGTACACCAAAGGACGTGCAAGAGAGCTGGTGAGGAGCTGTCAGTACATTGATTCAGACAGAGGATATGTGAAGGCGAAGGCTCTATTGAAAGAGCACTATGGCAATGAGCAAAGGGTGGCAGCAGCATACATGGAGAGAGCTTTGTTATGGCCCATTATTAAAACAGATGATGTGAACGCCCTCCAGGAGTATGGCCTCTTTCTGCGTGGATGCTGCAACGCTATGGAGGATGTGCAGTATTTAAATGATCTAGACACACCGACAAATATGTTGGAAATAATCAAAAAACTGCCATACAAACTCAGAGACCGCTGGAGGTGCCACGTATGTGACCTGCAGGAAAGGTTTGACAGAAGAGCAAGGTTTATGGACATTGCCAACTTTGTTGAAAAACAAGTAAGAATTGTGACTGACCCTGTGTTTGGAAACATTCAGGACTCTGCTATACCAACCAAACAAATGAAACACACACCTCACCCTCGCTCCAGCATCAGAGGAACCAGCTTCGCAACCACAGTAAATCGTGTGGAGAGAACAGCCCAACATGTGAGCAACGCTACGGATATAAAATCACCAGCCAAAAAGATCTGTCTCTGCTGCACTGGAGGACACACATTGGATGTGTGTGCACGGCTGGAAAAAATGGCACACAAGGAGAAAATTGACTTCCTGAAGGAAAACGGTGCTTGTTTTCGCTGCCTGTGTGTGGGGCACGTCAGCAAAAATTGCCAAAGGAAAGTTTCCTGCTCAAGGTGTGGCCAAAAACACCCAACTGTGCTCCATAAGGACAGTTTTGCAACTGTAGAACCTGCTGAGAGAGGTGTCCAAGTTACGGTGGACGGCACCTTGGTTTCCAGTGGGCTTACAGGGGCTGGTGAGATGAATTGTAAGCTTCCTATTGTGCCAATTCAAGTTAAGACGAAGAAGGGCAATAGAATTATTCTAACATATGCTTTTCTGGACCAGGGAAGTACTGCAGTGTTTTGTACTGAGAGTCTGATGCAGAAACTCAATTTGTCTGGGAAGAGAGCCAACATTCTTCTCAGGACCATGGGGCAGGAGAAGGTGGTCAGCAGCTACATTGTGCCAGAGCTGGAGGTGGCAGCACTAGAAGATGATAGCTTCATAGAGTTGCCAAAGGCTTACACTCAGTTGTCAATGCCAGTCCACAAATCAAATATACCTGCAAATAAGGATCTGACAAGGTGGCCATACTTAAGACATATCTCCTTACCACAGATTGAGGCTGGAATTGAGCTATTAATAGGAACAAATGTCCCAAAAGCCATGGAACCGCTGGAAGTCATCCGTAGTGAGAATAATGGACCCTACGCCATAAGGACGGTGCTGGGTTGGACAGTTAACGGACCACTGACAGGAAACAGTGGAGAGGCCGATTACTGTGAGCAGCCAGTAACTGTGAATCGTGTGTCCATTGTAAATTTGGATGAACTGTGGCAACAGCAATTCAAGATGGATTTTCCAGAGTCTCCTGTGGAGGAACAAGTGGGTCCGTCCAGAGAAGACCTGAGGTTCATGGACATGGTCACAAAGTCAGCCAAGCATGTTGATGGGCACTATCAGGTGGCCCTACCTTTGAAAAATTCAAATGTCAGCATGCCAAATAACAGGAAAGTAGTGGAACAGCGTCAAAACCATCTGAAGAGGAGGCTCCAGAGGGATCCAGTGTTTCACAGGGAGTATAACACCTTCATCAATGATCTACTAAGTAAAGGCTATGCTGAAAAGGTTCCTGATGCAGAGCTGGAAAGAAGAGATGGCAGGGTCTGGTATATACCACACCATGGTGTCCACCACCCAACAAAGGGAAAACTTAGAGTTGTGTTTGATTGTGGTGCCAGTTACAAAGGACAATCCCTGAATGAAGAGCTGTTGCAAGGGCCCGATCTAACAAGCTCACTGATTGGAGTTGTGACCAGGTTCAGGAGGGAACCTGTGGTCATCATGGCTGATATAGAAGCTATGTTTCACCAAGTGCAAGTGCCCCCAGATGATGCCGACCTGCTACGATTCCTCTGGTGGCCACAAGGAGACCTGAGCCAAGCACCATGTGAGTACAGGATGAAGGTACACCTTTTTGGAGCAACATCATCCCCTAGCTGCGCCAACTTTGCCCTTCGGAAATGTGCAGAGGATTTTGGACATGAACATAAGGAGGAGACGTTGGATAAGCTGCACCACTGTTTTTATGTGGATGACTGTTTGGTGTCAGTTGCAACAGAGGAGGAAGCGCTGACCCTCTGTCATGACCTCATATCTCTGTGCACTAAAGGAGGATTCTGTTTGACCAAGTGGCACAGTAATAGACCTGAAGTTCTTAAGGCCATCCCAGAGTCCCGCAGAGCTAAAGGCGTGAGGCAGTTGGACTTGGATTGGGAGTTTGCGTCCATTGAAAGAGTGCTGGGTGTAGAGTGGTGTATCACATCAGACACCTTTAAATTCAAGTTGGTGTGTAAGGACAGACCACTCAACCGCAGAGGCATCCTGTCGACAGTGAGTTCTATTTATGACCCTCTGGGCATGTTAAGTCCCCTTGTTCTCACAGCAAAAAGGATGTTGAGGGATTTGTGCAGAAGAGGAGTTGGTTGGGATGACCCCATACCAGAGAATGTCTCTAAAGAGTGGCTGAAGTGGATGCAAGGGCTCCACTTACTGGACAACTTTGAGCTGCCCAGATGTTTAAAACCTCTGGAGTTTGGAGACGTTGTTAGTGCACAACTACACCATTTCTGCGATGCTTGTGAGGAAGGCTATGGTACAGTCACTTACCTGTTGTTGCAGGATGAGCACCTTCAAATGCACAGTGCTTTTATCATGGGAAAGGCTCGTGTGGCCCCACTGAAGACAGTTACAATTCCAAGAATGGAACTGATTGCTGCAACAATGGCCAGCCGCATGGATTGCCTGTGGAAGAAAGAGCTACACATGAGTCTTCAGGAATCTGTGTTTTGGACTGACAGTGTGTCTGTGTTGAAATATATCAACAATGAAAGCTCCAGATCCAAGGTGTGTTTGTTGCTGGAGAAAGAGGAGGCAGCATGAGGACGTTGCTGATCTCTACAGGGACTTTGTGTTATTAGATGTGAGCCGGACTTTTCACTAATCGGTCATAGAGATGACCAGAAGAAGGAATATTCTGTGTAATGGTTTATTCATGGACTTGAGCAGTTTAGACATTCTTTATTGCATTTTGGAATTGATGTGATTTATTATGTCCCCTATTGTGTTTGAAATGTGAATTATTATGTGAGACTTAATAATTCAGGGGCTGGTGTATAGGAGACATAGGTAACCGAGGAGGAGCACAGTGTGTGTGGGTGTGTGTGTGTGAGGCAGAGGGAGTGGTTCAGGTGGGAGTAGGTGTGTGTATAAAGGTGTGCACTTACCAGGTGATCAGATGAATGAGAGAGTCAGGGTTGGGTAGTAGCCATAATTTTTGTTGACCGCAAACGCTAAACTTTATCCATTTATCCATTAATCTCACTTTTGTATCTGTTTAATCTGTTATTATCATTTTTTCATACATCCATCCTCGCTACGCTGTGATAGCTCTGTACTCTTTTTACGCAATAAATGCAACGAAAGTATTTTGGATCTCAGCGTATCTTGCTTCATACCCTCCTGGCGCGTCACAGAACTATGAACCTGAGGACCCAACCTCATACTCTCAGCGGCTCATAGAATTATAGCCGCTACATATACACATATAGATACATACATTAATACATATGCTAATATACACATACACACACAGAAGTAAAAGCAGTCTCAAAAGCAGATTCAGACAGCCAGGGTTTCATACGTCACAAACCTCAGGAACCAATCCTGT
The DNA here is from genome assembly GCF_021018895.1 of Seriola aureovittata. NCBI lineage: Eukaryota > Metazoa > Chordata > Actinopteri > Carangiformes > Carangidae > Seriola > Seriola aureovittata. Next base: position 2,218,946 of record NC_079377.1, read on the forward strand.
CAACTTGTGGGGATGGGGGGCGGGGCTAAATACACCTGAAACCTTGTCAGTACAGAGAGAGAGAGAGTTAGCTATAAACTAAATATGAGTCATAGCAGAGGATTTTTACACAGTTTAAAACATGTCTGGAGAGAAAGTTTAAATTTGGTCTCACTGGTTCAACAGTAATTTGATTCACATTCAGACCTGATTAGAGAGATTCTGATTAGAGAAACCTAATTTCCACAGTTAGACAAAGCTGATTTCTTGCTCACTGAGGTTTCTACGCAGGAGGCGTCTAACCTGCATGTGACAGCTTTGGCGGGAGCCTGTAGCGTTCAAACGGTTAAAAAATATAAGTTTTATCATTTTTTCATGTCTGTGACATATTCAGGTAGAGCTTAGACATTGAAACTATAGTGAAAGGTGTCTGATGTCAATATGACGAGCAACAGATGTTGTCTCTGTTTTTTGGCTGGGAACTCGTCACACGTGAAAAACAGGCCAGACACAGAATCTCTAGATGAAGTGCCACAGCTGTGAGAGGAAAATGTACCTAGGCCTATTTGTTCCATTATTTATTTCTCTTTATATTTCCACATGGATTTTCTTTTTTTTCCCCGATTTATTCTTTTTTATGGCACTCCTATGACTACATACAAAACTATGATGTTTACATCTGACTCGGCCGCACATTGTGTTTGGTACTAATTAGCATGTGTTGTCATGCTAACACAGCTAAACTAAAAACAGATTTCTAACATGGTGAACTTATAAGTGCCATGTTAGCATTTGCATTGCACAGAGCAGCTAGAATGGCTGTAGACTCATGTGAGCAGATGCAACGCAGGGCCTCGTTCTTCATACGTGGATAACCAAGTTATCCAGATTAGATTATCCAGATGTTTATAATTTGCTACAAATTTGGATTTTTTGGTTCTTCAAAGCCGGGGCTCCGGAGGTTATCTGGCTTCACTGAGCCTAACATCAGCTGTCCTGGATAACCTGTATCAAGAAGCTGGTTATCGACTGGTTCTGTTCACCCTGGGTTTACTGATCCAGCTACGAGTTCACGTGAAAGAGAAGGAGTCGTTAACTACAGGCCACATCATCAGAACCATGAATGAAGTGATTAATATGCTATGAGATGAACAGTGATACCTGCAGGTAAATTCAGTTACACCAGCCGAAGGAAGTGATATTCAATGATGTGAAATGTAAACAACACGATCACGTAACCAGAACAGAAGCTGCAAAGAAGAAATAGAATTCCATATATTAAAGTGGGGCTGAGGAGATGCTGTAAATAAGTGCAGGGATCAAGGGGTATTGTTCTGTTCTGAATATCTGATGCACAGAAGAAAGTAAAAATGAAGTGATTCTGCTGCTGAGGCAGAAGTAGTTCCTGTCTGTCTGACAGAGTTGTTGCATATTCAACAGTGTGTGGATTATTTTTCTAATAAAAGACAACAGGAGGTTCAGTTTTTATTTCCAGTTATCACAAAGTCTCCTCATGTTATTCTGAGCGGCAGTGATGGAATTAAAGAGTAACAATATCATGTTTGTGCGGTTAAAATGCAGCTTTAATCATCATTATGTATTTAATTAGTGATTAACTCTCTGTGTTAGATGCTCTGTTTTAAAACCAGAGCCTGGAACAACAAAACTATTCTACTGATCTATAAAAGTGTCTTACATATCTGGTGGTGGAGAACTCCACCAGTCACACACCAGCATCACTCACAGTCTAACCACAGTCCCTGGTCAGATCTACAGTATCTGATGTTTAACAGTGATGAAAGTGTGGACATGGTGTGGAGCACAATGTAGAACAAATGACTCCAGTAACAACACAGGATCATACATGAAGTGAAACTTATGTCATTTAACCTTTGTTTCAAGATGAGAGCACACAGTTACTCAAAATAACTTCTTCCAGAAATCAATAATCAATACTCAAACTGTGTTTAAAGAATAAACAGGATTATTTCATCCTAACAACAGCAGGTTAGCCTAAAGTCATTTTACTACTACTGCTGGGCTTGATTGGACAGATCACAGCGTATATTTAGATATTTAATTTTAAATAATAATAATGGTAATAATAATAAACTTTATTTATAGCGCACTTTTCACACAAGAGATGTAGCTGAAAGTGCTTTACAATAAAAAATTAAGTAGGATAATAAAATTAGAAAATAGATAATAGACACAGAAACCAAGTAGGAATAGTAAAATATGAGGGAATTAATTACAAGCCAAATTAGATAAATAAGTTTTCAGCTGTCCTTTAAAAAAGTTCACTGAGCTGTATCTCTCACAGCTCTCTGCAGGGTATTCCATCTCTAAAAGCTAAATCGCTGCTAACCCTAACCCTAGAACTAGAGCTGCACCTAACGATTATTTGTTTATCGATTGATCTTTGGATTATGTTTTTCAAATGATCGATTCATCTATGGATTCTTTTTTTAATTAATATAACCATAATTTTGTATTACTCAATTAATATAACAACAAATTTACCCAAAATAAATTAAAAAAACTCAATATTTTCATTCTTTAATACCTTTGTGTTTTTCCTGATAAAATAGTCATTTTTAACAGTTTCACCAAGTGCTGCACATATTCAGAATCAGCATAACCTCAGCTAATAAGAAATGTCACTCAATAAAGACTTCACTTTAGTATAATAGAGGTGAATAGTCCATTAAAAAAAACTAACCTTGAATTGTTCCTTATTTTATAGATAAAATAACTGTAAATCATGATAAAGAAGGAAAAATTCAACTCAGAAAATTGTATTTATTTGTTTGAGTCGTTCTAGAGGTGATCTGAAGTTTCTATCTTTATGTGTTCATGAGATAAGCTCATTCTCTGGAGTATTTATAGGTGTTTTGCTCCTTGAAAAATCAGCTCCAAAGCCTCCGCTGCACTAAATATGTGACTGTCACATCCTCCTGTCTTTGTTCCCTCTCTTCAATAAACTCTAAACAACTTCTACTCACTTTGATATCAGAGTAAAACAGCACTGCTCCAATTCAGTCTGGGTATAAAGCCAAGGCGGGCCAAGACACTCTGATTGGCTGTGACCTCACCCGCTGGAGCCAATAGGGAATGTCTGATTAAGTCACGCGATGCTAAACGTCATCGGAATTGATCGATAAACACACAGACAGGAAGCAGGAATGTGCCAGAAAAACGGTAAAACTGCTCCAAATATTTAGTAACTTTCAATGTTAGTGTCTCAATCTAAGTCCGTGATGACACACGGACGATCAGGGGCTTGGTTGAAAGCGCCGATCGTCCTGTTTAAGGAGAATAAAACGGCACGTGTCTTGTGCAAACGGTCGCAGAGCAATGACCTTCTACAGACAACCTGAGATTTGGAAGCGTATACGCTCCCACGGGGTTAACAGGGTTCAAACAGACAAGGTTAGCAAGGACTGATCTTTCAAACTAAAGTCCTTACATATACAACCTCATCCGTAAATCACATATTGGTTGGTAATACTGGTGACACAACTTGTAAGCAGAAGTCGGGATTGTAGGTGAAGGGTGGTGGTGAGCTGACAAACATCTGAAAGAAGCGTCAGAGCAGAAAGAGGATGCAGAAATGTGTCAGTTTGGCCTTGAGGTGACCATAACCTCAACTGATCATGTGATCACATGATTTCAACTGAATCTGTGGGGAGATCATGGATCCTGATTCGACCCCGAAAAGATTGTCATGTGATCTTTTGGCCAGATGGCCCACCCCTAAAATATACCACCTTTGAAGAGCGGGCTGTAAGACTCCTCAGACAGCTTTCAATTCATTTTAAAGCTTTGAAGACCTGAAAAATTCCTCAGTTAAATCATTATCAATCACATCAACCTCAGTGGGATATCCACACATGAACAACAGGGGCCAGTTGCACAAAACACCTTAAGTTAAGATTTTCCTTAAAGTCTGACAAAAACAGTTTTTGTGTCATCTTACTCAGTAAAGCGGCCTTGGGTAACTTGAAAGGCACTATAAAAATCTAAGTTATTGTTATTATTATTATTATTATTAGTTGCACAAAACACCCTTAAGTTTTTCTCCTTAAGGTTTCCTTAAAATGTTCACTTAAGTATTTAAGGTTTTCTCCTTATCTTAGTCTTAAACTTCAGCAATCACTTATAGTCAGTCAAATTTCTGCACAAATACCTTAGTAACCATGGTGAAGTTCCTGTCAAAACAACAGGAGGATGAGATAAGAGGTATCGCAAGTGCTAATGGCAGGAAATCAACGGTCTCCATGGAAACAGTCAAATATTACTGCTATGGTACTGTTTTGCTTTACTAAGTAAACCTTTTAAGAGATTTCTTTGCAACACCCTTAAGTAAATCCCTCAGCTGAGGAGAATTTAAACCTTAAGTGTCTTACTTAAATAGGAAACTTTGTGCAGTCGGCCCCAGAACCCGACCGTGTTCTAAATGAAACTCGTAGCAGCTACAGATTCAACTCTCAGTTACTATTCAGTATACTGTATGTGTGCAGCTGAGGAGGAGCACAGCACTTGTGACACTGCATAAACAGTATGGTGATTGTACGTGTATAATGGGAATCTGTCAGTTTGTTTTGGCCGTCATTGAAATTGTAAGGATTCCAGGACACAGTGGTAATACACGCGTCATTTATCTAATTTGTGTGTGTGACAAACAGAGGAATTCAATTCAATTCCTCATATGCCATGCACTCCAAACACACCAACAGTGTCACTGCCTCATGACCACTTAAGAATATATTGAATTTCCTCATAAACCTTCATGGAGAAGTGAGTTTGACCTTTAATACAAATAAGTGGAATTTCAATCCTAACTATTGAACCGGAGCCCTGATGTTCAGCTGAAAGTGATGTGTTAGGAACAAGGCTTTCCCATGCCCTCCTTGTCTGTGCTCTATAGCTATGTATAATGCATAAGTAGATCTACTTAGTGCCTCTATAATTTAGATAATGTTCATATAACATTTAGGTTTATTAATAACTGAGCACGGTTGGCCTCTTCATTTCTAGTGCACATTTTCTGAAACCAGGGCTGGGTGTCATCCAAAATCATTTATTTCACAGTCCAACTAAAGTTTCAATCACAGCTCAAGCCAGTCTTAACTGACTGCAAATATAATGGTGCAAATGAGACCCTGCAGTTTATCATGGACCCTGCAGTATATCATGGACCCTGCAGTATATCATGGACTCTACAACTTTGTGTAAATTCTATAAAAGATTTTTATTCCTCTACGCCGAAACCAGCCAGAGCAGGAGGCATATACTACTAGTAATGTATATATACATACATTATAATGTATATATATACATTACTCAAGACCTCACACTGCATTATGACAAAATTTCACACAAATGGTTCATATTTTATATGATTATGTAATATGAAACTAGTCTGAGTGGTGGAGGCAGACAGCCTGTGGTATGGATGCTGTAGAATTTGTCATATTTAGTTTTTCTGCAACTTGATATCAATGACTAAATGTCTAAAGGTTTATCTGGTGCTTTGTTTTCGTCTTTTTCCCAAAATGGTTTAGGCGACAAGTTAGCTAGAGTCCCTTTCACATCCTGTCACACACACTCAGACCTCGGGAAAAACACAGCACAGAACGGCATCACACTACACATCACAGCAGCATTTCTTACACTCCAGCCTGGCACAAAGCATGATGGGACATCTGTTTGGTTTTAACCTTGGTGGTCTGTGGTAGGGGTCAGCCAACAGTCTGATCTGATATTCATCATTTTTACTTCCAGTTAATTGGGATTTTGTCTGAGCTGATTGCAAATTAAATAAATCAATAGGCTCCTTTTGCTCTGATGCAACCGCCTCTCTCCCTCTGAACGGTTACTGCTTGTATCAGACTGGTTATTTGTCACGGGTAAATAGCCAGTCGACACTACACTCTGTATTTGTGGGAAAGGGGAATGCAGAGAGAGAGTTTGCTGGCTGAGACGAGAGGCTGCAGAAGTTGCTGAAGTTACAATAAACATCAAAATCATAATCATCTATTTCTGTGACCCCAGATTCAGTTTTTTGCGGGCTAATATTACTCCACTGAAAACGCTTTTATTTTTTGGTTTAGCATACCAGCAGAAAGAAATCTCTCCCCAACATAATGCACTTTTTTTGCAGTGAAAAATAGCTAACACTATTATTCATTGAGTTTATTTATTCTGTGATGTTTTCGTGTAAATGTTCTAATGCAACTAGAGACAGCTGACATGTTACAGGTGCACAGGTGTTGTGTAGTCACTCTAGTGCATGTTTCTTCTTTTTTGTATTCTATTGCCCAAAAAACATTGTTCAATATAATATAATCCAATACAACATAATGAGCAATGTTGATGTAACTAATGTTGATGTAACTAATCCAAGTGAAGATGAAGTGAGCCAGCTGACATGATCCTGTCAATGCTCATCAAACTGCTTTGTGTCTTTGAACACAGACGTATGATTCTTAATCTTGGATGTAAGGACAACATGAATCTAAACCATGATGTGCATTAATTTGACTGGAATACTGATAATATGATCGTTCCGATTGGTCGGCACTATAGCTACAGACGAGATGGTTTTGCTGCAGCTGGACGGTATTAGATCAATTTATTTTTCAGCACACTGACCTCTCTAATAAGTCTTACTTATATAACTGACCCGTAATTGATGAAACAGACTTGAATTGAACTAAGAAAATTGAAAAGAAATGTAATAAATAATTGTCTGTCTGTTTTTCTCGTATCTTGAAAATGAGCTCATGTGTGGAGATAAACTGGAAAATCCTGGTCACAGTCTAGCTCAGTACGGGCCTGCTGCACGTCGGCAGGTCCAGCCCTCAGGATTTATAGTGACAAACTGAGTCAGAAGAGGAGGGATACAGCGGGACTGGCAGATTCCACCACAGTTAATGGATGTTTTTAGGAATCAAGATTAAGCCCTTTGTGGTCACCTTTCTCAAACATAATTGTGACTTAATTAGCACTGTGTGGTGTTATGTTGTGTTAGTTTCTCGCCCTAGCAACACCAAATATTTCACAACCTCTCAGCCTCTGTGTTTATTATTCATGAAAGGCAGACTCTCTGCTCCTCGGAGCCATGTAAACTCTGTCCTAAAACCTAAACCAGAAGCACTTTTATTTGGGGAATTAAAATGTTAGCAGTTTGTGAGCTGATGACTAACAGCATGACTTCATGTCAGATGGAGAGCAGTGAGAAGATGGCGGCTGTGGGTGTTCTGCAGGCTGCAGCACAGAGGGAGAGGTGATATTTTCAGACTGCGCTGCCGCTTTGAACATGAAGGAAAAGATGCAATAATAGGAATGTCAGATAAAAACACCAGTGTTGAAAACGCAGCGATATCAGAGTCCCTGAAATAAAACAACATGAAATGACTCAGAGCTGAAAATAACAATAAACCGTCAGTGATGACTGAATTTTCTTTTGAACACTTAGAAAGGTTTAGAGGGAAATAAACCCTCAGAACAAATCATTCCTACCTGCTCAGTATTCAATAGCAAAGAGCGTATTAGACTGTATTGCACAACAGAGGCGTAGCTAATCCACCATCCTAAATCTATGCAACAAGCATGTTGCAGTTTTACTTGAATGCTGGTGAAGTAAACCAGCTACCCTCAGAAAGTATCTTGACACAGGGGAATTTTGCTATGTGCCTAACCAACAGTACTGAATATGAAGAACTAACAACTTTATTTATATAGCACTTTTCTTATAAACCTGGCCCTCAGATGAACCTCCTGTATGAAGCAATGAGCATGTCTCTCTTTTCTTTGTAAAGTCTCACTGTCTGCCGGTTTGAACTCTGTTATTTGGAGTGAAAATTTACAGGTTGTTGGTTCTCCTTCGCACAATTTGCCGAAACTGAGAAACAGATGTTAATGTGTCGTGTGATGCTAATGTGCATTTACCATGTAAGACTATTGATACACATGGGTTTGGTAGCCTTTTTTTTTTTCCAGACACAGATCCAACTGAGATCAAAATGTCATCATGGAACAGGGAGTCTGGTCCCATACGCAAATGTTATATATGTACATATATTGAATTTCAGTAATATGAAATGGGAAAAAATTATATATGAAACCTATTGTAATTTTTATATATTGACATTTACTGTATGTCTAGCCCATACAAATGTATGTATATGTATGTATGCTTATATAGTAGACATATGTTACATAAATATATATCCATCACAAAGCCTGTCAATATACAGTATGTTGATATTATATACAGTGGGTTCCAAAAGTCTGAGATTTTTATATGTATGTTGTTGTAATAAACTTGCATTTATAAATCAAATATATGACGTTAACATATATGGTTGCAACATACTACACCATATACAAATTCATCCTAGATATTTTTTATATATGTACAACACACAATTTTTACTATGGGTATTTCATATATGTTACTTATATTTAAACTTCTATCTTCATATATCCAGAGGCTGTATTTACAGTATGTGATAATAATAAAGGTGTCATATATGGCAACATCACTCCTGATGTAGGGATGTATATGTCATATGTTACATTTCTGTATGGGGATGTCATGATACATCCAGGGCCCACATTCCCTGGACATGCCTGGTGTATTGGTTAACGGATAGGCCACAGCTTAGATCAGTTGGGTTTGGATGTAAGGAATCAGGATGGAGAAAGGGGGGTCATATATAGATATTCAACGACAGTAGAAATGTATCAATAAAAAATCATCATAGATATGATAACCCCTGACATTACAATTGTTTATATTGTCCTATTTACTAAATCAGGGCTACATAAATCTGTATCCAGGAAATGTCAATCAACCCTGTATCAAAGTACCCAGCCATGGACAGAACTCACTGATTTATAAATGAATGTGTCTGAAGCAGACAAGCTAGCAGCTTGGTCAGCAGAGAGAAAAGTTAGTCTCATGCCCTGTTTTTCCTCTACGAACACTCAGAAGAGCCATCTGCCTCTATAAATAGACTAAAAGGAATGTCAATGTGAAAGAGAAGGACAAAAAGAGGGAAGATGGGGGAAGGGATAGATCATAGACAGAGAAAGAGATAAGCAGAAGAAGGGAAGAGATTAAAGTTTAAGAGAGACAGAGTATGTGAGGGGATAAACAAGATGAGAAGACAAGATTAGAGAGAAGTGTGAGGATTTGACTGGAACTCTCACACATCTACTCTCTCTCTTAAGAATACTCCATATTCATGACTGGCTGTCAAAAAGAGGCTGATTGTGTCGGAACATGGGCTTTTGCCAGCGCTGCCGCTCTTTGGTAACCACAGATTTCCTGCTTGTCATCAGTCTTATATTCACGATGAAACACTGGGAGATGTGGAACTACTTCAAACTTGCACTGATTTATTTTCCTACTGAAAGAAGTCAATTGTTCTGCTCGGCAAGCTGACGAGCTGGACGTGCAGCAGCTGCCTGGTCAAATAAGTTACATCACTTTCAAACTGGTCATGGAGACATTTCACTGGTAGAACCCGGCCCGAGCCTGAAGGTCCACTGACACACTGGCTGTTGGGGTTTCCAGCTGCTGCCAACCGCTTCCCAGGATTGTTCTCTTTTTTTAATCGACTGTCCCTGAACATGAATAGCCTATTCTTTCCCGGTTTTTGCGAAGATGCACTTGTAATTTAGAATATCCTAGTTTCTAATGAAACCTCATTTGTGTCCTTCTACTGCTTTTCTACAGTAATTTCTTCCTGGTTATGTCCAATCCTGTGCCCGTAAATGTAGGTACAGTGACGATGCCTATGCTTTTATTTGATTGGTAGCAGAAATACAAAAGTTTACCTTATTACATAGCAACTGCCGCTCGCATCCGCATCCACGACCCCACCGTGATTTCAGGCAGAGAGGATTGAGGCAGGTGCCAACAGGACTGTCAGTAAACTATCAAAATTCCTCGATGGTTGAGCGGTTAGGGCGCACGCCATGTGAGCATACTGAGCTTTTTGGCAGCTGGACCCGGGTACGACTCCCTTCATCGCATGTCTCGAAATAAAACTGCAGTTTATTTTGATTGAGTGTTGAAATGGGGGAGAGACGGATGAGGAGGACGTAGCAACAAAATCAGGCGAAAAAACATTTTGCAAGGTCACCTCCCCGAGTGTTCTGCTTTTACACATCAAAGGTAGAAAAGTTCACTGAACCCACTGTCATGTTGCTGAAACCGGTGTGTAACATGGAGCATGATCCTGCTGGAAGGAGCCATTAGAAAGATGATGAACTGTGGACATGAAGGGATGCACATGGTCAGCAACACTCTGAGAGAGTGTGACATTCAGGCCATGATATTAAGGAAGTATTATTGATCCATGGATTGATGTTGTTGACACTGAACTCGGACTCTACCATCTGCTGTCTCAGCTAAAAATCCAGATCTATCAGAGCAGACCCGGTTTTTCCAGTCTGCGTCCACTGCAGACTCACATTCAGTGACAGTGGACCCTGCTGCTGTAATGTGTCATCATGCACTGAGAGATGCTCTTCAGCAGAGCGCTGTTATATTCCCTGGTTATTTGAGTTACTGTGGCCTTCCTGTCAGCTTGATTCAGTCTCCTGTGACCTCCCTCATTAACAAGACACTTTCACCACAGAACTGACTTATTCTGGTGTTTGGTCTGAACAAAATGAGCTGATGGACAGGTGTTCCTAATAAAATGACTACTAAATTTAGGAGTAAGTACTGTTCTGAAAATACTGGCACTTATTGCCAGGCAGAGCACGCACACACACACACACACACAATAGTGATGCTTGACATTTAATTATCTTTATCAGTGGATGAAAGTGTGGAACGTCAGTCATGTGATGACAGGTTGTCACTGACTTTAGTCCCATCTCAATATGGAGTGAGGGGGGGGGGTTCAGACATGGGTTACCTCCTTCCCTCATATTAGACTACATGACAGTGTGATTCAGAGATTTTTCTGTTCTCTATGTTGTTGAGTTGTGTTCTTACATTATCACAAATGTTTCCATCAATTCTCCAACCAGAGAAATCTGTGATTTTAATCCTGGTAACGTTTCATTGGTCGCCTGTCAATGACATCATATCATCTATGATCATGTGTCAGTGTGTTTGTCTGACAGAAGCTCAACATTGACTTTTATCTAGTTTTAAGCCACATACACTTTTTACACCTTGGTGGTTTTCAACTAGGAGTCCATGGTGATGGTAATAAAGACAACAACTCCCATGATCCCATGTTATTTCGTGATGTCAGACCCTCTAGAGGCAGAGGTTACAGACGTCAGGGGACTGTATTGGGTCCGGGTTAGAAGATCAAATATGAAAAAGACAGTCCAGTGTCAGTAACAGATGACTGTGTTTGAGCTTGATCAGCTGCTGACTCTGTGCAGCAGTGTATAATACAGTGAGACAGCAGTTTTCAACTCCAGTGAGTTTATCATTGTGACATTCATTTTACATCCCATTAACAGTTACAACAGTACAAACAGTGAAATAATGATGTTCATGTTCCAGTGATGTACCATGGATGTTCACATGTGGACTCGTGTGTGCTTGACTGGCAGTGGAGTGTCTTTCTGTACAGCGTCATATTTCATCGTGGCTAAAGTTGTGCAACGTTTCTGCCACGTGACCCTGCATCTTTAGACCAGAGAGGCCTGTGGACTCTGGAGAGTAAAATGCAGCAGATCAGCCTGATGTGAACTGTGTGTAACTGTCTGTGTTGCAGGATAATGGCGAGGACTCCCATCGTATCTCTCCCAGTCCTGTGGTCCATGTCAGGGGCCTGTGTGAGGCTGTGGTGGAAGCAGACCTGATAGATGCCCTGGAGAAGTTTGGACCCATATGGTGAGACAACAACCACATGCATGGTGTGTGTGTGTGTGTGTGTGTGTGTGTGTGTGTGTGTGTGTGTGAGAGAGAGAGTTTGAGTGGGAGAAACAGAGGAGCTGAGTCTTGTATCTGTCCATCTAATCTCTAAACAGCTCATCCTGTCTCTGAGTTGTGGGGGTCTGAAACTTAAAGCAGGGATTTGATTTAAAGTGTTGTTCACTATGTGGTGACAGACACATCTGGACAACAAAGGGAGAATATTTTCAGGGTTGTCAGGTCCCCCTTACCTGGGTTATAGCTGAGCCACTGCTCAGTAATCACCTAGAGTCGTGTCAGAGCAAAGACAGAGCCACGCCTCCCTCGTTCATTCAGCACGCCCCCCTGATCCAGCCTACTGATACAGAGGTAAGATCACAGACAGAGTCTCTGTGAACTTTCCACAGAAAGATTCCAGCAGGGCTCTGAGCATTTCACTTCCATATGAAAGTGAAAAAATATTCATGTGTGTGTGAGTGAATTGTGATTCTTAGATTGGCAGAAAATACCTGACAAATTAGTTAATCTTTTAACTTTAATTAAAGTTATTTTGGGGGCATTTTTGTTTTTACTTGAGAGCGACAGTGTAAACCATCTGCTCAGGGCTTGAGTTATCAAGTCTTTTATCTCCCTTCCCTCCTGTCCAGGGCTCACCCCAGCCTCACCCAAGGTCAGCCGGGATTGGCTCCAGCCCCCTTATCGATCACTCAAATCGTTGCTGATCAACATTAATTTAATCACTAATTTGACTTGATGTCTCTGTAAGCCATTGTCTGTACTCAAAGATTGTTTTTGAGGAAAAACATGGTAGCATTATCTTTTTCCTCACTTGGTATGATCAGGAGAGTTTTTGTTGCAGCATTTTTACTCAGGAGAAATAATCAGGGCCCGTATTCACAAAGCATCTAAAGGCATCTATTCACCAATCAATAAACGTCTCTGTAGACCCACACCATAGAACAGTTTCACACCATTTCCTTTAGATTCTCAACAGCTACAGAGGAATAAAGCAGCTTCGTGGTCGGTATACCTGGTGAGATGATGTGATCGTGCCGGAGATGGAACGCATGTAAAAATGATTGCATCATCACAAGACGAGGAGGTGTTCGTAAACAGGAAAACAAAATGTGTCGGCCCTGCTGCCTGTACAGCTGTAGACATTGTTGCACAGTGTTGCGCAGATCTACACAAGAGTCGTGCATCTTAATGTGGAGTGACCTGATCAGCTGTTTGAAAGGATCATGTTCCAGCTGGATGTCACCTGCTGGGGGACAGGGGAAATCTTCTCACACCTCAACCCACAGCCGGGACCACAGCTACATTACAACAGGTGCAGCTACAACAGACTGTGGCTAATAGGTTGTCCGTTAGCTGAACTGAATATTGAAGTTGAAGTTGAAGTTTTTATAGCAAAATGAATTCTCTCGGGTCGACACAAACTTGATCATACAGATGCATTTTGGAGAACGCACTACTTTAGTAACAGCATCTAATCCGTTATTTCATTTGTTTATTTCTCTGTGTTTTTTTATTATTAATGCGGGATGTTGCGCTTGTGTTTTCACTGGCACAGACGGTCTCTCATCAACCAATCACTGTGGTTCCTGCAAGAGAACTCGTCCATGAAAATTGACATAGCATACGCCATAGCAAGCCGTAGAAGCGGAGTCGCACTCTTAGCTCAGGAGTTTTCACTTTACCTTAGTAAAAGTTGGTCTCAGCAGCTTTGTGAAGAAATTTTTAGTTAGAAACTTTTATCATGACTTATGAGGACTCTTAGTGGTAATGTAAAATGCTGTGTGACTACGGGCCCAGGTGAGTAGGTGACCTCATACTACCTGCAAATAATACACAATAAATACCTCATCAATAAAATCAGTTAGAATCAAACATCAAAGGCTGCACAATAAAAAAAATCACAATTTATAACTTGGATGAAAGTTTCCCATGAGCACCCTACTCGCCACTCATTCACCACCCTCATCAATACGTTTCATGCCTCCACTTCAGCAACAGTTTTGGGTTGTCCGTCCGTCCCATTCTCGTGGACACGATATCTCAGTAACACCTTGACACAAATTCTTTAAATTTGGCACAAACATTCACTTGGACTCAAGAATGAACTGACGTTGGTGGCTAAAGGTCAAAGGTTAAGGTCACAGTGACCTCATAAAACATGATTTTGTCCTTGTGAACACAATCAGAATCAGAATCAGAATACTTTATTGATCAGGGGGAAATTAGGTATCTACAGAACTCAAGGGAATACCTTCAAATTTTGCACAAATTTTGTTCACTTAACAAACTGATTAGACTTTGGTGGTGAAAGGTCAAAGGTCAAGGTCAGTGTGACCTCAGAAAACACTTTTTAGCCATTAATCAAGACTTCATAGCATTATGAAAAAATTTCACACTAATGGTTCATATTTTCTCTGACTCTGGATGAACAGGGATGTGACCTGAAACTAGTCTGAGTGGAGGAGGCAGAGAACCACCAGGAGAGGATTCTAGTCTATTTGTGTTTGTTTTGTTTTGTTTCTCAATATTCTGTTTATACTAACTTTTTTAAACATCTAATAACATGAACATCTGAACAGGAGTGAACATTTACAGGAACACCTCAGGTAAAAAGTCACCTCCATGTAATGAACTACAGAGAGCTTCAGTAGCTTTAGTGTAAAGATAGTTACAGATGTTGAATAATTGAAGGAAACATTTTGTGATGCTGCAGTTTCCACTCTAAATGACTCCTGCTCCATTATTAACACACCCTGCATGATGCAGTATTCATTAAACCTCTCATTCACCTGGACGGAGCAGAAAGGAAAAGCACACTGTGAAACACACAAACACACACACATACACACACACACAAAAAGAGTGGAGGAGCTGCTGGCAGAGAAGCTGATGTGTCTAGAGAAAAGCCGTTAGGTGGAAAAAATTTGACTTAGCAGCATGTGTGTGTGTACTGTCTTAATGTGCGTATGTGTGTGTGTTCTCAGTTATGTGATGATGATGCCATTCAAGCGTCAGGCCCTGGTGGAGTTCTCTGCAGTGGAGAGCGCTGACCGCTGTGTGTCCTGTGGAGCCAAGGAGCCTGTTTACATCGCAGGTTTGATTCTCAGACTTTTCATGCTGAAGACTTCCTGTTGAGCCTGATTAGCTACACATGCTTGTATGTAGCATAGTGTGTGTGTTCATATGTGTTTCATCCGTGTGTTCATCAGGCCAGCAGGCGTACTTTAATTACTCCACCTCCAAGAGAATTACTAGGCCGACCAACGCTGACAACCCCAACAGTGGCAACAAGGTCCTGCTGCTGTCCATACAGAACCCCCTGTACCCTATAACCACGGTAACAATGCACACATTTGCATTTATGTGAACTTATTTCTATCATATTGTTAGTGGATATATAATATTAGGTCATATATGTCAAAGTTTTGGTGATACAGCTGATTATCAGCACAATCTCAATATCAAAATTGCCTTTTCATCTGTTACTCCAACCAAGATCGCAGTAAAACCTGGGTGTCATGACCAGCTCTCCTTCTCTGACCATGTTGCATCCGTCTCCCCGTCGTGTCTCTTTGCTATATACAACATCAGAAACATCAGGTCTTACCTGACTCAGTACTCCACCCAGCTCTTAGTCCAGGCCATGGTTGTCTCGGCTACTATACTGCTCTTCTTACGGGCCTCCTGTCACACCCAGTGAAACCCTTACAGATGGTCCAAAATGCAGCAGCCTGTCTGGTCTTTAATCATCATAAAAGCTAAACCCATGACCGCCTGAATCACATTCAGTCTCTAATGCTGCCTTCAGAGAGACTTCTGGGTCTGCTCCATCTACTTGAACTTAATCAATCAGCCTTGTGCTCCTTCTCAGCCACTGTGTTCCTCTAATGAATGTGGTCTCTCATCACCATCTTGCACACAATACAGTCTCAGTAAAGACTGTTCTGGTGTGTTCTGGTCTGGTTTGGTCTACCACAATCTATCAGAGCAGGAGATTCCCTATCTATCTTCACTAATCTGTTGAAGACTGAAGATGTGTCTAACGAGCTCTTACTGTGAACTTTCAGTTCACTTCTTTACTTGGTCTCCTTCACTTATTAAATAGATGCAGCGCTTCTTACACCAAGGTCTCCTGCTGCATGGAAGCTTTACTGATGTCCCTCACTTGTAATCACTTGTAAGTTGCTTAAGTCGCTATACACTTATAAATATACACTCACCGGTCATTTTATTATGTACACCTGTTCGACTGCTCGTTAATGCAAATATGTAATAGGCCAATCACATGGCAGCAGCTCATTGCATTTAGGCATGTAGACATGGTAATGACGATCTGCTGAAGTTCAATGGGGAAGAAATGTGATTTAAGTGACTTTGAACGTGGCATGGTTGTTGGTATCAGATGGGCTGGTCTGAGGATTTCACAAACTGCTGATCTACTGGGATTTTCACACACAACCATCTCTAGGGTTTTACAGAGAATAGTCTGAAATAGAGGAAATATCCAGTGAGCAGCAGTTCTCTGGGTGAAACTGCCTTGTTGATGCCAGAGGTCAGAGGTGAATGGCCAGACTGGTTGGAGCTGATAGAAAGGCAACAGTAACTCAAATAACCACTCGTTACAACCGAGGTAGGCAGAAGAGCATCTCTGAACGCACAACATGTGGAACCTTGAAGCTGATGGGCGACAGCAGCAGAAGACCACACCGGGTGCCACTCCTGTCAGCTGAGAACAGGAAAACTGAGGCTACAATTCGCACGGGCTCAGACAGAAGATTGGCAAACTGTTGCCTGGTCTGATGAGTCTCGATTTCTGCTGCAACATTCAGATGGCAGGGTCAGAATCTAGCGAAAATAACATGACAGCACGGATCCATCCTGCCTTGTATCAATGGTTCAGGCTGCTGGTGGTGGTTTAATGGTGCAGGGGATATTTTCTTGGCACACTTTGGGCCCCTTAGTACCAACTGAGCATCGTTTAAACACCACAGCCTACCTGAGTATTGTTGCTGACCATGTCCATCCCTTTATGACCACAGTGTACCCATCTTCTGATGGCTACTTCCAGCAGGATAACGCGCCATGTCACAAAGCTCAAATCATCTCAAACTGGTTTCTTGAACATGACAATGAGTTCACTGGACTCAAATGGCCTCCACAGTCACCAGATCTCAATCCGATAGAGCAGGACGGGATATTTGCATCATGGATGTGCAGCCGACAAATCTGCAGCAGCTGTGTGATGCTATCATGTCAATATTGACCAAAACCTCAGGAATGTTTCCAGCTCCTTGTTGAATCTATGCCACGAAGAATTAAGGCAGTTCCGAAGGCAAAAGGGGCTAGCTAGCAAGGTGTACCTAATAAAGTGGCCGGTGAGTGTATATATAAATAAATAATTTTAATTGTAATGGATTGATCTTGAACTAGCTTCAAGTCCCTCTCAGTTGATTCTCAATGGCTGCCCAGAATGTGTGAAAACACATTGAAAAGTGTAAAAAACTGAAATGTGCTTTATGATCCTTTCAGGCAGTTTCTGATCCTACCTACAAACATTTCATTTTCAGTGTGTAGTATGTAACATTAAATGCATCTGCCTGCTTGACAGCCTCTCTCTCTAAACTGGATTTATTAAGCTTCTACATCTGTGTCCAGATCACTGCAGAGGAAATGTTGCAAATGTGAAATATCAATTATATCATCAATGTGGCCTCAGTGAATGTTTATATCCAACATAGTGGTTTTGTGAGGACATTGGACCAATGCAGTAGACTCAGCTGACAAATTCTCACATTTTCTTTTAGAAAAGTAAACCCAGCAGCCAATCATGAATATATTAAACAGGTACACAGACAATAATAATTTGAATAAGATGGAAACTTGAACGGCTGATTTCTCACCATGATTTTCAACCATCAACCTGACATAAATCACAGTGTTTGTCCATGATTCTGCAATCCACGTTTTCAAGCAAATAGTTTAATAGCATCTACATTTGGTCTGTTGTGCCAGCCTTATGGGTTCACTTTAATTAACTTTCATTAGCAAGCAACACTACAGTAACCTTTTGATTAGATGAGCAAAGATTCATTGATGTCATCTTTAGGTTCACAAATTTTAATTCATCTTGTGATAACAAGAATTAAGGCAAATTCAAGCACTCACTGATTTATAAAGTTGATTTTTCACTATGAGCTTCATGAGTTTTTAACTTATAACAATAGGAATCAGGAACACTTGCTGTGAAATTTGAGGGGGACTGGACTGTACAAAAATGTTCAACCTTTGTTGAGGTATGGCTGATATGAGTGTTGAGTCGAATGTCTGAGGAACCTTTTGGCAGGACCTTAGCAGTGGGGCCAACCCTATGATCTGGAATGTCCCTGACTGACTGACTGACTGACTGACTGACTGACTGACTGATCATATTTCCACCACTGGTCAGCAAAGTGCCTCACTGAGTTGGAGTTTCTGGTGCAAACAGGTTCTATTAAGGGGGTGTTTACATCTGCAGTGTTGACAACTCAGCTCATTGTCTCTGGGTATAAACCTGGTTCAGGTCTGGACTGTGTATGGATGCAGAGGCTTAGAGCTACACCTCTTGTTACAGGCAGTCTTCTGAGCTGCTCTGGTTTCCTGGCTGTTCGGGAACTGCAGGGAAGAGGAGGAGCACTTCTAATACACTGAGCCTTGCTTCCATTACAGAAAATAAACTAGTTTCATAACATGTTTCATTATTACTAAAGAAACTAGCAGATGTGAATAGCATGATAAAAACAGAAACACCAGCAACTGGAAATGAGAAAATACTCTTACGGCAATAATAAATACACATTTCAGTCTTCTGTGTGTGTGTCTGTCTGTGTTTGATGAGTTTGTTAGACGACATCACAGTTACATACATCAGGATTTTAGCAGCAGAGCAGCAGCTTGGGAGTTAACATGTAGTCTTAATGGGCTGCGATTCTTGAAACTCTCTTGAGTTCTGTTTGCATTGTTTGTGACAGACTGAATCATTAATTTATTGAATGCCAAACAAACAGCTGTCACCAAAAAGAGTTTTGAGTCTTGGAAAAGAATTCACCAAATCCCCCAAAAAGTCCTGAAAAAAAAGTCCTTTATAGTATTCATGAGATGTTCAGTGGCCTGCGGCCTGTGTGTCATGCATATTAAACACACTGCAGAATTAGAAACTTTCAGACTGTCAGTGATGAATGTTGAATCTGTCTTCTTTTTCCATGTTGGTCCAGGATGTTCTGTACACGGTGTGTAACCCCATCGGTAGCGTGCTCAGGATCGTCATCTTTAAACGAAATGGAATCCAGGCCATGGTGGAGTATCCTTACTGAGTGTGTGTCTTAAGTTCTGTGTGGATCTATGTGTTGGAGTGTGTAGGTGACCTCTCCTTAACACCACTCCTCCAGATTTGAGTCGGTTCAGTGTGCCCAGAAGGCCAAAGCTGCACTGAACGGAGCTGACATCTATGCCGGTTGCTGTACACTCAAGATTGAATATGCTAGGGTAAGACATGAAGAAGACATCAGCTGTCACAAGCCTGGTGTCAGTCTGTGATGTTGATATTAGCACTGATGTGCTGTGCTTAAAAGGTTTTCTCCAGAAAGTCACATAAATAAATTAAAATCTAGGTTCTTACTGCTGTTGTCATAGGAACGCCAGTTATCCCACAAGAAAGTTGGTGTTACTTTGACAATGCAGGTGAGGGGTGTGTCCAATAAGGGGTGACACCATATATGGGCACAGGAGATGTGCATCTAAAGGGCAGTACTGAAGCACTCATTATTGGACACATCCCTCACCTCTCTGCCACTCTCAGAATGACCTGAAGTCACATGACCATATATCCAACCCAACCTCATTGGCTGATATGTGCGTGTATGTATATGACTGGTTATCTTATTTAAATAATCCTTGGCCCTGATGAAGGCCACAAGCCGAAACTGAGAAACTGAAGGTGAGATATAGTACATCTGTTTTACATTTGACTGGATCCTGAACAATTCTTTCATCTTTGCGTCAACAGCCGACGCGTCTGAACGTGATTAAGAACGATAACGAGAGCTGGGACTACACTAAACCATACTTAGTCAGACGAGGTAAGACACACAGTCTCGATCTTTCTCTCTTTCTCTTTTATCTCTACTTCATACTTCCACTGAAGTCATACTATGAGCAATGGACCGTGTGGGGTGATCCCCTTTTTTACAATGCAGGAGACCCTGTGATGTGGAAGGTAGGACTGTTTTCAGTCTGAATTCTCTTTAGCAGCACATTTCCCTCCACTGCAGCCTTCCTCGATTCACATTACACCAGTAGTCTCCGACTGTGGATTAAGAGAGTAGTCATAAACAGTTTGGACCGTAGACCTCCATCACACCAAGACTCCTCTGCCTCCCGTCTCGCCATCTCCAATCTAAACACTCTCACACCAGCCAATCACCGGCCTCTCACAAGCCTGCACCTCCGCTTACCACGGGGAGAGAGAGAGAAAAACATTGAGGGAGAGAGAGAGAACAGAGAAAGAGGGATGGACGTCAGGCTGACCATGCACAGCAGCTTTCTTCCATCTTCACCTTCTGCAACCCAGCAAAAAGAGAGAGAAAGAGAGGGAGAAACAAAGATGGATCTCACTCCTGCTGACCGCCATGCAGCTGCTGCTTCAACATGCCCAGGAGGCCTCAGCCCCACCTCTGTCTGCAGGACTCCTTCTATCTATCTACTCCACCCCTCCTCTGTCTGGAGAAGTAGTGTTGCATGGTCTGATGTCTGGTCCACACAGTGTGATAAGCTCCTCAAGACCTCGAGATTCCAGATTTTACTCTCAGTGCTTCTTTATTGACCACCATGCAGGTCTTCCAGCAAACAGATGAAGACTTACTGTAGGAGCGAAACCATATTTTCACAGCAAAATCTGATTTACACAACTTCCTGGTTAACAGCAGTCAACAGTGTGGACCAGACATATATGTTGGTAATCAGAAGTGTACAGTATAGAAGTCTGGCCTAATCTCTGCTCTCTGTCACTTTACTCCATCTAAATTAGGGCTGTCACGATATCAACGTTTCATCATCACAATAATGTTAACATCTCCATAGAATTAATAAATACCATAATAATGTTAAGAATTATTATCAAAACATTATTGAAGATTAAAAATTAACAGTAACAATCATTTTATAATTTCTGTCCAAATTCAAATGGACGTTGTGTTGAAAAACTATTTATACTATAAAGATACAGATACAGATACAGATGTGTGTGTGTGTGTGTGTGTGTGTGTGTGTGTGTGTGTGTGTGTGTGTGTGTGTGTGTGTGTGTGTGGTCGGGGCGGGGGGCAAGATGCTCAAACCTGCACTCGTGATTATTTATCAAAAATCTCATGTGTGGGGCGCCCCAGTGGTTTATGCTCAGTCCTCACCACAGTGGCTGGGGTTCAGATCCGACTTAGACCCTTTGCTGCATGTCATAATCTCTCCTCCCTAACTTTCCTCTCTCTCTCACTGTCCCTGTCATAGTGGTGCCAAAAATGGTAAAAAAATAAATAAATAAATATCTGTATGAGCAGTTTCTCCTTCAGTTCATTAAATCCCTGCTGCATCTGAACAAACGCACGGCTGTTCACTGTGTCAACTTTCATTAGTTCGCCTGAAAACGACACCAGGTTGTGATATAACCACACATAAGATTAGATAGTTATAACTGGATATTCTGCTTTTTTTAAGATCCTATGCTGAGCCCTGGTAACCAGCTGTCTCCTTAAAAACACACCAGACTCCAACTGACAAAAACAGAAACTTTATCTTGCAGAAAAAGGAATTCCTGGTCTACTGCCTCCTTCACTCGTTACAGTCTTTCTACACCAGAATTAGTGCTTATAAATGGGTTTTTGAAAATGCCACTGAAAACAGGCGTGTGACTCCTTTCACACTGCCGGATGAGTTTGCCTTTCTGTTCAGGCAGAGAGGACACCGACCACTGCAGGGAACAATGTCATCATTTGCAGTTACACAGCAGAGACACAGGGGACTGATAAAGCTGATGTGTTGTGTCTCGTCCCCCCGGGTGGTGCTGCTGTAAGTGTTGCAGCCTCTGTGTGAGACGCCTCAGAGAGTGATTGTACGTTTTTCAAACTTATCTCAGGGCTCTGCTCATTCTCGCGGCCTCGAGGGCAGCCCGCTCTCAGGGGGAAGGTGTAGCCGTGGTGTTTCTGCTTGAACAGCATCGTGCTGGGCAGGTGACAGGTCTGTCTACGGTGTTAGTGCTCTGAAAGACGTTACAGCAAGACGAAGATTAACGTGTTCGCCTGGGTGTTGTGTGTACATCACTGCCATTTGGAGCTGGAGCCGACAAATACCTGTTGTTCATTTGACCCGGGACAGAATGCTGATTGCACACTTTCACATTAGTGACAGGAACGTTTTTTGTCCCATGTAAAAGGGGCTTAAGTTTAGTTTGTGAGGTGGAATTACTGTTTTTGTCTTTCAACAGGATCTTACTCTCTAACGAAAAGGTCTAATTCTGTATGAATTATTGTATCAATCTGCTTTGACATGACTCGACTGACAAGTGTCTGACAACATTATGGAAGGATTCCTACAGGGGCTGACCTTTTTGTTAAAGAGTAAGGTCTTTTTCGTTTAACCGGGTCGAAGCCACCTCGATCGGTGTATTCGTGTTATTGTGTCGTACTTTTACTCATGTGAAGGATCTGAATACTCCACCGCCACTGAAAGTCACACGATAACAGAAACAAACGAACCCATCGAGGCAACAGTAGGTCAGCAACTCTCACTGTTCTGTGAGATAAAACGACCATGTTTGATGTTTTCGTCAATGGAGTCTGGTTCTTTTTTTGAGAGAGAGAGTTTCAGTCAGCAGGGCTCACCATAGGCTCTTAATGAAGTGGAATATCTTGTTACAACTGATTAATCCTATGTGTGTAGAGGTCTGTGTGGTTATATCACAGCCTGGTGTCATTTGCTGCGCAGAGAAATGGTTCATATATTATAAAGCAGCTGTGAACAGCAGATACTGTAAGAGTCGCCAGACTCACTCACTTTCCTGCTTTAACCACATTTTACCTTTATACTCTGAAGGCTGATCGTCAAGACTCACACGTGCAGTGTTAGGATGCACATACATGCACACACATGCACAACTGTGTAACAATCACACATACACGTGCATGGCTGAGTTGTATTAATCACACACGCACTGATTGAATTAGTTAACTCTGTCCTTTTCATAGAATCCAAACTAATCCAACAACATTGAAACTTTTGCCCGTTTCACGATGTTATTTATGTGACCGACATGTTGTTGGCAATGACTAACTTGTTGTCCTAAGTAATGAAAGCCCGGGGCGCCCCATTGGCTGGTAGAGCACATACCATTTAGGCTCAGTCCTTACCACAGCGACCTGGGTTCAACTCCAACCCAGGACCCTGTCTGCATGCTAACTTTAGCTGAAAAATGGCCAAAATAATAATAATTTAAAAAAAGAAGTAGTGATACCCAGAATGCTCAGGGCCACTGTGTGTGTGACTGAGTAAGGGCTTATTTTTGAGAATAATAAAACACAAATGCAAGCAAGTTGGAAAAGCCAGGTCTATTTGCTGCACTGTTTGACTTCATACTTTTAGAAATACTGTGTTAATGGTGAAATCCAGTATATGGTGACAGCCCTGATCTAGTCCCCAGACTACAGTAGCTGTATCTTCAGACTCGTGCATGGATGTGTCGTTCACACACTGTAGCTCATAGAAAATGCTGATTGGTATATTTCTGAGAGGATTGGAATGAGTCAGTGACTTGTTAAAAACAAGGCCAAACAAAGGTCCTTCTGTAACATGAGCAGTGACAGTCCATGTTATCTATGCACGGCCCTGTGTACAGTGAACGACCACAGATGCTGCATTCTCTGTACTGTATGTGGTGTGTAGCTGAGGATTCTCCCTGGAAATTCTTAAACTGTGCCGAGATCAATCCTGGGGTCAGTTCACTGTCCATTCAATCAATTCAGGAAATGAGATTAACAACAGACAACATGAACAAAAAGATCTGTGACATCTAACGCTTCTTTAAAAACTGCTGTTTAATCATAAATGCGCCACTTTTTTGAACCACTAACGCTGAGGCCGAGGATGAAGATGATGACGATGCTCAGTCTCTTTTAAGCTAGCACTGTTCCAGAGGAAGATATCTACCACCTTCACACCCAATGTTTCCACCGTTCACAATTAATGTCAGTAATTAATGAGCAATCTCATTTATTTAATAGTATAAACCTTTTTACAGTCTCGTCCCCTCAGAACAAACTTGCCATATTCGGCTGGAGTGAGGTTGTGGGGCGCGTGATGAACAGTGGAGTCGCTGCTGCAGCCTCAGACTGGTTTGATTCAAAACGATTCATGAAATGATTGAGTAACGTTGTGAACTGATCCCACCTCTGTTATTGATGAAATATCCATTAAATAAATGCATATCTACAATGTTATATGTTTTCACTGGAGGCACATTGCAAGGACACAGACAGGGACAAGTCATGGTCTTCAAAACCATTACCGTAAGCTCCTCCCGGTTTGGATTCCTTCAGTGTCAGTGGTTCAGGAGCTTTTTTACCATCAGTTTGATCGTTTCTCTGATAACTTATGAAGCAGACGTTCAGCAGGTTTTTAGCAGCAGCTGAATTCTCCACAGAGGTGTCCTCCTCTCTATAGCAAACACACCAGGGGATTCAAACCAGTACAAACACCCAGAAAGCAGTTTACCTTTAAAACTCAGAGATTCACCGACTCTGTCTGGCGGACACAGGACGTCAGGGAAGAGCTGGGAGCTGAGCTGTCTAACGTTTGCTTGGCTTCTTTTCCTTTTATCATATCATATATCAACCCTTCATATCTGCGCAGGGAGTGGGTCCTCTGTGTTGCAATGCCAGGTTGCTACAGTAGCTCTGAAGGGACAAACCAAACACTGTCTCAAACCAAACGCTGCAGCCTTGTTGCTACATGCCACCATATCCTGCGCACTAGTCCTTTAAGTTGAACTTTGTATATGCAGGTGCTTATGGGATGTGAAGTTTCTTCCTCATGTGAAGATTCTAGCTCCTTGAATGGTGTTTGGCAGTATGGACTTCTAATTCAGATTCTTCTATAAAGTGTCTGAAAGTAAATAGGGAGCCATGTTGGACACATATTTACATATTTAAATATTTACAGTGTAATGTAAACAACAAAAATACTCCCTTTCTATTTCCTGTTTTTAAGACTTTCCAAGAGGATTATATCAGGGAGTTCAGAGACGTCCATGCTGCGATACTCACAGTGTGAACTCCGAGCTCTGCTCTTTTCATACTCATCTCTTTCCCTGTCACTCTTCTTCTCTTCACCCTCCTCTTCTTCTTTCAGTTCATCCACCTCCACATCTCTGTTTACCCTGTCACGCTGTTGCTGCCTCTCTGTTCTCACCCTCTTCATTTTCCACACTCTCATCATCTTGTTCCTGCCAATCCTCCTTTCCACCCCTCTCTTCCTCCTGTCGTCTTCTTCTTGTCTTTTCTTCAGCATAGTTCTCCTCCCACTTCTCCCTCCTACTCCTCGGCAGTACTTTTATTCTCTTTCCTACCATCCAAATCTTGTCTCCTATTCACTTCTTCAGTTTTTCCCTCACCTTTTCTCTCTTTTATCCTTTTGCTTTTCAGCCATCATCCATTTTTTTCTGCACCCTTTGCCTTCCACAGCTTCCTTCCTTCATTTTGTCTAAGCCTACATTATCCACAGTGTGTGTGTGTGTGTGTGTGTGTGTGTTGAGGTGTGTGTGTGTGTGTGTGTGTGTGTGTTGAGGCGTGTGTGTGTGTGTGTGTGTGTGTGTGTGTGTGTTGAGGCGTGTGTGTGTGTTGGCTCGTATTGCTTCAGATCAGCTGGCACAAGGTCACAGTCAGGGACGTGGATGAGGCCAACCATCCTGACACGGTCATGTAAACACTGTGCTGCTGTGTGTTTGTGCTGCAGTCAGAGAAGAGTCTACAGGTAGAGTTGAACGTCCGGGTTGACTGGAGTTACTAAGTCACTGTCGGCTGCTGTAGACCTTCATTTGGTTCTTGTGTACTGTGCGTGTGTTCTTGAGCAGCTAGTAATGAATCAAACCTCCAGGGTTTGTGGTCTGAGGAGGATTTGCTTTGTTTTTGAAGATAGAAGAAGAAGAAGTGGATTGATGTATGTAATGTTACTATCAATGCCAACAGGAGACCGTACATAGTAACAGGAAATGGTACCTTATGTGCGTCAACACTGAATACTGGTGCCAGTTTTAGTGAAAACATCACAAATAGTGATAGATTATACTTCACTTGTGATTTTATTGCTGCATCACTGACCAGACTCCTGTCGCTTTCAACTGCTACCACCTCTTTATGTTTATGGCCTCATGCCAGCAACAGTCAGGGCTGGAGGGATTATATTTCTGGGTCGCCCGTCCATCTCATTCTTGTGAATGTGAACTTCTTCAAATTTGGCATAAACATTCACCTGGACTCCTGGACCGATTAGATTTTGGTGGTCAAAGGTCATAACTCAAGAATTCATACACCCATTATGACACAATTTAGCACAAATGTCTAATAGGATGAAATGATGAAGTGATGACATTTTATATCCAAAAGGTCAAAGGTCAACTTCACTGTGACATCATAATGTTCTGCAAAAACAATTGTGGTCATTATTCAACACTACCTGTATACCAATTCAGGGGCTGCATCCTTCAGAGGCTGCATTCAAAGACTGATTGCATCACAGACAAGGCTCCTTCAAATCTGTCCTTCTTTTCCTGGGCAGGATCCACTCGTAGGATCCTTTGTTGCCCGACCGATTAATTACTGAAAGCAAACAACACAGACAGAGAGCCAGAGGATTACACTGTTAAATGAAAGTATTGGGTTTCAGCTCAATTCAACAGCTAACGATGCAACTGTTAAAACCATGGACCTTAAAACCTCAAGTTTTATATTAAAAAAACTTATGTTGATGGCTGCGAGGTGCGAGGAGCCACACTTTGCAACGCAACAGTAAGGGCGGGCACAGCTGGTGACGCAAGGCGAAAATCCTCTGTAGACCACGGCGTCTCATTTCGGTTCAGCCTTCGTGGTCTATGACGGCAATGAAGGACCACGTCTTCACAGACCATGTCCTCTAAAGGATTCAGCCCCTGAATAGGGACACAGGTTGTAACTGAGGAAGGGGAGATTGTGACCATATTTCAGGTTGGCGGAGGCATACAACTGCGAGGAAGTAGTTCTAGTCCACCTCTGTTGTAACTGCATTTTTTCAATGTGAACTCAAAACATGGTTAGAATGAGTAGAAAGTTTGCACCTGGGACAAAACTAAAGACGACATTGACAGAACCAGCACTTGTGAGTGATGCTGATATAACGATGATGAGATCGACCCTCTGGGTAAAGATGGTCATCGAGCTCGTTATCTCCCTACCTCCCTATCACTTCTCAGAATGATATAGTTGCTTAAATAAACCAGCAGACCAAGACGGCAACATTTATTACAAAGCAAGTAAAGTAAAGTAAATATCTGGTTTGTCTTGCTGGAGTTGAACCTGATTAGCACAGATTGATTATTTCAGTTCTGGCCTTTGAAATGAGACCCCGGTGCTGCTGGAGCCCAGGTGGCATCCGGGGGCAAATCTCAGTTGGAGCTCAAGGCTCATACTGAGGACGACAGCTGTACTCCAAATGACCTCATTGCATGAATGTGGAATCATGGAACAGCTCAGCAGTGTGAAGTAAAGAAGGTCAATCACTGTTAGATCCTTGATAATATATTTTATTTTAAGATAAATAATTACTTAAGATACCCACGCTCCGTTAGCTGTGTGTTAATTAGATGAAATGCAAATGCTGCTGCTGGATACAAGTACTAATCAACGGAAAATAGAGGACTTGTTTTTGTCTCAGCTGGTTCATTGCAGTGAAGATCAAATGGTAACGTCACAATAACTGGGCTCAGCTGCCTCTGTGACTAAGCAGATTCTGCGATGGTGCTGACTATGTGCTGCTAATCTGTGGTGTGAAGGTCAGTGCAGAAGGCCGTCCTGCCGTGTGGATTATCTCCAGGCCGTCTCACTTTTCATTGCTCTAGTATATTTCCTCTGTGTGTGTGTGTGTGTGTGTGTGTGTGTGTGTGTGTGTGTCTGTCTGTCTTCAGGATACAACACAGCAATGCATCAGCACTCTGCCACTTAATGTTGCCCAGTGTGTGCGTGGTGGTGGGGAGGGACTAACTCCGGCTCTTAGAAAGAAAAAAAAAAAAGTCATTTCAATGTGCCTCCAATGTAGTTTATGGCTTGTGGGTAGTATATACACTGCAGTATGTAATGCATTCACTGCTGTGGATGAGAATGTGTGTAAATGTGTTTGATAGGCATGGTGACCATGGTGATGTTTTTGTCATTATGATGATAATGTAACACAGGTTGATGTTCTTTCGTGCTGAGGGAGAAAAAAGAGAAAAGCTTGATGCCTCACAGGTACTGTCTCTTTCATATCTCTGTTCACATGACCTCTGTATCATTATACCTGCCTCTCTGAATAAAACCGCATTAAAGCTGTTTATTTCTTATTTACTCACCTGCATCATTGTTGTAAAATGTATTGAAGTTTTATTTTTCTGTAGACGCATTACCCATGATTTCTGAATGTACTTTGTACGACGGAGTAATAGGGCCACACTGAGGGGAAAAAATCGGAACTTTTGAGAATAAAGTTTTAATTTTACAAGAAAAAAGTCATAATATAATGAGAATGAAGTGGTAATTTTACTTATTATTATTAATGTTAGGTTCCATGTTGTTTTAGAGGGGAAATATCAGAAGCTTTGAAATGAGGAATGTAGAGCATCTTCAGCAACCACATTGTTTGGTTCATCAGCATCATCACCATCAGCATCATCATCAGGACACTGAAGAGATTGTGAAGAATTATGTTTTTTTTTCTCTTGAAATTTTTAATTTTTAATTCTCATTAAATAATGACTTTATTCTCATATTATGACTTTATTCTCGAAATTTCTGATTTCTTTTTTTTTCTCAGTGTGGCCCCAATACTCCGTCGTAACTCTGAAATCTACTCACACACTTTCAAATCACAAAAATGATGAAACAATGCATAGTGTTTGTGAACACAGCAGCTGCTCTTCTATCTGACCTTCTTACCTCACACTCCTGGAGCATTTGTTTTTGCAATTCTAATCTCTGAATGACAGGAGACAACACTGAGGCAGAAATGACATGCTGTTCAAGTCCCATGATGTGTTATGTATTATATGAGTGAGTAAAGAAGGCCATCTCTGTCGAGGTAGTATTTCAGGGTCAACCTCATGTATTTTGTGTGTTTTTTTTTTTTTTTTTTACCAAAATATTCTTAAGTATGTCAAACAAAATGCAGAACTAAATGGGTCCTTCAATAACTAAGAATAGAATACATGCTGTGGTCAGCTAGCTTCATTGCTGTTGTAATGGATTCTATTGTGATAAGTTTTCAAATGATGAAAACATCCACAAAAAATGTTCAAACCACTCCTGCCGCATCCTCCTCTGCCGTCCGTCCCTACTCCTCTACACTTCATGTTTGAAATGCGTGAGATTTCATGCACTCAGAGGCTTCCGTTTATGGGATGCTGTATGGCAGAGATTGGTGCCACAACAGTGGCAAGTTATTGTGTCTCAGATCTCAGCTATTAGTTAGGTGAGAACAACATTGCCAGAGGCCACTGGGCTCTGCCAGGATTGTGCCCTGTTCTGTTTCATGGACAGAGTCTGGAGATCGTCCTGTGGCCTCCTGTTGGTTTTATCGACCTGTCATCTCCATGTACTGGGGCAGCTTGCAGGCGAGCGTGAAGGGGCAGGGCCGCCGAGACCTCCATACTGGTGGTACTCTGCAGGGCAAATACGTCAGGGCTCTTGCTCGGGAGTGATAGTACGATCAGACGGCTTCAGCAGTAATGTGGGTGTTGCGACCGCTTTGGTGAAGACAGACCTGAGCCTGAAGGCAAAGCTCCAACCCTCACCTGTAGTCATGAGCTTTGGGTAGTGACCAAATGAATGACATCGTGGACAGAAGCACAGGAAATCAGTTTCCTTTGTGGGGTGGCTGTGCTCTCCCAGGAGCTGAGACTTGTGCAAACAACTCAGAGTAGAGTCACTGCTCCTTCGCTTCAAAAGGGGCCAGTTGAAGGGATTTGGGCATGTGATTGGGATGCCTCCTGGAAGCCTCTCTCTTGAGGTTTTCCATGTTTTCGTGTCCAGATGTGAGATTACCCCAGGGCGGACCCAGAACCTGCTATAGGTAGTACATCTTTTATTGGACTAGAGAATGTCCTGGGATGCTCAGAGTTTGTAGCTTGGATGGAAGGATGTATAGACTACCTTGCTTAGCCTGTTGCCAAGGTGATGGCTGAAAATGGGTGATGGTGGATGGACAGAAATAAAATAAGATGTTGTGTTATGTGTAATACGAATTTCCCTTTAAAGTTCTGTATTTTTTCATGTTGCTCCAGGACTACGTCTCCAGGTGTGCAGCCATTGTACCTTGTACCTCTGGCTGGAAGTGCACCTTTCACTGTGCTGTGCACTCGAACCCCTGGAAGCGTTGTTCTACGATAATCTGATTACAGTTGATAAGATGGATCCATGGTTTGTTGATAGGAATGGCACATTGGTAGTCC
Source organism: Seriola aureovittata (assembly GCF_021018895.1). NCBI lineage: Eukaryota > Metazoa > Chordata > Actinopteri > Carangiformes > Carangidae > Seriola > Seriola aureovittata. The sequence continues at coordinate 2,249,593 of NC_079377.1, forward strand.
TGATAGCTTCTGCTCCACATTATGCTCATAGTTTCTGTTCAAGATTCAACCTCAGACATGACGTGGTGTTATACTACTCTGTGGCTGTCTGTTAAAGGATATACTGAAGGATATTCTTACAGCTTGAGTCTTATTGTTGTTGTTTATGTGTAAATGTAACCTCGTAATCACCAAGTTAATTGCTGAGATCTGAGATCACATCAACAGAACAGATTATAAACAAACCCCCCGAGTGAGTGAGTCAGAACCAAGAGAAAACAAAGGTGACCAGTAGCATGATTACACACACCGTCTGTGGTTAGCCCAGTCCACGACGAGCAGCCGTCCCAAAGCAGCTTCATACAGTCACACTGGGTTCAGTTCACCTTCTCCACTTCTACTGTGGAGTCGTCTGAAGTAGTGACTGTAAAGTCTACAGCTGTTACTGAAGCCCGCTTTATTAAATTACTGTGTGTGTGTGTGTGTGTGTGTGTGTGTGTGTGTATGTGTGTGTGTGTGTTTGTGTGTGTGTGTGTGTGTGTGTGTGTGTGTGTGTGTGTGTTTCAGACCGTGGAAAGGGCAGGCAGAGACAGGCCATTTTAGGAGAACACCCTTCATCCTACAGTGAGAACGGCTATGGTAAGACTAAGACACACACACACACACACACACACACAAACATAGAATTAAAGCGGTAACTGAATCAGCTGCCTTACACAATGCTGCTACTTCATCTACAGTTCCCATACCTCAGAGGTGAAACCTGACACTCTCCCACACACACACACACACACACACACACACACACACACACACACATTCACTCAGGGTAGGTGCAGATTTCCAGTCCTGTGTAATGGTCAGAGGTGCAGCAGTAGGTATACCTTCACCTGCATGGAAACAGATCCCTGTCAATTACACTGTCTTTACTTTAAGCTGTCTCACAACACACACACACACACACACACACACACACTACATCAGGTGATACAAGTACCGCATGCGTGTATTATTGCATTATTGTATGAAATGCCTCTACCACATCACACACACGTGTTTGTCCACCTCTATACATGCTTGTGATTCTTCAAACATACAAACAACATACACAGAATATGTAAATGATACGTTAGGATTGTCTCAATGCAATAGTTTCACACCATCTGTACGGTGACAGACTAATGGGTGGTTGTGGTTGTTCCTCATAAAGGAATGTGGAAGGGAACTCTTCATAGAGTGTTCGGCTGAAGTTAAATTGAGGGTCAACGAGCCAAATTCAGTGGGGAATTCCCTTTTTGTGTTTCTATTCTCTGCTGCAGGTCAGCAAGGAATCACAGTCTGGAGACAATTTGCCTCAAAGTCATGCTCATATTTTCCTCTTCTCCTGTGTTTTATTTAAAGTGTTGATCCATAAGAAGATATATTTATGGTTTTAAGAACCAAAAACTATCTCAGTGTAGTTTTACATCTCCTCTCTCAGGCTTCTCTCTGGAGCTCTAGTAACAACAGATCGGAGAGCCAATCAGAAGAGAGGAGGCTCTGATAGTCTTTAAACAAAATGGAAATTACAACAGGTCTCATTTATTGGTGTGTACAGGGATGGATGGTCACTAGGGGGCAATGTTGGACAATGTTGGCCAGAGAAAGGAATTTAACATAGTGCAGTTAATCTATGATATGTGAGGTAGTAACAGAGAAACAAAGTAAAGAATCCACATCCTGACTCTTTCTTTGAATCAATCACTTCTGTCTGCTCTACTGGAGTTTTAACTGAGTGAATCTATAAAATGAGAGTCATCAGAACACAGTTACATCTAACAACTACAACAACAACAGATAAAAGCATTACGGTTCTCATGACATTCATTTCACTAAACCTTATTGAGAGTCTCAGCTCCTGCTGTCTCCGCCTCCTCAGGTCCACCCTGCCCCCTGCTGCCTCTGCCCAGCAACAGCAGGTACAAGCTCACCTCAGTGGACGTTCCGGACATGGTGTCCTACCCTCTGCCCCAGTCGTCCTCTTCATACTCTGGCCACGCTCCTAGCTCTGTTGCCATGGTGAGTGGCCTCCATCCATCCAAGATGAACTGCACCCGCATCTTCAACCTCTTCTGTCTGTACGGCAACATTGAGAAGGTAGGCTTGTGTGTGTGTGTGTGTGTGTGTGTGTGTGTGTGTGTGTGTGTGTGTGTGTGTGTGTGTGTGTGTGTGTGTGTGTGTGTGCGTGTGCGTGTGCGTGTGCATATGTGTGTGTGTTTTCATGTCTATTATAGAAATAAATCTTATAATATCTTATAATAAAGTGTTTAAATAAAAATGAAACGGGCCTAAAAGATGAAGCTTTGGTTTCCCTATACTCTTCTTTTTAGTTTACTCCATTTTACATCTTAACAGTTTCAACCATTTTTATAATAAACAACCTCACCACATCTTTACAGTTTAACATCTTTAGCACCTCCTTTTCTCTTTCTGTCCCTCTTATATCCCACTTTCCCCACTTATCATCAGCATCAGCATCAGGACATTGAGAAGCTTGTAAAGAATCTGTTCTATTGTTAGACAGACAAACAGCTCAGACTGACACTGACTGTCCTTTCACCTGTTTGATTGATTGTTGTAATATTCCTAAAAAGTATGTTTTTTTCTCTCAAAAATTTTACATTTTTAAATCTTGTAATTTTACGACTTTTTTCTTGTAATTTCAAACTCCTTTTTTTCCCTCATTGTGGCCTTAACGCTCCATTGTAGATTAAAGTCCAGGTCTGGAAAGGACGGTATCTGTGTTTGGTGACCAGTGACCTCTGATCTATGGTGTGAAAACCTCACATTTCCACACAGTCAGAGAAATATAAAGTGTGTCCTGGTCATAGTTCAGTTATAGAATCCTAGAGCACCATGGAGCGTCTCTCCTGTCAGACTGCTGACTGCCATTAGCCGAATATTCAGGTAGCGGAGCTTGTACCAACATCTGGTTCAAAGCACTTTAGGTGACTGTACTGACAGTCACCACTGGAGTTGAGCAGCCAACAGACACAAGTCACACTGTCCACCTATTCCACCACCAGTCTCTGCTTCCATCAGCTAGTTCTGTGGTTTGAACATTTTGAGACAAAACACCAGGGGCCATATGCATAAATGATGCGTACACACAAAAACCATGCATACACAACGCCATTTACCACACGTGAATTGATATTTACAAACACAGAATGGGTCAACTCACACACTCCTTTGACCATGTGTTTTCCTAAGTGATCCAAGTTACAGTGAGGGGAAAATACAAGATAAACTGAGACATGTATAAAACAAAATAACCCACCTCAGATTGCATTCATTATCATTATTATAAGTTTTTCCCATTTATACAGCAATAAGAATTTTACAATTCATAAACAGAAATAATTGTTATTGCATCATTTAATATCCTGATTATTCATTGTGAGTCATTCTTTAACTGTTTGATACTATTTGAATATTTACTGATCACAGTGTTAGAGCCTGTGGAACCTCGTTAAGACTCTCCTTTCTTCTCTGTTTCTGATCACTTGTGGCACAGACTGTGTTTTTATACAAACTGATTGATTAAGGGAGAGTCTTCATCCATTTATGGCTAATTGTGGGAGTGGAAATGAGGCTCGTGCACGTGTGCCCTATTTCTCAATGAGTGAGATTTATAAAGCAAAACCATGTGAACGCACGGCTTTATAATTCTGATGAGAAGAATGGGTATGAATATTTCTGGCTTTGTGCGTGACATAGTTTTATTCATTAATCCATACAGAGTTTTATGCATCTGGCATCTTTTAGACTGACATGACTGACCCCCACCCTGATGATAATAGTCTAGACCTCCGTACACATCAGCAGCAGCATTAATACACCTGCACTGAAAGAGCTGAGCAGTCAGATCCACAGAGGAACTTTCTGTAACTTTGGTTAGAAATGCTGCAATGCACCATAGAACAGGGCCACAGATCTGATCACAGTTAAACATACATTCTGTCATACAGACTTTGGATTTCATCCAGGCTACTTACAATGGAAGCACACTGGGTTCTTTTAATGGCCAGTATAAGGAAATAATTATAGCAGATAAATGTTTCAGTCTTGACTTGTAAACGTTTCTTTAAGGAATCATTCCAGATATGTTTATGAGTGTTACATCTGAACATCATAATGAGTGCTGCTTTTTTATCTTAATTTGTGTGTGTGTGTGTGTGTGTGTGTGTGTGTGTGTGTGTGTGTGTGTGTGTAGGTAAAGTTCATGAAGAGTGTTCCTGGTACAGCGCTGGTGGAGATGGGAGATGAGTATGCTGTGGACAGAGCCATCACACACCTCAACAGCATCAAGGTGTTTGGCAAGAGACTCAACGTCTGGTGAGAAGTCGATCGCCACACACACACACATGCACACGTTTTTTATTTCATGTCTTTCACAGTAAAAACTGATGAAAGACTTGACTTTGACCCGGTGTTCACGACTTGAGACTTGACGTAGACAGATGACGCAAATGGACTTTAAGTATTTGCATTTTTCTAGATATTGAGAAGTTACTTTTGGTTTTTGAAACCTGATTGTGTCATTTCTACTTGTCTTGTCTTGCTTGATTCTCACCACAGTAACTTGAGACTTGCTTGTGACTTGTACATGTGTGACTTACTCACACCTCTGCTATGAACTATATAAAAGATCTAACCAATCAAATCATGGCTGTACAGTGAGGCCGACTCCTACTGCAGATTTCTGTAGGTTAATCAACTGTATTTATTAGTAATACTTTCATGCCCTCATCATCATGTTAGACCTGTATGAATTTGTAACAGGGCGTTTGTTGGAAAGCTCTAGTAAATGAACACTGCTTTGGATGTGGAGTGATGACATCACTGCATATAAACCTGATTTGTGACGTGTTGGCGATATGTTAATGGTATTTGTGTTGTCATGAGGTGATCAGGAACCTTTTGGTCACATTGGTGTTTTGTCATGTGTACAGTGTGTCTAAGCAGCATGCAGTGATCCCCAGTCAGGTGTTTGAGTTGGAGGATGGCAGCAGCAGCTATAAGGACTTCGCCATGACCAGGAACAATCGCTTCAGCAGCGCTGGACAGGCCTCCAAAAACATCATCCAGCCTCCATCTGCAGTGCTGCACTATTACAACGTCCCTCCATGCATATCACAGGACCACTTACTCAGGGTACGGTACTTCTGTCTGATTGATGTCCTGTTTGTTTCTATCACATTTGAGTTTAAAATACAGTGAAAGTCCCTCCCTCCGAGAGGCCCGTCCTGTTCTTCTGTCTCTTTAGTGAACTGACATCAGCTTTCGCTACATGACAACTGTCTTCAGCAAAACCATTTGTGATATTATATGAACAGCAAATATTGGATTAAAGTATATGTGTTTATATGTAAACAAACAATGTTCAACAGCTGTTCATTTTTAGTATAATCCCAGATTTATCATCAAAACAAACAGTTTTAAGCTGATATCAGAAATAACATGATGCTGGGAGGAGCAGTGTCTAAATGTCTTTCAGTAAGTGGAAACATATGGAGATGTGTCTGTGTTGAAACCCACCTCCGGATCAGGCCATATGGTGAATGTAGTTTTACATTAAGCCTTGTCTAATGCAGCTTTACACTAACTGCTGTGTGTGTGTTTTGGCAGCTGTGTACGGAGCATGACGTGCCCGGCTTTGTCAAATTCAAGATGTTTGATGCCAAACGTGAGTAAAATGTTTAATGTGTAACTTTTTATTGTTTTTTTTTTTTTAATTAAGCTGATTTTTCCTTTTGTAGTCAGTCTGTGAAAAGATGTCTATCTTCCCTTTCTCTGCTGCTGTTTTCACTCATCTTCTCCTCTCTTTCTCCCAGCCTCCTCCAAGACCATCTCTGGCTTGTTGGAGTTTGACAACAAGACGGAGGCTGTGGAGGTTCTTACTGTTCTCAATCATTACCAGATCAGGATACCCAGTAAGTCCACTCTGTCAAGATTTCATCCAGATCAACTATATTTACACCTGGAAATAAAATCTATGTATTTATACCCAATATACACTTTTCTCTTTCTATGATGCTGACTGGCACATCTTTGTTTTCACATGTAAGACATCAGGGAAGACAAACTGCACAAAAATCCAACTAAATGGATATTGTGAAAGGGATATGTGTTGTATGTTGTGCACTTAGCTAACCAGTGTTTAGCTTAAAGGTCCCATACAGTCTAAAGGTAGATGTCCATGTGTTGTGTGATTATAAAGCAGGTCTAGGTTCTATATTAATACTGTGAAAGTATCAAAGCCTCAGTCCACAGAGAAATGCACACAGCCTGTATTCAGAAACTGAGCCTTAAAACCAGCCGTCAGGACTTCTGGAACTTTGTGATGTCACAACAAAGCAGTCACCGCTCTCAGCCCTGCCCCAAGCCCCCAAGCTAATTGAATTAGTATTAATATTTACTATTGAAAAAAACATCAGAACTATAATAAGCTATATATTGGCATCATTGAATAAAGTAGAGAAGACTGCATCAGGAGGGAGAAATGAATATGTGACATAAACGTGTTAATACCCTGTCATTGATACAATTTTATGAATTCATTGATACTTGATTGATACTTGGTTTAGCTGTTCTTATTTAGCATTTCTCATTTCTTATCAGTCAATATGTACTCTGATTACATCTCTGTGTGTGTGTGTGTGTGTGTGTGTGTGTGTGTGTGTGTGTGTGTGTGCGCGTGTGTGTGCGTGCGTGTGCGTGGTTTCAGATGGATCCAACCCTTACACCCTGAAACTGTGTTTCTCCACCTCCTCTCATCTATAAAAAGCTGCAAAGCACAAGGAGAGGCTGCTGAGCCTGGTGACGGTGGTGATGGCTGAACTCTGACCTCTGACCTGAGAGAGGGACGGGGATCATGAGGGAGTGGAGGAGAGATAAACTGTGAAACAAGAAGAAAGTGAGAGAGATGGCCTTTAAAGGAGATAAAGAAGATGGAAAGAAGAGTTAACACTCCGAACACCAAACATCCGCCCATCATCCAACCGTCCAATCAAAAGCTGACAGACTAGTGACTGTCTGAAATCATGTCTTTATATTGTCATGAGGGATGTCTGTAGGACACTGCTCATGTGTTTGTCCCAGAAGTCTTCACTGCATGGTGTCTTCAAGACAGACAGAGACTGACTCTGAGAAATCTACTGTACAAACCTGAGTCCACTCCAGCTTCAGTCAGTCATCTCTAAATCATGAGCTTCACACGTAGAAGATTTAGACTGAAATCATATTTTAATGTTTAAAAACTGATGAGTACAGTGTGTTGCTTTGAATTGTCATTGAACGTATGTAGTAAATATGGATATGATTTTCTAAGTTCTCATTTAGGGTTTATTAGAACTACATGGACTTCTCTGCCTCAGCAGCAGCAGCAGCAGCGGTGAGGCCTAAGGACACAAGTGTCACTCACACTTTGGCCCAGAGTCATCTCAACCACTGATATGTTGTTAAGTTTGCTGGCTATTCATGGTCCTCAGAGGGAGATGTGGTGTTTTGGTGACCCTCTGACCTGACTTTTCTCATACGGTCAGAATCTTCAGCCAGCTCCTGGTATGTAAAATATAAAAAACTTCTGTTATTTCTTTTAGCTCCATCATCAGCTTTACCACCATCACCAAGCCCATACATAAGAAATATAATGGGCTCGGATTTTCTGAGCACATTCATTCTGCTCAGATAATAACCTCTTTGCATTTTGGAAGTTCCATGATCTTCCCATTAGTGCCACCTTCAGGCAAAAACATCAACTTTGCATACAACATGTCTAATAATGCAACTGGCAGATTGATGAAACACTCATGTTTCCATGGAGATGAACCCTCTTGATTGCAAAGCTTCAATCACATTTTCTCTAGAACCACCCCCAGGACAAAAGGTACATTTTAAACCGCAATGGTGAGACTCAAGAATAACTAAGTTATTATCATGCACTTTGTTCTGTCTTTCAGATTGTGAGGTGTAATGAAATTACAGCCTACAACTCTTTAATGTCGCTTTAATATTTTAAAATAATCCCATGGTCTGAAAACTTGTTGGTGTTGTATATATACAATCTTCTCTTTATTCTCACATGGTACCAGTGTAATATTACAGGGACTGCCCATGAATCTGTGCATTATGTTTATGGGTGTGTTTTTTGCATTTGTCAAAATTAAATTTAGTCAGCAGAACATTCCTAATGCACCCACACCAGGAAACACATCGGTACCATGTGGCATTTCCTGTGCTGTCTGAGTGAACACACAGAGCTGCAGCCGAGTGTGTCGGTTCAGAGTCTTGATTGTAATTTGGGAAGGTAAATGACTGGAGGAGAGCTGCAACAGTGTACTGAACGTGTTCATAGAAACAGTGTAGCCCTACTCTCTGTGTTGTACACTGATGGGTTTTCCCTAAACACAACAGATAAATGCTGGTTTATCTTAGTGGGTGTTGAGCCAAAAACAATATTAGACAAGTAGCAATTCTGCCTGCATGCGAACACAGAGCTTGTTCGATGCTTTGACTAAGAGATTGGACCTAATGCATTAACATCGTCTGACCTTTAAAAAACAGTCCTGCTTTTTATCCTTTTGTCCTTAATGTGATGTTTTTCCTCTGTAAACAGGATTTTGTTGTTTGTTGTGACTGAGGAGTTAATCAGTGTAAACCAATGGGACATAATTGATCAGATTTGCAGGAAGGCAGGGTTGTGGAAAAAACTGTGTAGGTTGGACTCAATGCATCCACTACAGCAGCAGCATGGCCCCAGCTTCCAAAGTGGCACTTGCCTAAGAAGTTTAAGGGCCCATCTTTGAGTTCAGTTTAACCTTTTAAAACAGGGGTGAATACACCTGAAATATGTATTACACATATGCACTGCTTTTTAAAATGCGATGAGTGCACAACTACAGTAAGACCAGTGTGTCAAAGTGGAACTGTGATAAATAGAATGATTTTACATCAAAACTCTGGAATTACATATATTGAAGGACATTTTTTGCTTTGTCATGTTAAACAGCATTTCATTATTTCTTGTAGTATTTTCATTTTTATAATCTAATGCTAAAATAAGATTTTATGTGGATTTTGCATGAAATGTGTGAATTAACAGGCTACCTAAAATCTGTAAAATGCACAGGCATAGATGGATTACTGAGGAGGAGGGGAGCCTTTTGCCTATCTGTGATCACAGGGCCATTTTCTCATAATCCGTCCATGTCCAGGCCCAAAGTAATCGGATACACTGGGCTTCTGAGGCAAGTGTAGTTACAGAAAGCATATTGTCTCTGTTCCATCCTGCATCTCATACAGGACACGCAGATTTCACTGCTCCAAGCCTTTTTTTTTTAGTACACCACGATCCATCACACTTGAATTAAGGCATGCTTTTTTATATGACAATAAGGAAATGGTGTGAAAAGTCTCCACAGACAAATCCTTTTTAGTCTGCAGTTAAATTATTGCTCCTTTAGATGCTGTGAAACAGTTTCATTAAACAGACACCGAGAGGTTTGTATGCGTCTTACAGCACTTAAATCTTACTGTATTTATAAGGAGGTTTTATGTATTATAAGCTTTTGAAGCCTTGAAGGCGGTTTGAAAAGTGGGGACTGTTGTCACTCTGACAGATTCACAGGTTTCATGATTTTAGGCTGTAAAGGTTTAATGTTGTTAATAGTCTGTAATCACTGACAAAACATTTAGAAAAATACATAGAACTATATTGTGCCATTCATTTAAGAATCCCTGTGGTTGTAACTTACATGTACATGTTCAAGCTGAATAAAGTCAAGTCTGGGGCTGTAAGGTCTATACACACAGCTCAAGTCAGCCATCTCCCATGTGTTTTCATTCACAGCTTAACAGTGTATTCGCATGAAAAGGATTTTTAACACATTCAAGGTCACTGGGATTTTTGACACTCAGCAGCAGAGACAAATAGATATTCCTTTATTAGTCCCACTCTGGGGAAATGCAGTGTTACAGCAGCAAAGTGACAGAACAAAGGGAAAAGAATGTCAGTACCAAGTACTTAAAAAAAGATAAATAATATAATATGTATAATTAGACCTTAAATTGAACAAAACACAACACAATAGCAGCTGATAAGTAATGATACTTGAACTTCTTTAGGCAGGTTACATTTAAAGCAAATGACAGACATTTAGCAGTGCTGTTTTCTACACTCAGCACATTATACACTCGCCAAGCGTTTCATTAGCACCCCGTACAAATACTGGATAGTTCCTCTCTTTGTTCTTGAAACAGCATCAGTTCTTGGTGGCATGGATTCAACAACATGTTGGAAACTTTCCTTTTGAGATTTTTCTGCTCCGGTGTTGGTGAGTCTGTGCCCACCACAGCCTCAGGTTTCTGTTCTTGGTAGAACCAGACATGGTCTTCTGCTGTTATAGTCCATCCACCTCAAGGTTGGATGTGTTGCTCATTGTGATGCTTTTCTGCTCACCAGCTGTAAGGAGTGGTTATCTGAGTAGCTGTAGCCTTAAAATAGAATGAACCGGGTTCAAAGACAACACGTGGAAATAGCTGAACAGATAGACAGTCTATGGTAGTACCACTATGACACAGAACAATCTGGCAAAGAGTGGGCTTTATATACTGCAGGCTTCAGGTGCAGTTGATGAGTGTATTGGCAGCAGGTGGAAACACACACACACACAGAGAGACAAACTGGGGACGAACGGGACAGGAAACAGGAACGAGAAAACATGTATATGACATGTATAATGAAGGTCATACAACAAATGTTTGTCCCTGTGGCAGGTAAAAATCAGCCATGATACCAACCATTCATATATGATACGAATTTACTTATTCCACAACACTCACTGAAATACTGTATGTGAAAACATACACCCCATCATATTAAACACAGAGCTGTGTGAATCTTATGCCCAGCTTTCAATTAGGAAATGTAACACTTGTCCAGCTCCTCCAGCTGAGCTCTTCAAGACACATCTAACTCTCCATTCAGTATTATATAGGGTATATTCTGTCCGACAAGCCTTACTGTGTATTTTCTGTTTCTTCCATTAACCTGAAACATGCTGCTTTGCTTCTCTGTGCATATTCTGAAATGACTGGCTAATACTGCACTGGTGAGTAAAAGCAGCACTACATCAAGACAAAACAACTATTATTTTGTTGTAGCCATAAACAAAAACTTAGGTTACAAGTCTCTGCCATAGCCTCCTAGTGGCTGTAGTTCCCCCAAAATAATAAAGTTTTGATTTTACCTAAATCAATGAGGTGTCTCAGTTTTCTAGTAAAGTAGATATATGTGTATTTGGATATGAGGAAAGAAAAAACACTGTTATGGTGACAGAAGTTCAACCTCTGGGACAAGCCTAGGCATAGGCTAACCCTGGGTAAGGGCATCATTTTAATAAAGATAAATACACAACTGTAGATGTATACATACATCTGTGTCATGCCTGACATAATTATTTCTACAGTTACAACTATACTGACAGAATTAACGCACATAAAACGCACAATAGATTGGAGAGAGGAAGGTGGCCCCTGCCTGAAAGACGAAACTCTGGGCAGAAATGTAATCAATTTACGTCGGCGCGTTCTCTCCCGCTCAACTCATGTGACCGCGTCCTCTTCCCTGATTGGCGGTTTTGAAATACACAGATCGAGCTCATTGGGTAGTTTTGAACCGCTGCAGAACTGTGGTGAATTCAAAAGAGTGTGTGAACATTCCAGCGGCAGTCTGTACAGAGAGAGTACACACCGCAGCGAGCCAGGCAGTCAGGTAATTATTATTATATTTTACACTGGTCAAAACAGGAGCTGAACAATCTATCAGGATAGTTGAAGACGTGGACAGAAATTATGTGGACAGAAGTTGGTCACAACTTCGGCTAGAAAGTAAATGGAAGATAGGCTGGGCGATTTAGCATTAGCTAAGCTAACGTTGGTGACCTTATCTTGTTCAGCTAGCTTGAAGAAAACGGTAAACGTTAACCGTAACTTATTTATATCATGGCCGTCGCATCAGTAACATTACTTAACAAATAGCGAATACAAAAAAAAAAAAAAACATATATATAATAAAATATTATTCAGACAACATAACTCCAACGTTAATGTGCTAACAGTTTGAATAACTGACCGAGTCTTTGTATGGTAAAAAGTCTATGATTCTCTCCTGTAAATTGTTGGAATAACAGTTAACACAATGATGTGCCGGTTTCACGCTGTTGATAATGTTTCTGCAAATTACGTCAGCCTCTCTCAGCCTTGTTTCACGCAAAAGCTCATTTTACACTGCAAGTAAAACAGTCACCATAACCCAGTGTCAGTAAAATTCGAGTATGTTATGAGATGGTAAGTGTTGGCTGAACCTACTGGGAACTAATGATAGTTGCTGAAGTATGACAACAAGTTGTTTTTTCTTTCAGGCAATAATGGAGGACTACTTGAAAATAGAGAAAATTGGAGAAGGTTGGTCTAAATGTTTTTTTTTTTTTATTTGTCCAAATTATTCAAAGTGCTATAAATGTTGTGCTGCTGAAATTTACATTGACAAATGTTTTCAGCATTCTTCCATTACCCTTTTACATATTTTAATCAACAATGTCATGATTGTAAAGTTTATTCAGTGTCAGTTTTGCTCTGCTGCATTTGATCAGAATTACATTGGTAACTTGTTCTTGCAGGCACCTATGGCGTGGTGTATAAGGGCAGACACAAGGTCACAGGACAGGTTGTGGCCATGAAGAAGATCCGTCTGGAGAGTGAGGAGGAGGGTGTTCCCAGCACTGCTGTCAGGGAAGTCTGTCTGCTTCAAGAGCTGAAGCATCCCAACGTTGTACGGTATGCTCACTTTGTGTAGAGTAGATGGTGTATCTGCAAATTCTGTCAGGTTAAAAGAATTTAAAGATCAAATAAATTTTCCATTCTATGAAATGCCAGTGGTATCTGAAGACACTTGTAGAAAACAGCTGTGGCTGATTGTCTGCCACTGTTGTTGTTGTAACCTATGTTGGTTGTGAGTGGTATGTCACTGACAGTTGTTGGTATGCCGCTGCTGTTTTACTGTCTTATGTGCTAATAAATAGTATGTCACTCATGTTCCACTGTCAAATACCACTTCACACAGACCAGTGCAACTGCCACTAGAACAACAGTGGCAATCCCTCAACCCCATTTGGATCTGTGTTTCTCAAAATAATGCCACCATGTTGGTTACAAATCACAAAAACACCTCACCATGAGAAGCATCATGTATTGTCATCTGGTAAAATGTTACTATGTCAGCAAGGTGTTGACTCAACTCTTAGTATAAGTGGAGTTTAGGGCTGCCCCCTAAAAGTTGAAATGAGTGAAAGTTGACTCTCATTTCCAGTTCACTCATGGCACTATTTTTATTTTTATTTTTTTATTTTTTAGCTCCCTCACAGTACACAGCAATGCAGGATCAATAGTGTGGCAGGCTGTAAACTAAACAAACCAAGTCTCAATTACTTGACCACAAAACTAATTATGATAGAAGTAGAGACGGGTGATGAAAATGTAGAGTAGTACAATGCCTGACAGCGTGAGCCAGAGGAGCGGAATCATCTCTGTTGACTCCTCAGGTACTTTCAGCTGCAGCTAATAATTTAAAAATAAAAAAATTCAGTGAAAATGCACAAATGACTATTCCAACTGAAATTGCAATATCTGCCAAAATAACCCTTTATAATGATTTTTTAATATAATATTTTTATTTTTTCATTTTTTTGGCCTGTCGTGTAGCTCTAATAATAATTTTGAGTGAGTTTAAAAATGAAAAATATAAATAAGAAAAAGAATGAAGCAACAAGCCGCAAGACCCTGACCAATTAATACTAGTGCATCCTCTGTCTTGGCTGTGAAAATATAGAATATAGAATTATGCTATTCACGTGACAAAATAATTCACCCAGATTTTGTTGTTGGATATGTTTGATCACCCAGCACAGTGTGTTGCCAGATGATGATTTCATTCATGGCAGCTGCCTACAGTACATCCAGTCAAACCATTCACATACAGTATGTGAGCAAACACGAATAAGAGTCACAATTTATGGGAAAAAATTTTAATACAGTGAACTAAGCCAGAATATGTGTGTTTGTGTATATCCCAGACTCCTTGATGTCCTGATGCAGGAGTCTCGTCTCTACCTCATCTTTGAGTTCCTGTCCATGGACCTGAAGAAGTACCTGGACTCTATCCCCTCTGGCCAGTACATGGAACCTATGCTGGTCAAGGTAATTGTGTGTTTGTGATGAATAAACTGTCAGTGCAGTTCACCTGAGGGATCTTCAGACTATTTATGTGCAGCAGTAGTGGGACAGTTTTGTTATTGCAACATGGTGACCTAAAATGCTAACATCAGTCACGTGCTTTAAATTTCTGACCTCATTAATTGCTTTGTAACAGTTTTTCTCATTGCTGTCTAACTGGTTATATAGCCAAGCTGACTATAGTCAGTCATTTTAAAACCCATAGGGGCTTTACATTCAAGTTACAGGGGGGAAGTTCTCTGTTTTGCTAATAACGCTTGTCCAGATTTTCTTTTCATCTGGACGGAGGGAACAAACCATTAGCATCACAGTTAGAGAACGTTAAAGTGATAGTTCAGGTTATTTTACATGGTGTTGTGTGAAGTACTTGTCCATAGTAAGTGTATTACCTGCAGATGATTTGGGTTTGGAGAATCAAGAAAGAGCACCGGGAACAGAAGCTGAGTGATATGCTGCTGTGGACAGGGGGAACGGAAAATGTGTTTTAATCATTGGGGAACACTGCTCAGGGTTCAAACAGTTTGGGAACCACTGGTCTTCAAACAGATTAATGTATGATCTGTCCATTCAGTTTCATGGCTGTAAATATATGTCCATCTCCATGTTCTCTCTCCTCCCCTCACCCTCATCACCTTTTAGAGCTACCTTTACCAGATCTTGGAGGGCATTTATTTCTGTCACTGTCGTCGAGTCCTCCACCGGGACCTGAAACCCCAGAACCTCCTGATCGACAACAAGGGAGTTATCAAACTGGCAGACTTTGGCCTTGCTCGGGCCTTTGGTGTCCCTGTCAGGGTCTATACCCATGAGGTAATTATCTATTCACACACCGCTGCATAAGGGGATATTTGGTTAACAACATCAACAAACAGAAAGCCTCTAAAATGACACACACAACCCATGTGTGTGTTCTCAGGTTGTAACTCTTTGGTACCGGGCTCCAGAGGTCCTTCTGGGTTCACCCAGATATTCAACCCCTGTTGACGTGTGGAGCACTGGAACTATCTTTGCTGAACTTGCCACCAAGAAGCCTCTGTTCCATGGAGACTCTGAGATAGACCAGCTCTTCAGGATCTTCAGGTAGACCCACCAGACCACATCTATGTCTGTTTAGTAAAACCCTTATCAGCTGTTCAACACAGATGTGAATTCAAACATGTAATGTAGTTGCTGAAGTCAGCAGTAAGTCATTCATAGTATTATACTGTTTCTACATCTGCCACAATATTTACAGCCACTACATTTTCTTCTATTTGAGTGAAGCTGCTGCTGCCAGAGTTGAGTTTTTTATTTATGCATTTAAAGCAACATTATATGTTGTTATATGGATGTTCAGGTTGGGTAAACGTGGCTTACACAAGACACACACCTTTAGATTCACTATGTTAACAAACTAGGGCTCCCATGGGTCCTTGATATCCTTGAAAGTTTTTGAAAATTGACATAAATAGATGGTTCTATTCATGTCATTTAAGTTTTTTCTTTTTACCTAATGTTAGTAAATAGGATTAGTGTTGCCGTCTACATGTGTGCAAGAGACCACACAGTCTGCCATCACTGTAACATAAAAAGTGTTCACATTCAAGTGAGCTTCTGTAAACTGCTCGTTCTCATCATAAAAATTCTTAGGCCGGGAACATACTGAATGCGTGGAGGCTGCGGAATGTCTTGATTTTGATCTCGGCGTGCATGTTAACCGACATGCGTCTCACAACCTGTCAACCTCATATTGACATCATAACAGCAACATTACATAAAACTTACTCCGTCCACTATAGTTGTCTATGTCTAGACAGAAGCTGAATATGATCACACATGAAAAAGTATGAATATATTTTCTTTAACCATTTCAGCAGCTTCATGTGGAGAGAGACATTTTACTGATGTTTTCTGTCAAAAATAAATCAGAAATTAATGTACAGTGAAAAGAATTCCAACAACCTGCAAACTCCTATGTCAGCTGCAATGCAGGCAGTGTGTTCCCAGTGTTAGTTTTGTAACAAGAATTAAACTTGATCTGTCTATTAGCAGATAAATCTATGTTGTTCATTTTTTTGTTCTGTCACCTCGCTATCTCTCTATCTATATATCTATTCCTCACTCTTCTTTTCAACAAGTTGGGAAGCCGACAGCAGAGCCTAACTTTGTTTTTGAACTTCAATAAACATCAAGAAATGTCTGGCCATCATCCTAATATTAATAATAATGATATTATTTGAATGAAATGGTACATAAGTTGTATTTGCTGCAGCATTTGACTTATCATTAACATTAAGCCCTGCAAGCCCCTCCCTAAAAGTTCCTGAAGTAGAATAAAGTACTGTCGCTGGAGCAGGTACAGGTGGGTTTAGTACCTGGTTCCCCCAGTTAAACTTAGGTTTACTTCCTGAGGTTCTTGTAGCTGTCCTTCTCTATTTGAATACTTCTGTCTGTTTGTTCTTTCCAGGACTCTGGGAACCCCAAACAATGATGTGTGGCCTGAGGTAGAGAGTCTACCTGACTACAAAAACACTTTCCCCAAATGGAAGTCTGGGAACCTGTCATCAATGGTGAAAAACCTGGATAAGAATGGCCTGGACCTCCTGGCAGTAAGGACTACTTTGTGATGTCTTAAACGTCAGGCCTTTATTGTTTGTCTGCGCAGTAACAAACATGTAGTTACCTTGTGAGCTTAACACTGGTCCTCCAGGGTTTCTCCTCTTTCAACCAGCCCCATAGTCTCAAACCCCAAAACTTTAAGTGCAATCACCACATCGTT
The DNA here is from genome assembly GCF_021018895.1 of Seriola aureovittata. Taxonomy (NCBI): domain Eukaryota; kingdom Metazoa; phylum Chordata; class Actinopteri; order Carangiformes; family Carangidae; genus Seriola; species Seriola aureovittata. The sequence continues at coordinate 2,266,664 of NC_079377.1, forward strand.
TGATACTGTGCAGCACACCACTACAGTTGTGTGGCTAGTCCATCACTCAGTCAAAACATTGAGTAAATAAGTAAGTAAATTAATTAATCAAAGAGTTCACCACTGACATCAAAATGAAATGTCTCTTTATCATTTCTTGATCAAATGTCTGCCACAGTTTTTCTCAGCATGCCCTGAGAGACTGTGGCACACTTTTAGATATCCAGTTTACTAAGAATGAAACAAATAAAATCATTAAATCAATAAATTTGAGACGCTGAAACCATAAAATATTTTTGGTAATTTTACTTGCAAAAACAACTAAAACATTCATTGATAATCAGAATAGTCACTGATTAGTTTCCTGTTTATAGACTAATTGATGATCGGACTAATGGTTTAAGCCCTGAAACTGTGAAATACAGGAATGTTCATTTTGTTAATTAGTTTTTTAAAGCACTTTGTTAATCAATACCTAACAACTATTGTTGGTCAAGTGAACTAGCAGGGGAGGTTGCAATTAAACAGCTAACCTTTCCTATATAATCATGAGACAAACACGTCAGTTTTTTTCAACATGTAGAGGCTGAGATCTTATTGGCCGTCCTCGCTGTGAAGACATTAAACTGACTCCTCTTCTTCTCTGCTGTAGAAAATGCTGATCTACAATCCCCCGAAGAGGATCTCAGCGCGGGAAGCCATGACTCACCCGTACTTTGATGACTTGGACAAATCCACCTTGCCCGCTGCCAGCATCAACAAGATCTGAAACGCATACTGACTTTACATACAAACACACCCATTGTGAATTATCATTCTGTAAATACTTGTGTGTGAAAATTGTTGTAGACCTTTAGTAATGTTTTGTCTTTCAACAACGTCTTTTCAATAAAACTGCACTTTCTGTGATTCTCAAAACTTTAATCTTCTCGCTTCATCTAAAAACTTTTTCTCAACATTACCCTGAAGCAGGAACAAGGTTTAAATGTCTCAGTTACTAAAATGGTTTACAGCTTAAAGAGTACATGACATGTCGGAGCATTTGAGTTCTTTATGATCCAGGATCTCATAGTGGTAGATCAGTCCATGGTACAAATGTAGACTGGATCCATTCAGTGTAGGTCGGAGACTCGGAAAATACAAACTCCACAAACATTTTCAGCTACAGGTTTGAAAAACTAAACATTTTAATATAGTCCACATGGATTTCCCTCCACTTCGATTTCACAGCCTTGATGACTGACTATAGATGCTATAAGTTTGTGACCTAAAACCTAGATACTCTCTCAGAGAGAAACCTGAGTCTGTTAATGAGCACAGCATCATAATGTCATATTTTACCTCATGAATGAATGAATGGGTTGAAAGTGATTATTTAATGCAGTTATGCTCGTTCAAAGAAGAGGACTCACCTCGGCTTTGAAGCAATAATAGCTGAGTTCAGGACAGTTGACACGAGTACAGATGTCATCAATCTTCCACATTTTTTTTTATTCTACTTCTAAATATCACTTTAAATAGCATTTCCCATGAGCCTCAGCATTTTATCCTCGCATACCAAATACTCCACTCCTTATCTATTCATGTTGACTGGCTTGTAATGAATAAAGTTGATTCTTCCATGTGAACATGTTCATAGCTGAAAGAGTAAACTGATCAGCTGACCAGGATCAGTGACGCTGACGATCCCAGGGAGAGTCTGACTGAACTGAAGTGGCTTCATGTTAAACTACCAATACAGTGTTAAACTACTTTAGTGCAAGTTAAAGCTCTATTCAAAATCTTACTGACAATTTTATTTCTTTCTGTTTTATTGAGAACCATAGACTGAATAAAAAACAAGGGCCACCATGTTGTCAGGAGGTGAAAAGAAAAGAAATCTAAGGAATAAAAAAAATGTTGTCATTAAACATGACAGATGTAATTTCATGTAAGTCTAATGTAAGCTTTTGTCTGGCCTGAATATTTTTTAGAACAACATATGTTTGGGTGAGTAAACCTGTTTTGTAAAACATAAAAACAACTGATCAACAAAAGGAGCCTTTGTTTTCGTATTTTTATTTAGTCAGTGAGTCTGGACGTGATAAACACAGCAAACATTTCAAACTAAATGAATCTTTCTTTTAAACCTTCAAACACAGACCTCAGATCAGACCTTGGTCTCTGCTGAAGAATCTTCTGCCTCATCTTTATCTAACATCTCCATGGTTAGGACACTGACAGGTTCACACATGACTGACAGTGGAGGAGTTGGCTGTGATTGGTTTTTCTCCTGTGGTGAACACAGTGTACAGTCTATCACATTTTCCAAAACAGAATAAAGTTCATTTAACTGACTAAAATGAGCACTATAGTTTTCCATAGTTTTCATTTCCAGCAGAAAGCTGTAAAACAGTTCAGATCAGAGTTTGTTACTGTAAAAGAAGTGATGTTCTTATTGGCCATATATGTCATTCTTTAGTTTTCTTGTCTTTTCCTCTCCTGACAGCATGGTGGGCCTTCTTTTGTATTCTCAAGTCTATGGTTCTCAATAAAACAGAAAATACAATCAGAAATAAAATTGTTTATAAGAGTTGCTCTTGTAGGTATTTCATGTGTGACTTTTCCCTCCACACACCTTAACCCATCACCCTCCATGTTTTCATAAAACATTTCTGAGATTTAATTTCATGTGTCAAAAGTCTAATGTAAACTTGTGTCTGGTCTGAACATTGTTTGGGGGAGTAAACAGTGTGAATAGAAGTAGCAAAATAGTCATGTTTGTCACATATAGTAACATATTCAGGGGAACTCTCATCATTTCTAAATTCGAGTTTAAATTACATTAAATTAAAGTTTGACACTCTGCCCCTGAAGTCACGGGCAGCTCATGTTGACCTCGAGCGTCTCCTCTATACAGAAGGTGACGCAATTTCATACCACTGGCACTGCCTGTTATTCGTCAGTGGTATGAAGCACAGACAGTTGAGTATGTATAAATAATGGTATATATGCAATTGTCTCTGGTTAAGTCGCGCTACGGGAAGAAGACTGTGTCCCACGTGACTGCAGTCCTTTAATACCCCCGCCCCTGAAGTCAGCGGTGTTGTGTAAAAAAGTGATTGTCAGCCAAAATGTGATTGCTGTCCGCGGAAGCGCGCACGGCCGCTTAAAGCTGTATCACACAGTTTGCATTTACAGTTTAAAGCTGCTTTTACCTCAATCAACAGTCGTGACGTTTAAATACACACAACTTTATGTATATGGCAATAGCAGACATGTCTTTGTGAATCTTTAATGTTTATTATTCATTAGTCGAAAGCAATTTTATTGCCTCTGTTGACAAATTAAAGTCACTTTTTCTCTTAGATGTAAAGACTTTGTCCATTTCATATGTCACTTTTTTTTTTTGTAGAAAGTGTTCAGAGTGTGATTAGATATGTTAGGCAAGAATGTGGCCATTTTATACTTGCCCCGATGAAGGCCTAATGGCGGAAACTTGTATGTTTTTATTGTTGTAATGAAGCCAGGAGAAAATAAAGGCTTTTTAAATCATGAAAAGTGTTCGCTTCCTCAAAATGATGGAGGTAAAAGCTGCTGCAGATGGATGTAAACTGTGCGATACAGCTTTAAGCGGCCGCGCGCTACCGCGCGCGCTACCGCGGACAGCATTCACATTTGGCAGAGTCACTTTCCAGGAACCCTGTAGCTCAGTCAGGCAAACGAGCTGCAGCAGGAAAACGACTGGAGAGGCAAGTGTTTGTTTCAGTGCAGTTGTCTTGTTAAATACAAAGAGCCACTATTTTTGAATCACTTTAAAGTAGAAATGTTTCTCTTTTCACTCAGTCGGCGTTGTCACATCCTGGACTGCAGTTGTTCTTGTATGACGCAGTAGCTACTGACCAACTTCCTCAAAGAAAGGGTCACTTCTCATGTTGAAAGATTTCTACTGACCTGTAGAATAAACAGCTGGTAGAATATCATAAGTCTGCAACTCCAACAAAAGGAGACGTTGTCATTTTTTTAAGGCAGTGATGGAGTTTGGTCGTGGTGAAAAATGAAAGGAATTTTTCTTTATTTCTAAAATTTCAAACCTGGACTTAAGATAAAGCTGTGGTGCTCGGGTGAATCCTCTGGCTCATCTTTATCTGACGTAGCTCTGTTTCAAGTAAACAGTACTTGTACTTGTACTTGTACTTGTACTTGTACTTGAAATGTAGTGGAGTCAAAAGTACAATAATTGTCTTTCAGTGTAGTGGAACAAAAGTCATAAGTTTCCAAAAAAGTGTATATTCAAGTGAAATACATATTCTCAAGCAATATGATTAAGTACATGAACTCAAGTAAATGTACTTCATCACTGTCCACCCCTGAATGTAACATGTAGGGCAGGCATGTCCAAAGTCCGGCCCGGGGGCCCGCCAGCACTGTTGACCACAGTATAAAATACACGCCTACAAAAAAAGCTATTTGACATTTCACCAGAAGGTGGCAGTAGACCTGTGGCCGCACTCTCGCCGCCGTGACCCTTGTGTGACCCTTTGAGCCCATTTCTGACATGGCGACTGTAACTAAAAAAAGAAAAGTTGACAGCGAGGGCCGCCAGCTCCCTCTTGTCGACTTCTATCTCCAGCTGGATGAAGGCAGGTTCCAAGAGATTCGAACATTTGCTAAGAAATTGCTGAGCTTGTTTGGCTCCACATATTTGTGCGAGGAGACATTCCCGGTTATGAACATTAAACAAGAGCCGCGTGAGGACGAGACTAAGTGACTCTCACCTGCGTGACGTCATGCGCATCAAAAACCACTGTTTTTGAGCCAGACCTGGACTAGGCCTACATACTGCAGTCCAGATCTCAGTATCACCCTTCACATTAGTGCAGGCAAGATATGTGTTTAGTCCTCTGAGGTGGATAAATTCTAAAATCTCTGTGATTTTTTTGTGATGATCAAAACCACAGTTTTGAATATGCATGAGCCACTGTTTTAAATTTAGAAGTTTACAGTGAGCATTTAATAGTGAATAATATGTAATGTTTCAAATGAACCTAGATATGTTTCAGCTTCCCAAAAGTTTTTTTTCCAGACAGACTTTTTCTTCACTTTATGTGGTCTTCAAATATGAAAGGCAGAGTGATTTTGGCAACAAAAAAAAATGAAGTATGCCATTTGCAATAAAAATTTCATAAAATAGTTAATTTGTATTTAATGTTAATGGTTCAAAGAATGTCAGGTTGAGTGGTCAGCCCCCACACATTTTCACCTGACCAAATCTGGCCCTCTTTGCAAAAGGTTTGGACACCCCTGATGTAGGCTAATTTGTCTGCAATGCCACATGTCTGTCTTTTTATCTCTTTTCATGGTTGTGAACAGTGAAAAGACAAGATGCAACCATTGCCAGGAAACAGGACGACCTTTCCCCATCCAAGGTCAGGCTGTAAAATGTTCTGACTGTCCTCAGCATTATACCTTTCTTGTTTCTGGATTTCATACTGTAGACTGCAGTTTCTGTTTCAAGTGATATGATGCCATATGCTCTGCAGGGAGAAATCTACTCACATGTTAGCTCCTCCCTCGGCTCCTGTTTGCCCTCTGCCGGACTCTGGCTACCAGAGCGACTTTGGCTCTGATAGCGGCCTGAGGTAATAAGACAGTAGAAGTAAAATGATCCTTCAGGTTCAACCACTGAATTCTCTTTCAAGAAAACAGTTGGAACATAGTTTATTTTACGTTGTCAAAGCTATTCTATTGTACTGTAGCAATAACTGATGACACATCAAAGGTTGATTATTCAAATGATTCAACTCCATATACTCAGTATTTTCTTTGTGTTTTTTTTGAAGTGATATTCGCTCCACATGTAGCTCCACTCAGACCATAACAGAGAGTGACAGGTCCCGGGATACACCTCCATTTTTTCAAGACAAACCCAGACGTGTAAGGTAAGCTGACAGCTAAGGAGGATACATTATTTGTATGTTATCATACTGTATGTTTATTTATTCTAGAAATGTGACATGTTCATTTGTTTGTTCACAGGCAGAACAATTGTAGTTAGTTGGTTACATTTCAGATCATTATTATTATGACAGCTATAATTTTCTTTCATTTAATTGTCATAATCTGAGTTCAGTGTTAAAAGTCAAATTCATTTACCAGTAAATATACATTAAATTAAGGGACAGACCATTTTTGAAGTTATCCAAAGAGTCTGAATTTAAGAGAAAGCATGTGACCACAACAGCAGTAATCAGGTGACGGTTCCCTGTGTTAGTCAGTATCTGCTGCTGCTTAGATAAACTGTTGAAGCGCTGTGCTACTAGAAAGTCAGAGAACTGCCACAGACAAGAGACAAAGACATGGAAAACTCTTTCAAGGTCACTGGTTAAAAAATAAAATAACAATGAAATCAACTTCCTGACTTTAAATATCATTTTCATAGATTTTTAACTTAAGACTGTATCACCTGACATTCCCATATGTCCATTAGAGATGATGTTATTTAAGGGAGACCCTCACAAGTTACTTGACAGTTGTTGAGACAGGATGCAAACAGTTGAACAGCTGAGCCAAACTCCCACATCATGGATGTTCAATGAGAACTTTGTGATTTGCAGTGTCAAAGGCAATTTATAGACAATATTGTATTGTATGTAATTCAATGGGGCCGACTCTGTCTGGGGTATAAGATACTGTAGGTTTGTTCAAATAAGGTCATTACTATTATTTACACTAAAGATATCACATATGTCAAAGTGGATAAAGATTTCTGTAGATAGAAGGTGGTTTCCAAACACCTTCAACACCTTCCATTATAAAAACTTTGAAATTGTATTTTGTAACTAAATTCCAATTTTTCTGTGTCATCTTTTTCTGTTTAGATCGAGAGGCAAAGACACGGTAAGAGTTTCCTCTGCAGCCAAGTGTTGCAGTAAGAAGCTTTATCTCAGAGCTCAGCTTTTCTTTTATCTAACGACTTCAATAAAACATACAGTATCTCACAAAAGTGAGTACACCCCCTCACATTTTTGCAAATATTTTATTATATCTTTTCATGGGACAATACTATAGAAATGAAACTTTGATATAACTTAAAGTAGTGAGTGTACAGCTTGTATAGCAGTATAGATTTACTGTCCTCTGAAAATAACTCAACACACAGCCATTAATGTCTAAACAGCTGGCAACACAAGTGAGTACACCTCACAGTGAACATGTCCAAACTGTGCCCAATTGTGTCGTTGTCCCTCCCTGGTGTCATGTGACTCGTTAGTGTTACAAAGTTACAGGTGTGAATGGGGAGCAGGGCTTTTAAATTTGGTGTTTTCTCTCTCATACTCTCATACTGGTCACTGGATATTCAACATGGCGCCTCATGGCAAAGAACTCTCTGAGGATCTGAAAAATGGAATTGTTGCTCTTCATAAAGATGGCCTAGGCTATAAGAAGATTCTTAACACCCTGAAACAGAGCTACAGCACGGTGGCCAAGATCATACAGCGGTTTTCCAGGACAGGTTCCACTCAGACCAGGCCTTGCTATGGTCGACCAAAGAAGTTGAGTCCACGTGTTTAGTGTCATATCCAGAGGTTGGCTTCAAAAAATAGACGAATGAGTGCTGCCTGCATTGCTGCAGAGGTTGTGGAAGTGGGGGGGTCAGCCTGTCAATGCTCAGACCATACGCCGCACACTGCATCAAATCGTTCTGCATGTCCGTCGTCCCAGAAGGAAGCCTCTTCTGAAGCTGATGCACAAGAAAGCCTGCAAAGAGTTTGCTGAAGACAAGCAGTCCAAGAGCAAGGATTACCGGAACCATGTCCTGTGGTCTGACGAGACCAAGATAAACTTGTTTGGCTCAGATGGTGTCAAGCGTGTGTGTGGCGGCACCCTGGCGAGGAGTACAAAGACAACTGTGTCTTGCCTACAGTCAAGCATGGTGGTGATAGCGTCATGGTCTGGGGCTCCATGAGTGCTGCCGGCACTGGGGAGCTGCAGTTCATTGAGGGAAACATGAATATCCAGTGACCAGTATGAGAGTATGAGAGAGAAAACACCAAATTTAAAAGCCCTGCTCCCCATTCACACCTGTAACTTTGTAACACTAACGAGTCACATGACACCAGGGAGGGACAACGACACAATTGGGCACAGTTTGGACATGTTCACTGTGAGGTGTACTCACTTGTGTTGCCAGCTGTTTAGACATTAATGGCTGTGTGTTGAGTTATTTTCAGAGGACAGTAAATCTATACTGCTATACAAGCTGTACACTCACTACTTTAAGTTATATCAAAGTTTCATTTCTTTAGTGTTGTCCCCTGAAAAGATATAATCAATTATTTGCAAAAATGTGAGGGGTGCACTCACTTTTGTTAGATACTGTACATTGTCTGCCACGGTCTAAAAATCTAATAGGATTGTTGAGAAATGCAAATCATGAAATAAAACAGATTATATTTCTGTGGATTTGATGGTAAAGGAAGGTAAAAAGTGCTGTTTCTTTTCCTTTTGATATTTCAAATGATGGATTAGTTAGACTTAATATACACTGTTGGCCACTTCAGATACTTTGCATCAATCACAAATTATACTTGTCAGTTTGTGTTGATCATGACATTCATCTTCATGTGTCCTCTCAGACTCTGCTTTCTAAAATAGAAAGCATTGTTGCAGATCTAATGAAATGTGAGGCTTCGCCAGTTGTCGTTGCAGTTTCCCTCGTTGTGACAGCAGTAGTTCTCTGTTTCGTCGGCAGTCTTTTTACCCGAGGTACTGCATTTTTCTGATCATTTCTCTAACGTATTACTGATAAACATTCTTAAATATTTGCTGATCAGGGAAATCATTTTATTTTTCAGAGAGGGGGGCGACTCCAGAGGTGAAAATTGTGCTGCCGGGCTATTCAGGAGAAGGGAAGAGCACAGCAGAAACGGATAAGATGCTGAAGCAAGTTATTGAAGAACTTAAAAAGGAAGTGGAAAGAAGGGTTCGATCAGAAATCCAAGCAAAGAAAGATACAAGCGAAGCTACAGAAAGTTCTGGATTCATCATGTCTATAATCAGTTTTTCTTTTCGATGGTTAATTGTTCTTTTTCTTTTTCTTTTTTTTTATATTTTGCAATTCTATATTTATTGGATAGTTGAGGACATTCCACCATTTACAGACATATAGCCCTGCTGTTACAGAGAGAGTAAGAGAGAAATCAGCAGTAAATAATCAGTATGGCTAAGAGCCCTTCCTTTCTCAACATCCTTTTTTTTTTTTTTAAACAACATGTATTCAGTAGAATTTCCTATAACTATTTTACAATTCTAAAAAGGGATGTAATTTAACCCATGTGTGCATTAATGTGTTGGGAGACAATCCAGTAAGTTATCTACATTTCAAGACAAAAAAATGACAAGAAATGAATATATACTGTAGCGGATGTACCTGTCCTGGCATCAGTCACAAGCCATTAAAGAAGTTAATTGTAAGGACATGCAGAGTTATGGACCCAAAATTGACACTTTCTTACTCTTCCCACCATCAATCTTTAAAATTGATAGGAAAAAGAGACAAAGGACCCTTCTCCCACAAACAGACCATGCTTTTAGCATGTCAGAGAGATACACAACCAGACCATGGGTCAAAGGGTCAGCTCCAGAGGATCAATGAATGGACACCAGGCAACTGGAGAATATAGGCAAAATCTCCCATTTGTAACAATAAGACTCTCTCTAATGATATTTGATTGTTTCTTTTTTAGGAAAAGTAATACCATAAGAACTGATTATCACTAAGCCACATTCCAATCTGAGGAAGAATATAGAATTAAATATCTAACTGTTCTGTAACTCATGAGATGTTTCTATGTAATAGCTCTCTTCTCCAAGTGGAAACACAGGAGGAGACGGGTGACGCCCAAGAAACGTGCGTCTGCCACCAGGGGAACAGTCGTGATCAATTCACACATTGCTCTGTAGCTATGTAGCTCCAAGCTCCAAGCTCCAAGCCCAGCTCTGAATCATCGGCTCTTAGCTTTAAGCTGCTAGCCACAAAAACTCATGGCTCTTAGCCACAGGCTTTTGTCTGCGTCTTTTATTCTTTCTTTGCTACATGCTACAAGTAACATTCTTTTTGTCTACACACGCTAACAGAACCAAAACAACAGAAGTGCTTAATAAGTCATTAATGAGAAGTGAATAATTTTGTTACTTTTGATTATTATCATGTTTTCCTTCTTGAAGATTTTTGACAGTTTTAAGTCATCTGGTCAACGCCAGTTTAATAAATTTCTTTATTTACACCCAGTTGTTGTCCTGTTGTGTTCTTTTGACGTAGAGGCCGGAGATCCATTGAATCGAGAAGTCATGGCTTCTGATATGAGATTGATTAATTCATGTTTTAATAAAACATTACTAAGATTTTAAGTCGAAAAACAAAAGTGCAAGGAGGGTGGTGATTTAAAAAGCCTTTATTTTCTCATGGCTTTATTATAACAATAATAACATGCCTATGCGTTTCAGCCATTACTGTAGGCCTTCATCTGGGCAAGTATAAAATGGCCACCGTTGGGCTCTTCCATTTATAAGGTAGCATTGATCAGAATGGACAGAGAAGTTTTAACATGATAGGTCCAGGCAGTCATATGGCAGACTCTTCAATTTGCAGGTTGGCAAACAATCACATGGTCAGCATGAACAGGTGTAGTCCATAACAATTAAAATCACAAAATCAACCATGTCAAACAGAGAGAACAAACAACAAATTGATATATATATACATAACATCCTAGAACATCTCAATATTTCAGTACACTTGAAGAAGGCATCAAATAGTACTTTCGAGAGTCTCTTTCTCTGGGGCCCAAGAAATGAGATTCCTCAGTCAACAAGATTTACAAAGAAGCAACTTTTACAAAAAAGGAGAGAAATCAAGTTCCACATTTAAACCTGGAAATCAAATAGCTTTCAAAGTATATATCCAGAACGATTCTCTTTGTAAGAGCCGTTTCAATCTCTCTCCACCCCGTATTGAATGTTTTATAATATAAAACATGCATATAAAATGTATATGTTCTATGCCAGAAATCTTTAGTGTGTGTAGTCCTTATAAAGTGCTTATGTTCAGCCCGTCTTGCTTTAAGTTTACACTTAGTTCTCCCAATATAAAAACAACCACAAGGACATTCAAGTCTGTAAACTACATATGATGTATTGCAATTAATAAATGACCTTATTTTATACTTATGACCTGATGTAATGTCAGTAAAGTAGTTGATGTTAGTAGTTACCTGCTCTAGTACTTCACCAGGTTTTCTGCTGCACAGGGGTAAAGCAGCTTTTCAGCTCTTCTAAAGCTGGAAAAAGCTTCTCTAAGTGAACTGTCACTTTTCAAAATATCCCACTTTCTTACAATGATTTGTGTATTTCTGTTTGATTCATTGCTGTAGTGTGTCACGAAGTACACCGGATTTGAATTTGGTTCTGTTGGCAGTCTTGTGTATTTTAGGAAGCATGTAAAAAGAAGGGATTCTTGGGCTGTTGCACAATAGAAAATCACATTCTTTTTGTGTAATCCACTCGCCTGTAGGAGCATTTCTCTCAATTCAGTTTTAATTTGCTCTGTTTGGCTAGACAATAAAGGTTCATAGTACTCACGGTTATCCAGCATGGCCTCTATGTACTTGTCTCTGCCCCACACCACTACTGCCCATCATTTATCAGCTCTTTTGATTATGATGTTTTCATTAGTTGAGAGCAATTTTATTGCCTCTGTTGACGAATTAAAGTCACTTTTTCTCTTAGATGTAAAGACTTTGTCCACTTCATATGTCACTTTTTTTTTGTAGAAAGTGTTCAGAGTGTGATTAGATATGTTAGGCAAGAATGTGGCCATTTTATACTTGCCCCGATGAAGGCCTAATGGCTGAAACTTGTATGTTTTTATTGTTGTAATGAAGCCAGGAGAAAATAAAGGCTTTTTAAATCATGAAAGGTGTTCTCTTCCTCAAAATGACTGAGGTAAAAGCTGCTGCAGATGGATGTAAACTGTGCGATACAGCTTTAAGCGGACGTGCACGCTACCGCGGACAGCATTCACATTTGGCAGAGTCACTTTCCAGGAACCCTGTAGCTCAGTCAGGCAAACGAGCTGCAGAAGGAAAACGACTGGAGAGGCAAATGTTTGTTTCAGTGCAGTTGTCTTGTTTAACAAAAACAAAGAGCCACTATTTTTGAATCACTTTAAAGTAGAAATGTTTCACCACCCTCTTGAGTGCCTCAGATTTTTGCCAAGAATCCATTTCTGAGATTTAATTTCATGTGTCAAAAGTCTAATGTAAACTTGTGTCTGGTCTGAACATTGTTTGGGGGAGTAAACAGTGTGAACAGATTTTGCAAAACAGTCATGTTTGTCACATATAGTAACATATTCAGGGAAACTCTCATCATTTCTAAATTTCAGTTTAAATTACATTAAATTAAAGTTTGACGCCCCCTGATGTGACCCTTATAAAGAAGGTGACGCATTACAGGCAGAATGCGTATGGAATTTCATACCACTGGCACTGCCTGTAATGAGTCAGTGGCATGAACCAGAGAAAGGTGACTTTATACTATTTATAGTATACTCAACACATAGGCTACGAAAACTTTATTTATATGGTAATAGCAGACATGTCTTTGTGAATCTTTAATGTTTATTGAAACGGAATAATCACAATTGTGGCCGTAGAAGAGTGCAATTTAAATGGCTTAATCAGGCCCGACATTAAGCCTCTACATGATCAACAGTATAGTATTGTTCCCAGTGTTTTTGTGTGTTTGGTATTTCTACCATCCTTTTTATACTTGGAAACAAGCCTGTTATTAACATGATTTATGGATAGGTTAGGCTGTATATAAAGGAATAAATGATCGGAAATGATCCTTATGATTTATGATTATTTTAGCTGCCCTGTGCGCCAGATTATAACCACTCAAGTCCATTTCAGCTGCTGTGATACCTTCTGCCAGAAAGTGATCACAGCATCTGCCTTCTTCTCAAGCGGCCATGCGGACAGCATTCACATTTGGCAGAGAGTCACTTTCTGACAGGAACCCTGTAGCAAAGTCAGGCAAACGAGCTGCAGCAGGAAAACGACTGGAGAGGCAAGTGTTTGTTTCAGTGCAGTTGTCTTGTTAAATACAAAGAGCCACTATTTTTGAATCACTTTAAAGTAGAAATGTTTCTCTTTTCACTCAGTCGGCGTTGTCACATCCTGGACTGCAGTTGTTCTTGTATGACGCAGTAGCTACTGACCAACTTCCTCAAAGAAAGGGTCACTTCTCATGTTGAAAGACCTATCGTTAGTGTTATAATGTAATGTAACCAGAGCTGGACAAAGTACACAAATGCATTAGTAGAGTCAGAATATGGATATTCAGAGTATAGATATACATCCTGGTCAAATATTCCTCCAATACAAGTGAAAGTTGTTTAGTTAGATTTTTACTTGAGTTAAAGTACTGGAGTACTACATTTTAAAATACCTCAGTATTCAAAAGTACATTCTATCAACATATTGTTGTATTGTTCCACATTTACTGAACCTAATGACTCTGAAACAACCTGCTGACGGACTGACTGACTGACTGACTGACTGACTGACTGACTGTAGAATCTGGAGAATAAAAGCTTGTAGAATATGATACAAAGACTTAAGACATGGACATAAAAACAACTGACTTCCTCAAAGAAAGGGTCACTTCTCATATTGAAAGATTTCTACTGACCTGTAGAATAAACAGCTGGTAGAATATGATAAGTCTGTGATAATGGCTATAAAAACACAACTCCAACAAAAGGAGACATTGTCATTTTTTTAAGGCAGTGATGGAGTTTGGTCGTGGTGAAAAATGAAAGGAATTCTTCTTTATTTCTAAAATTTCAAACCTGGACTTAAGATAAAGCTGTGGTGCTAGGGTGAATCCTCTGGCTCATCTTTATCTGACGTAGCTCTGTTTCAAGTAAACAGTACTTGTACTTGTACTTGTACTTGTACTTGTACTTGAAATGTAGTGGAGTCAAAAGTACAATAATTGTCTTTCAGTGTAGTGGAACAAAAGTCATAAGTTTCCAAAAAAGTGTATATTCAAGTGAAATACATATTCTCAAGAAATATGATTAAGTACATGAACTCAATTAAATGTACTTCATCACTGTCCACCCCTGAATGTAACATGTAGGCTAATTTGTCTGCAATGCCACATGTCTGTCTTTTTTATCTCCTTTCATGGTTGTGAACAGTGAAAAGACAAGATGCAACCATTGCCAGTAAACAGGACGACCTTTCCCCGTCAAAGGTCAGGCTGTTAAATGTTCTGACTGTCCTCAGCATTATACCTTTCTTGTTGCTGGATTTCATACTGTAGACTGCAGTTTCTGTTTCAAGTGATATGATGCCATATGCTCTGCAGGGAGAAATCTACTCGCAAGTATGTTGCCACTCTGCCGGACACTGGCTACCAGAGCGGCTATGGCACTGATAGCGGCCTGAGGTAATAAGATAGTAGAAGTAAAATGATCCTACTATTGTACTGTAGCAATAACTTTGTCAAAGTGGCAATATATTGATTTATAGCTGTAGAGTATCTGTGCTAAGGGATATAAATGTACTGTGCTAAGCAAAACTAAATATCTCATAATGTTAAGAGACAGTAGGAATTAGAAAATCGAATAAAGACTTCATTATGAGTGCACTTTGCCAGAGATACAAACATGTACCTGCCAGTCTCTATGGCTGCAGATGTAGGTGCAATAGAAATTTAACCTGATTGAAGAAGAAAGATATTTACAAGCTCTTTGATTTAAATGTGACGTGGCCATGATGGCTCGTGATTTTGCTGTGAAAAGCAGGTTTTTCTCACCAAAGGGGCACAATGCAGAAAAGAAAGGTTTCCACAGAAATGGCACTGAGACAGGAATGGCTGGTGTTTAGTATGTCTCTTTGTAAAGCTGCTAGTATGAGGAGGATAGAATGAACATTATGTCTATGAGGCATTTTCACATTAAAAATAAGAGAAATTCTGATGACACATCAAAGGTTGATAATTCAAATTATTCATCTCCATATACTCAGTATTTTCTTTGTGTTTTTATGTAGCTCCACTCAGACCATATCAGAGAGTGACAAGTCCCGGGATACACCTCCATTTTTTCAAGACAAACCCAGACGTGTACGGTAAGCTGACAGCTAAGGAGGATTCATTATTTGTATGTTATCATACTGTATGTTTATTTATTCTAGAAATGTGACATGTTCATTTGTTTGTTCAACTTTCCCCGTCCAAGGTCAGGCTGTAAAATGTTCTGACTGTCCTCAGCATTATACCTTTCTTGTTTCTGGATTTCATACTGTAGACTGCAGTTTCTGTTTCAAGTGATATGATGCCATATGCTCTGCAGGGAGAAATCTACTCACATGTTAGCTCCTCCCTCGGCTCCTGTTTGCCCTCTGCCGGACTATGGCTACCAGAGCGACTTTGGCTCTGATAGCGGCCTGAGGTAATAAGACAGTAGAAGTAAAATGATCCTTCAGGTTCAACCACTGAATTCTCTTTCAAGAAAACAGTTGGAACATAGTTTATTTTACGTTGTCAAAGCTATTCTATTGTACTGTAGCAATAACTGATGACACATCAAAGGTTGATTATTCAAATGATTCAACTCCATATACTCAGTATTTTCTTTGTGTTTTTTTTGAAGTGATATTCGCTCCACATGTAGCTCCACTCAGACCATAACAGAGAGTGACAGGTCCCGGGATACACCTCCATTTTTTCAAGACAAACCCAGACGTGTAAGGTAAGCTGACAGCTAAGGAGGATTCATTATTTGTATGTTATCATACTGTATGTTTATTTATTCTAGAAATGTGACATGTTCATTTGTTTGTTCACAAGCAGAACAATTGTAGTTAGTTGGTTACATTTCAGATCATTATTATTATGACAGCTATTATTTTCTTTCATTTAATTGTCCTAATCTGAGTTCAGTGTTAAAAGTCAAATTCATTTACCAGTAAATATACATTAAATTAAGGGACAGACCATTTGAGTTTTTTGAAGTTATCCAAAGAATCTGAATTTAAGAGAAAGCATGTGACCACAACAGCAGTAATCAGGTGACGGTTCCCTGTGTTAGTCAGTATCTGCTGCTGCTTAGATAAACTGTTGAAGCGCTGTGCTACTAGAAAGTCAGAGAACTGCCACAGACAAGAGACAAAGACATGGAAAACTCTTTCAAGGTCACTGGTTAAAAAATAAAATAACAATGAAACCTACTTCCTGACTTTAAGTATCATTTTCATAGATTTTTTACTTAAGACTGTATCACTTAGCGCTGCACGGTGGTGCAGTGGTTAGCGCTGTCGCCTCACAGCAAGAAGGTTCCGGGTTCGAGTCCCGGCTCGGACACAGGATCTTTCTGTGTGGAGTTTGCTTCCTCCCACTGTCCAAAGACATGCAAATGAGGACTAGGCTAATTGGATACTCTAAATTGACCATAGGTGTGGCTGTGAGTGTGAATGGTTGTCTGTCTCTATGTGTTTGCCCTGCGATGGACTGGCGACCTGTCAGCCTGAAAAGATGCTGGGATAGGCTCCAGCCCCCCTGTGACCCTACTAGAGGATAAGCAGAAGAAAATGGATGGATGTATCACCTGACATTCCCATATGTCATCCTGAGAGATCCATTAGGGATGATGTTATTTAAGGGAGACCCTCACAAGTTACTTGACAGTTGTTGAGACAGGATGCAAACAGCTGAACAGCTGAGCCAAACTCCCACATCATGGATGTTCAATGAGAACTTTGTGATTTGCAGTGTCAAAGGCAATTTATAGACAATATTGTATTGTATGTAATTCAATGGGGCCGACTCTGTCTGGGGTATAAGATACTGTAGGTTTGTTAAAATAAGGTCATTACTATCATTTGCACTAAAGATATCACATATGTCAAAGTGGATAAAGATTTCTGTAGATAGAAGGTGGTTTCCAAACACCTTCAACACCTTCCATTATAAAAAACTTTGAAATTGTATTTTGTGACTAAATTCCAATTTTTCTGTGTCATCTTTTTCTGTTTAGATCGAGAGGCAAAGACACGGTAAGAGTTTCCTCTGCAGCCAAGTGTTGCAGTAAGAAGCTTTATCTCAGAGCTCAGCTTTTCTTTTATCTAACGACTTCAATAAAACATACATTGTCTGCCACGGTCTAAAAATGTAATAGGATTGTTAAGAAATGCAAATCATGAAGTTGAACAGATTATGTTTCTGTGGATTTGATGGTAAAGGAAGGTAAAAAGTGCTGTTTCTTTTCCTTTTGATATTTCAAATGATGGATTAGTTAGACTTAATATACACTGTTGGCCACTTCAGATACTTTGCATCAATCACAAATTATACTTGTCAGTTTGTGTTGATCATGACATTCATCTTCATGTGTCCTCTCAGACTCTGCTTTCTAAAATAGAAAGCATTGTTGCAGATCTAATGAAATGTGAGGCTTCGCCAGTTGTCGTTGCAGTTTCCCTCGTTGTGACAGCAGCAGTTCTCTGTTTCGTCGGCAGTCTTTTTACCCGAGGTACTGCATTTTTCTGATCATTTCTCTAACGTATTACTGATAAACATACTTAAATATTTGCTGATCAGGGAAATCATTTTATTTTTCAGAGAGGGGGGCGACTCCAGAGGTGAAAATTGTGCTGCCGAGCTATTCAGGAGAAGGGAAGATCACAGCAGAAACGGATAAGATGCTGAAGCAAGTTATTGAAGAACTAAAAAAGGAAGTGGAAAGAAGGGTTCGATCAGAAATTCAAGCAAAGAAAGATACAAGCGAAGCTACAGAAGTGGAAAGAAGGGTTCGATCAGAAATCCAAGCAAAGAAAGATACAAGCGAAGCTACAGAAGTGGAAAGAAGGGTTCGATCAGAAATTCAAGCAAAGAAAGATACAAGAAAAGCTACAAAAGGTTGTGTTGTGTCTATAGTCAGGTTATTTATGATATGGCCAACGATTCTTTTTCTTTTTCTTTCTGGTTGCAATTATTTGATATTTAATAGATAGTTGAGGACATTCCACCATTTACAGACATATAGCCCTGTTATTACAGAGAGAGTAAGAGAGAAATCAGCAGTAAATAATCAGTATGGCTAAGAGCCCTTCCT
Source organism: Seriola aureovittata (assembly GCF_021018895.1). Lineage (NCBI taxonomy): Eukaryota > Metazoa > Chordata > Actinopteri > Carangiformes > Carangidae > Seriola > Seriola aureovittata. The sequence goes on from NC_079377.1 coordinate 2,284,812, forward strand.
TTCTCAACATCCTTTTTCTTTTTTTTTTTTTAAACAACATGTATTCAGTAGAATTCCCCATAACTATTTTAAAATCCTAAAAAGGGATGTATTTTAACCCATGTGTGCATTAATGTTTTGGGAGACAATCCAGTAAGTTATCTACATTTAAGTTATTAATGTTCAATTTATTTGTTAACTCCAAAAATGTGAAAACCCATTTTGACAATAACTTAGAAGATATATTAATTTGTAGGCGAAGTGAAAATCACATTCTTTACATTGTGTATACTTCATTAACTATCTCTGTCCATTCCTCTCTTGTGGGAGAGTCAGGAAGCAACCAATGCCAAGTAATAGTTTTTTTTAACCAGCTGATGTAAGTACACCAAACAAGTATTCATTGAAGTGGGCTGAATGAAATTTCATGCATTTCTGTCTAGAAATGTCTTATTACTGGATGTTCCCAAATGATATGGCAGTGATTGGCGTCCTGGCTCCCACATAGTCTCCAGCACTTGGGATCCTCTCCTGTTCAGTGTGCTTTCTGCTTTGGGGTAAAAAAACCAAACATTTTTTTAGACACTTTCATCTAAATTCTCTCCATGTGTGTGATAATAAATAAACAATAATAATTAGATTAGTCCACTTCCTTTGGCTGAGGTGTTGTATAGCCTGGTGGAAGTGGGAACAAAGGATCTCCTGAACCTCTCTGTTCTGCAGCGCAGTGAGATGAGACGTTTGCTGCAGCTGTAGCTGCTTCTCTGTCCTGCCACAATGTTGTGGAGAGGAGGGTTGGTATCGTCCAAGATGGCCTCCATCTTACATTGCATGCGTCTCTCCCCAACAGTCCTGAGTGAGTCCAGACTCCTGCCAAGCACAGACCCAGACTACACTGTCCACCTCTGACTGATAAAACGTGCAGCATTTCACTGCAGACGTCAAAGGACCTGAGCTTCCTGAGGAAAACGTTTTGGGCTTTTTTCCTTGCCAAATGAACCTACAACTAACTTTGTTGGGTTAATTGTTTTTGTGGTTCTTGGTTCTTGGTTCTCTTATGGATCCTATATCCTTGGCTTTGCACAAACCAGATAATTTTCTCTCACTATAGTGCCCCACTGGTTCTATTTCGGATATATATCGGATCCAGAGGTGATATTGCGTGTGTTGGTGATGATGCCTAAACCAAGTGTTTTAATGTTCAGTGTTGATCATTTGTATTTGTATCAAAAGGAGGGAATTGCAGTAGAAAATTTTAGTGTGATTGTTCTGTGTGACCAGTGGGCCCCAGCTCACATGTTGGGAACCACTGACCTACGTTAAATATACATTTAAAACAGGAATAACAGGTGGATTATTTATTTGATAAAAATCTTAACTTTCCACTGACACCATGTTTATGTGGTGTCATGACCTGGCTCAAAGGACGGACAAAATGTGGAGACCACACATGACTCTTTAAAGTAATGTGACAGCCCTCTCCACCTGTGTACCTGTTGCTTCCTGTGTGTGGCTGCTTCCTTTACAGGTACTCGAGGTGGGTGTGGCAAAGGGTTGTCAGTACCTGGGCTCATCAGCAGACCTGGCACACCTGGGCCCTGTGTGCTACAGCCACGTTGGAGATCAGTTCTGGTTCTCTCTCCTCCTTGAGGCTCCTGTTTGCTTTGGTTGGCATTTGGTTTGTGTTGTTTCTGTTGCTGCACCATACATTGCATTCACACACTTCTTCACTCGAACACTCACTGACACTGCTGATCTTAGATTACACAAGTTTAGGTTCTTCTTCTAGATTTATTGTGTGTGTTTGTTTTTTTTTTAAATAAAACATTTGTTAATTGCCTTGTCTGTGTGCATCTCCCTCTTTTGTCATGGCCATGCAGCCCGGTTTGTGACAGTAAAATTACATTTAAGAAAACTAAATGGAGTATGTCAGTTCATCAGTTATGTGTATAGTGTGAATGAGTGAACATGTATGAGTGAAGTGAACCAAACCAACTAACCTATAGGAACAGAAGGACTGTCGGCTCAGGCACCTATGTTTATAGGCGAGCACTCCCAGGTGTCAGCCATCACTCCCAATGAGCCACTCCCCAGATCCCAACAACCAGGTAATTGGTCTGGAGGCCCAGAGGCCGTCACAGTGGTGATACCTTGGCTGCGATCGAAAGGTCAAAATAATTTTTCTAACCACTTCTGCTCGACCTCCAGGGAAAATGTCATGAAGTCAAGGAAAGATGTGAAGGACAGTTCATAAGGACTTAGGAAAACAATCTGACTGCACTTACACTAGGATTTTTAAATCTAATTCCATTTGTAACACATGGACGATAAATGCTCCTTTGCTAACCACAGACATAAAACAAACAGGATTGACATGTTGTTATAAGAAAATATGAAAAATATACAAATAGAGAAAGTTGAGCCATTAAAATAATTAAATAAAAATAAGGAACGGAGCAAGAGGCCAGAATAAATTATATTCATGCATGAGTTTATAGATTCCTGTCATTCCTATACTCTTAAGACAATAAAATTCATTTTTAGGTGTTTACACAATGGGAGGAGATTTAGTGAAACAACATTTATATATAGACTGTAGTATTTTGTTATGATGATATTGTTAACTATAAATTAAATCTGCTTGTTCCTCATGACGACTCCTGACTGGATTTAAATCTATATTTATGGATTTGAGTTTCAGTGGATCAGACAAGGATTTCCATCAGTTCTGGATCGAGTCACAAACATAAAACAGCTGCTCTGTTGTTTCTACATTTATGTGGGTGTGCCAAGGTGAAACTACAATGGTGTGTCACTTTAAATGTTGCTGCAGCAAGGAATTGTGGGACAGCATTTCTCCTTTCCTTTCCTAAAGGAAGGTCCAGTGTTTCCTCTGCTAAAGGAGATAAGATAGGAAGCACTGAAGCTCCTTTCCTCCTCATGTAGAGAAGTGGAGCAGCTGTGATCATGGTGCTGCTCAGAGACTTCAGCTCATTTCATCAGTTTCGACCTTCATAAGAAAAAAGACTTTTCGACCACAGCCCATGTTTAAGTGAAGCACTGACTGTAGCTTCCTGAGAAGTACTGGGTCACAGGTCACATGACAGACAGCAGCAACAGCTGTGCAGCTAAACACAGCTTTAAACAAGAACAAACTGGTGGAATCCAGAACGTTAATCTGACATTTTTTAAGAAGGTGAACTCTGACAGCAGCTTCAGCACATACACTAGCCACGATGTGTTTTCTTATTTTTCTTTTGAGGCATGCAGCATCACTGTAGAAAATGAGCTCAGTGTTAAGCTAATGCTAATTGATTGTAATGAGTTAACAGCACAGATTACCAGCACAACATTTGAATGGCTTGAAAGCAGCTTTAAATAAAAACTTTATTTCTAGAAGAAATTACAAATACAAAATCTCAGCGTCAAACTGATCTGTGATCTGGTTCTGTTCCAGTTCTCCATTCTTCAAACGTCAGGTTTTCACCAGCCTCTGAACTCAATCCACATGACAGGATAATAATGAACGTATGAAAAAAAACTTTAGATGGAAAAAACAAATACTTTAATATCACTTTGTAACATGATCCTGCTCTTCATTTTGTGATTGTTGTTACAAAAGAAATAAAACAGTTGTTGCCATGGTAACTTTCTAGAGTTGTAAACTCCTGTCTGTAGTATTATAAGCCTGTGGGCTGTGTTTCAGTGTCTGATAAATCTCCAAACTCACGGATGTTTCTCAAACTGGACTTACAACCCCCCCCCAACACAGCCCCCTGTTGCTTAGCCATGTGCTGTATGAGCGACCACCTCTCACATGGGGCTTCTTTTGTAAAACTCAGTATATTTGGGAAGTATTTCTATTTTAAAGTTGTCCACTGGCTGCACGTTGGAATGAGCAGAGTGGTGATGTACGTTTTTCAGAGCGGACAGCTGGAGGTGAACATTTAGCTTCAGAGGCTCCTCCCTCTAACTGCCTTCATCACCATCATCCAGCAGGAACTCACTGATCTCCTCTCTCATCTGAGACCTGCACAACACAACACAACACAACACAACACAACACAACACAACACAACACAACACATCTTAGATCATTACATCTCATTGTGAAGTATTTTGGCTGGACCGCAACAGCAGGTCTAAAGACTGGGACTGATCAAGTTACACCATTGGTCGCTCAGCCAGGGATTGGAGTTTCCTCATTGGTCGTTATTATTTAGAAATGAATTGATGTGAACAAGCAGTGTTGCCAACTTTGTGCCTAGATGAACTGACTTTTCAGTGACTTGTTCTCAAAAACTCCCCTAGTGACAAATCTAGGGACTTTTTGTACAAACCTTGATTACTGTCCATAGAAGAAAGTCATGTGTGAGACGCAAAATAAGAAAGATAATTCTGATGCTTCTACCTTTCTCTCTAAGTGATGATCTAGCATGTAAATAAAACTGAAATCACAGCTCAGTCTGTCTTTCACTGACATGTATGGCTAAGTCGTGGTTAAAGAATCAGGATTTTAGCAGCAGCTTGAAGTGACTGCTGGTTAACATGTAGTCTTAATGGACCACGTTTTAGTCACTGTTTCAAACGTGTTCCATTGTCATGACAACAGAAACAAACAAAAAAAAAAGGTAAATGAGAACAGCTTTATTGTGAATTCAGCTGTATTAAAATACTGTATGTGAGCAGAGAAGCAAACAGGTAAAGAGCTGAAACCAGCTGACACTAGGTAGAATGCTTATATGACGTGACGTACAGATAGAGCTGGGTCTTGTTAAAAATCTTCGAAATCAGCATTGATACAGATGCCTTGACTTTGATAACGAATGAAACTTTTATCAATATCAATTTGATCAAATCTAATTACAATAGTACAATACAATACTCTGATTATTAAAGTGCTGTGATGGTGGAGGAACAGAAAACAATAAGAAAAAAAAATAATGTTATAATGTTGATATGGTCGGTTTGTTTGGCCGACAGTATCTTGGTATTCATACTGGGCTGACATGAAAATGACATTAAAAGAGCAGAAAAGCACTATTTATGCTTGGTGTGAACGGGATATGATTACATGTACATACACTCTAGAATGAAAATTGGTCTTTTAAATGAACCAAATATCCTCCTCACCTCCTCTGCCTCCTCTGAGCCTCTGACAGGATGTACTGAGGGAGACGCTCCAGTGACGACTAGAAGAAAACACAAAGGAGCTGAGAGAGGTCTGTATGTTCTTACTGCACAGCTTCTTTTAAAAAAAAAAAAAAAAAATATGTGAAAACACTCTGTATGAGACCAAACTAGTTGTCTCCAGTTCAACAATCATGATGAACAAACACAATGTTTAGATTGCAGTTGGAAATCATGACACACATTCAGGATGTTCCTGTGCACCTGTGCAGGTGTTTCCACTCACCATGTCTTTGATGGTCAGCTGACAGCTGTAACACAACAGGCTCTTCAGATCGGTTCTCTCTGGGTCCCTGGAACAGAACAACAGCACAGAGTCTGAAGATAACGACATTGGTCTGACATGAGGCAGATGGGGAGGATTTATCTGGGTCAATAAACCAGGGCAAGTTCGCTTGTTATTGCTACAACACTGTGTTTGCAGTAAAACTCCAAAGATACAATAATGTCTTAATTGAAACTCAATCTGCCCAAACCATATCTGGCTTTAGAAAGAAGGTAAAAACTGCCTCCTCTCCTCTGCCTTCACTGAATCTTTTAATCTTACGCTTTGATGACTATTTTATAATCCGTGCTTTAATACTGTTTTAATGCAGTTTTCTTTCATGCTTTTTACATCTAGTTTTCTGCTTCTGTTATTTCTCTTAAGATGCTTCTTTTATTTCTGTGAAGCACACTGGATGACCTCTGTGTATGATCATGTGCTATACAAACAAACTTGCCAAATAACATTGATGTAAAATGAAAAACATTAACGGCATTAATGTAAAATGAGATGGAATAATAATAAAATGATAACATAGAAATAATAATCAACTGTCTTGGTCTGAATCAGTTGTGTTCGAGGTTCAGAAACAGCAACTTTCCACAAGGCCTTCACAGAAAAAATAAAGCCCGGCGGTTCTGACACTCAGTGACGTCTGCAGTCTCACTTCATAAATGAGGTAATTATTTGACACAGGTCAGCTGAGAGCCTGAGTCCTGTTTAGAGCCACAAGTTTAGGATTAGCTTGTTTACAACATTTTTCCTGTTACGCCTCCTGTGTGAGTCCCTCATTACTACAGATCAATCACTGCCCAAATTAAGAGACACAAATCCCTGAACACTCACTTGGCAGAAGAACAGCAGCCTCCACCACCTCTCTCTGCTCTCCCACAATCCTCTCCTCCGGAGGAACAGCACTGTCCAGAGGGAGCAGTTGATTCTTGCTCCACTGGAGCTTAAATGGAAACAGAGGAAACAGATTGTACTAACAGCTGAGTGTAGAAACGTCCCCCTGCAGGATTCAGAAGACCACATCATGTGAGCCCAGCTGCAGAGGGTTTCTACCCAGTGCCGAATACCAACGTTAAAGCTGTGCCACTATTAACTATATGATTCAAATGAAAAAACATAAAAGACACTGTAATGCTAATAATCTGTATTCTGTTCTCTACTGAATGTTCTGGCTCCAGAAACACAGAAGGCATGACTGGAGGTGAAAGGTGCACTGTACCTGGGTTTGGTCTCGGGGTCTCAGTCCCTGTGGCTCCTGAAGGTTTATTCTGGGAGAGCTGCTCTGAGGTCAGTGTGGCCTGAAAGGCAGAAGCGTTCTCTGAAAGAAGAGAGGGAGACAAAGGAAGAGGGGAGGCAAGACGGAGGAAAAATTCGTGAATGACTTCGTGGGGTTAATGCTTCTATCTGCTCCAGCCAACCAGGTGCTCAGTGCGGAGGGCGTCTTCAGCTTGTTATGCATATCACCGTTTCCATGGAGATGTGTGCAGTGGTTTGTATTAGTTTTATTTTTCTGTATTGAGAATCTGTGACAGTCCTCTCTCTGCACACCGGTGATCCACATCTGTCTACACCTCAGTCTGTTGGCCGCATCAGTCGAAGGCTCACGCATGTTTTCTATATGTTCAGTGACCAGTGAGGTCATGACCTTTTGGAAAGCTTTGCAAAGTGAAAATCTTGCTGCGAGGTTGAGCGAGTGCTCTATAGGAGGTCCGATACTAATTCATTACCGTCCGTGATAACATGGCATATGGGAAATGGATCTTATGTTTACTGTACGTGAGTGGAGGCTGTCCACATGAAGAGGGCTGACAGCTCATTCTCATGACACTGAAAAAGATTATCTGAAGGTTGAACAAAAGTTACAGGCGTGTGTTCTTGTACTACAGCCATCATAACAGAGGAAAAACCAACCATTCGATTTTGAAGGCAGCTGGACTGAACTTACCTCTCAACACACATCAACATCAACACACGCTGTTCACACAGTCAACACACGTCTTTACTGTTTTTTTGAGGTGTTTTCTTTGCAGGGAATTACCGATCCCCTGTGAAACAAGTTCTCCTCTGACACTATTTTGCAGCGGCACTGTCGCTGCATCCTGAGCTCAGCGCCTCCTAAGACGACTTGTGATTGGTTTAAAGAAATGCAAACAAGCCAGGTCGTTTTGGCCAGCTATTTTTTTCTATAGCCAGACCAATATCCGGCCCTGACACAGAGCTGTGGAGATGGGTCTGACTATGCGGGACTCACCCTCACGACTCGCACAAGGACTCACAAGGACGGAAATCTTAAAGTTGGTGCATTAGACAACATTTATGTGGAATTTCAGTGGAATCTGTGGTCCAGTTTTACTCACGTCAGCTGTGAAAAGTGTGCTAACTATCTCTATCACAGTTTGGCTTGACAGTCTGTCTACTGCACAAACACATGCACTTGCAGCTAAAGTGTGAACAGTGAAACAGGGCTGACATCTGAACACAGGAGTGAACACTACATACCACACATTGCAAGTTTTGGAACTCCCAGGTAATGTTTTTAGCTTCTTTTAGAGCAATGGTATTTTGTGTATTTTAATGTTTTATTTATATGATAGTTTTATTATTAGTGTTAAAAGGCCTCCTGCCTGTCCTGACCCATGAGCTCACCAAGTGCAGCTCTTAACAATGCTTATTGGAATAAAGTTACCACAACTAGTTGTTACAGCAGTCATCGAGAGAGCAGCTGTTCCACACAACACTCACCAACAGCAGTGTCCAGCGCACACATACAGAGCAGACACCTGTCAGCCTGGTCAGCTGTGGAGGACTTCCTACACGCTGTCTGCAGCTTCTCGCTGGTCCTGCAGGACACACAGCAGGTTTGTGATGAGCGTACGGTTCCAAATGCTTCCCCAGCTGGTTACTTACTAATGGTCGGACAAAGCAGGCAGTGGTTCATCTACCGTTTCCAAAACGCCCAGTTTCCATTATCAAGCCATCATGAAAATGTCGAACCTTATGCTGAGTACTTCCTGTAGAATACACGCCTGTGCAGATGATGTGTGTGTGGTTTCTCACTGACCTGTAGATGGTGCTGACAGTGGAGGGGAAGTCGGCCTGCAGTTTGGTGACAAAGCTCTCTGTCAGACGCTGGATACTGGCTTTGTCTGTTGTCTGTGGGACACACACAAACATGTCTGACACACATGTTGACAAGTTTATTGACTCACAGTAAACCTGCGCATTTTATGTTGGTGTGAATGGACCGATGCAGTAACAGGGACGTATATACAGTGGTTTCAGAAAGTAACTGGATCAGACCAGCCGGGACGCCTGGTAACATGTCGACTTTACCACCCTTGAATACTATGTAGTCATGGTTGCAATGATGACACACACACACACGGACTCACAAGGTCACAGCTGTAAAAATCAAAAAGCGAAATCTCCCATTTCCAAAAGTATTCAGACCCTTTGCTCCAAACTGTGCTCAGGTGATTCCTGTTTGCTGTAGTTTTTCATAACTAATACATCCCACTCACCAACATACAACACTGGTGTCTCGGGATTGGAGGGGGTTCAGTGATCGTACAGAAAGCTTATGGCTCCAACACATTAATTGGCATAACAAGTTCTCACTGAGATACTGCTTCTTTTTTAAATTTATGTTCTGGCCATTTTTGGCTTTATTATGACAGGGACAGTGAGAGAGAGACAGGAACGTCAGGGAAGAGAGAGAGAGGATGCCATACAGCAAAGGGCCTCAGTCGCACTGGAAGCCAGGCTGCTGTGGTGAGGTAAATGGTATGTGCTCTACCAGGTGAACCACAGCGCTGTGCCAGGCAATGTTTTTTGTTTGTTTTCTGTCTGGTACTGTTACTGTCACATGTACTGCCAGCTGATCTTACCTTAGTGTCCCCGCCTGGTATAAAAACAGAGGGAACGCGGAACATGTGGTTGTAGTACGCGATTTCTTTGGCTGAGTAGTCCCTCATTGGTCTCACTAATATGATGTCACCATACCTGGAGTCAGAGAAACCCTGTTGAAACACACACACACACACACACACTGCAGTAAATGCAATTGTTGAGCCTCTCCAATTGTCTGTCATCTATGCACGCACGCACGGACACACACACAATCACACACACGCACACACACCGTGTCCTGAGCCAGCTGTGCTCCTCTGCCCAGTGAGATACTGGTGAGCAGTTTCACAGCCACTCTGGTGCAGTTGTCTCCCAGCATCAGTTTGCTGTATCCCTCAGTGCGAGCCGTGTGCACCAGCAGATGATGCCTGTGAAGAGAACACACAGTGGGGTCAGATTGGACTGAGAGAGAGCAAATCTTAAAATACTCTACTCTAGTTTCTCAACATGAGTTTGAACAGAATAATTCTAACAGGTGAGGAGAATAGCAAATATATACTAAATTTTCTCTGCACCTCTACCACCATTCTCTCTTGGCCTCTTTTGTATCCGACCATGTGGTATGATTGCAGGAGAGAAGAAAATAATGCTCCCATGAAAAACTACAATCACCTCCTGGTGGTTGTCTTCCTCCTCCACTCAGACTAGTTTCAGGTCACATCCCTGTTTATCCAGAGTCATAAGATATGAACCATTTGTGTGAAATCTTTGTCATAATGCTGTGTGAAGAAATTCCCTCAAGGCGTTAACTGAGACATCGTGTTCACAAGGCCAAAATCGTGTTTTATGAGGTTACCACAACCTTTACCTTTGACCTTTGAACACCAAAATCTAATCACTTCATCCTTGAGTCCTGGTGAAGGTTTGTGCCAAATTTGAAAAAGCTCCGTCAAGACGTTACTTTGACATCGTGTGCACGGGAATGGGATGGGCGGACAACATGAACACAACATGCCTCTGGCTCTGACTGTCATTCACACACCACTTGGATAATGGTCACTAGTGCTGCCAAAAGTACAGTAAGTCCAAAGTGTTTCCTCTTTCATTATACATGACAAAACAATGGAGGACAGAGTGGTGTGTTATCCTAGAGCAACATCTCTGGTTAAACTTGAAACTAAATACAGAAGCAGCATCAAGACGTCCTGTAAGGATCTGAGCCAGGAGCTCCCTCTGTCTGACCTTAGTGTGTTCAGCAGGTCCTGTCTGGCCGTCAGTGTCTGAGCTGAGCCGACCAGCTGCTGCAGGAGCTGTGTGTGGGACTCCTGAACCTCCGGCACCGACGTTTGCTCATGGTCCTGTGGAGTCGAACAGCTGCTGCTGTCGCTCTGAATGAAGTGATCCACCGCTGCTTTGTAGGCGCTGGCCGGCTGCTCCGAGGCAGCTGGAGCCGTCACCACAACTGAACTGGGAAGATCCAGAACCTGAGAGGACGTCGGAGGAGACATTAAAGAAACTGTTGGATCTGAGGAAAGAAAAATCTCTTTCTTTGTGCTGATGTCATCTTTTTGTTATTGTGACAGCATCAGATTGTCCATGTGACTTTTATGTATTTAGGTCACAAAGTTCATGTCACAGGAAAAGTAATAAAACATTTCCTGAATTTCATATTTTACCTTAAAGACCATAAAATAGGAATTGTAAAAAGAATTTATAAATGAACAATTAATCAATCAATCATTTTTTAATTTCCATTTCCTTTTTCCAGTTAGCTAATCCATTAGCTTAGTCATTTAGCTTCTCCTGTTAGCCTTTCTGTGACACTCTGGGCTTCAGTGCTGTAAAACCCACTGGTTAGCTCTCCAACCAATCAGAGAGCTGGTTACATCCCATGGCCAATTGGGATTGTTTAGCCTGGTTTTACCAGCACTGAAGCCCAGAGAGGAATAATAATTCATTTATAAATTCTTGAAAAGGGAATCTAGTTATTTATTCCCATTATTAAACTACCTTTTCAAGTAGTTTTTCAAATTCTATTATTTATTCATGAATTAACAAATGTATTTCTAAATAGTTTATTTAACGAGTTTTGTGCTGTTTTTGTAAATCAATTTTACATCTTATCAAGTATCTATTGATGCATCAATCTTTCATTTATAAATTCATGTTACAATTCTTGTTTTAAAGCCTATTAAAATATGAAATTTAAAAAAAATGCTTTATTACTTTTCCTGTGACACCCCTGCTCCTCCATGAGGAAGGGGCTTTGGACTGTGAATTGACTGAGCAGTCACCTGTTCCAGAGGCACCATGTGGAAGGGGAAACCAGTAGCTTTGAACACAGCCTGCAGCTCAGCCACCGTCCTCCGTCTTTCCTCCACAGACTGACCTACAGCTCCACCCTCTGGGAACAGTAACACACAAAGTCGGTGTAAAATGTTTAGGCCACAATTGATTCAGAGAGGACCAAAGTTATGAAACTGATAACACTCAGTTAAAGAGCAATACTGTTCATTTAATTTACCATCGATGTAAACGATGCCAGGTAAGAATCTCAACTTCTTATGAGCATTCTGACTCAGACCCTGAGAGGAAGACAAAGGTTTTCAGTTTAATGAATGACAATAACTAAAGGGTTATTAGAATCTAAATCAATGAGTAATAAACACCAGAATTTTAAGCTGCATTTCATCATCTATTAGATCATTTAATCATCATTTAGTGTTCATGAAACAGCATGGGTTTTAGTTGTTTGGTCCATTAGTGAAAATCATCCATGGAATGGACCAATCAATGAAAGCCTTTCGGGGTTTTGGGGTGTGAGAAGAAAGGTCATGGGGTCATTATGTCAAAAAGGAGATTTATCCTCTGGGGACCAAATATATCAGCAAAATGTCTCCTCAGAAAAACACATGGCCAAAGGTTTGTGGAAGAGCAAGCATTCCAGCCCTGTGTGACAGCTGAAGATGAGGTTGTGACCCCATGGTCATCGATGTGCTGCTCCAACAGCCTCCACTCCTCTGGTTTCAGTCTCTCCAGCGGATATTGAGGGATTTGTTCCCATTCAGAGCATCAGACGCTCGTGATGAGGCCTGACTCACAGGTGCTGGATGGGTTGAGGTCAGGGATCTGCGAGGGGCCAGTCAAGTTCCTCCAAACCAAAACACAATTAAAGCTACTCTCTCAAATGTCACTGTGTGCTGGGGAAATAAGATTTTCTTAATTGGAACTGAAGAACCCAAACCAGGAAACGGGTTTCAACAAACTTTGCATGGGGTACAAATTTGTGGGCATCAGGTGAGACGCGTTATGTTAAATCTAGAAATGGAAAATGAGACATCTTGTGTACGAAATAAATAGATTTTGCAGCCTGAGATTGGAGAAATGGTTAGAGGTAACTGAAAAGAATAGGACTCATCCTCTGGTAACCAAGCGTATGGATAATAAAACAGATTTACCAAAGAGTGAGCCACAAGGAGAAAGTCTGGCCTGATTGAATCACTACAAAAATGTATTGTAATCTGTCTCTTTGCTCTGAAGCCAAGAGTTTGACCCACACACCAACAGGCTGACCTCAGCTTCACATTTGTGCTGATAGTCAAGTGGTCTGCTCTCACTCAGCTTTGGCATCATTCAACAAGAAGCCTGAGCAGTGAATGTACGCAGCACCAGACCATAACATCTACAGAGCCACACAGATTATTGGGGTTTCTATGATCTTCTCACCAAACAGAACAATCTATCAAATCACTGGGATTATTTCTTTGATAGTAAGACAAACAGTAAACCTCTTGGACTTGACTGAGCATTGAAGAGGACGAAGAACCACCAGATACAGCCAGCAGCACCTGCAAGCAGAGAGGACGCTCACAGTTACAGAGCTGCTGCAAATATACACATCACACCTCTTCAGTTCTGTGTGTGTAACTCAGAAAATGAACTGCAGTGAAGTGAACTTCATGTCGTTGTGTCAGGAGAGAACTGTTTACCTTCTCTCCAGGGAAGATGATCCTGTTTTTGCCCAGCATGGCTCTGAACTTGTGGATGAAGTATTCCTTGAAACAGCCCCTGACACAGACGGAGGAATGATGGGAGCAAAGTCAGGGAAACGCTTCTCGAAGCATGTAAAATGATCTCCTCCAGCCACGCACCCCGGCTCTGACAACACAGCCGGAGATGACAAAAACAATCCTCCCACACACTGTGAACACTGTTGTTACTACATCAGATGTGGAGCAGGTTGAATACCTGCACAAGCCAAGACTAAAAGTTACATTTAGACTGTAAATTCTCCAATAGTGCCGGTTATTTACATCAACGGCAGAGAAACAGGCTTTTATTTTTAATTATATTTCCTGTCTGTTTTCTGATCTGTTCCTGTTTAGAATTACAGTTGTTTCTCCTCTCTTACACTAACACTGTTATTTCCAGTTACCTCCACTTTATAAGCCACTGTTGGTGCAACTTAAACCTTTCTGCACAGATGTTTCTTCACACTAAAAGCCTTCCAGCTGTTCAACGAGCATACTTTTTCTCTTTGCCAGTAGATGGTGAAACATTTGCAGGAGTAGTTGAGTTTAATTAGCAGTCACTCAGCAGCTGATATACATGTAAACTAGGGCTGCACAATTAGTTGAGATATAATCGAAATCGCAACATGGTCAAGTGCAATATCCAAATCACAGGAGCTGCTATTGTTGTGATGAAGGTAAAATGTGTCACATTGTTGTACATTGTTAGCACCGTTAGCGCTGTGGTGCTACAGAGACGCCATGGACTACAAATCATATTCTCCAGACGTAAAGGAACATGTTTGTTTAGTACAAGACCAACAAAAATCACATCGCCATCATTTTAAATTTTTTCAGTGAAAATTAAATGCAACAATGACCATTCCAACTGAAATCACAATATCTGCCAAAATAATCCCAATATGATTTTTTTTTTGCACATCATGCAGCCCTAATGTAAACGTACAGGCAACTGGCAATAATTAGTGAATGAGAACAATACTAGTTTTAAAAAGAGAAGCTGTTTTCAGCAGAGTGGTGAGTGGGACATGCTGTTGTACTGATGGAATTGGTGCTGTGTAAAATGGACATCATGCGGAATCCCTCCAGCTTGAGATAATGCTTTAAATGACCAGGCTTTTATTCGAGAACCGACAGACAGGCAGAACGCATGTGAAGCAGGATCTCAAATAAACTGACAGAACTACATGTGTTCGACAAATAGTGATCAACCGTCTTTTATAAATAGAATTTATTTGTACAGCCAAATCATATCTTTAATCATTATGCTTTTCTTTACCTACAAATCCTGAAAATGACACTTTAGTAAGACAACATTTATTTTGCATAATTTTTCACCAGGATTGTCTCAACATACTGCAAACAAATCCTAATGCCATCAGGACAATTAGAAAGGTGCATCAAAGGTAATCTACACAAATCTTGAAACTCAATTTTGGGCTTGTTTACGGTCAGTTCAAACATCAGATTTACTCTCCGTCTGTGGAATAACACGACCTGACAGTTGTACTGCAGATGGCAGTAAACATTGCTGAGTGCTGCATGTCTTACCTGCAGTATGTGTCTCCTGCTCTGATGACCACAGCTGCACTTGCCTCTTTGCATTTGACACATTTCTTGGACACACTGATGAATGGAGGAAGAACAGATGTGTTAAAAACACCATGCATTCATATTTTTGTGCTGACATTTACACTGTGCAGATAGAAAGCCACAGTGGCTCCACAACAAGTGATGGAGAGGAAACATTTCATCTGATGGTTTAAAATGTATTTGCATTTAATTTTACATATCTTTCTTTTTAGTCAGAGGCATATTGTCTTTGTTCTTGATTATATTAGATTTAGATTAGATTAACTTTATTAATCCCACAACTGGGAAATTCATTACCACCATGCAGAGACCAACCAGTACCACTTTATAGATAGATAGATAGATAGATAGATAGATAGATAGATAGATAGATAGATAGATAGACAGATAGATTATTTACCCCCTAGGGGAAATTCATGTAATATATATATGCATGTAAATGCAGTAGTGAGAGACAAAGTTGGTGCCCCTGGGTGTCTGGGTTTGTGGGGCAGTTGCCCACTCTGACTGCTGGGTGATCGAGCAGTCATGACTGACTCCACAGATCCAGGGGCAACTCTGACCCCCTCCCACACACTGCTGATAACACATGTGGAGGGGAGATAGCCTATAGAATGAACAGCTGATCAGACCCGGCTCGGTGCGCGGTGTCGCGACATGACGACCTACCTGGGCACCTCCGCGCGCTCCAGTCCATCATGGTAGTCTTCATCCACTTGGCACATTGTGAAGATGGCGGCCGAGCTGAGACCGTGGCCCGCTGTTTGTAGTTTACCAGAAAGCAACTGTTATAAAAGTCAGTTATTTCACGTTGTTCACTTTTAGCCACGAACACTCACGTCACATGTAGGAGCGTGGCTCTGTTTGATGACGTAGAGGAGCTTTTTCTTCTTGGCGACGGAAAAATAGCGTAGTGATGCTTTACTACCACCAAGTGGTCGGATCGAAAACCATCTTACTCTTTATTTTATTTTACACAAATGGACTAAAAAGACAGCACACATAGGCTACAACAATTCAAAATAATAATTGGACACTATACTGATTCATTACATGGACTAAAGAACAGTAAAGCAATAAAAACTGAAGAAACCTGTAAAGTCTTAAATATTTTCCTTTAATATCTTTGTTATGTTCCACGGTGCCCCTATGTATATAGGTTGGTTTAGTCCTTCTGAAATATTATTTTAATATTTTTTTCATACTATTTTTGGGTCATCATCCTTATTTATATGTTGCATTTAATTCCTTTTATTGCATTTATTTTATTTGTATGTAATCAATAATCGATTGATCAGAGCTGCTGTTCAGGTCAGTGCTTTAGACTAAATATGACTCTTCACAGTTATCAATACCGTGACTGTGGCTTCACCTTTTCCTCTTTGACCTTTGACCTAGTCTCTCTCTGGGCAGCAGTTCGGTTCAAGCTGTCTTCAAAGTTGAAAATCATTTCTTCATATTAATTCACGTGTACTGTCATAGAACTACTGCTCATAAACAAATCTTAATGCGGTATCAGAGCTGGGATCCCTCTACCCGACAGACTTTATTTTCGGTGACTGGAATATGACACCAGATGAATGGGAAGATAGATGGTCCTCAATGTGAAAGTTGTTGTTATAATCAAACAACTGGAGAATTTATTAGTAGAAGTTTTCTGTTAGATGTATGGAGAAGTTTAAATCCAGGGGAAAAACAATGCTCCTGGTATAAACCTAATGGTTCCTGTAAAGCCAGAATTGATTACTGCTGATTGTTGTATAATAGAAATACAATTAGATTCTGTCTAGAAAATGTTAAAGTAAACATCTGCATCTGTGCATGGGTATTGAAATAAATAAATATGTAAGTAACTTTTTTATGCAAGTAATTTCTTTTTAATATGAGATGGATGCCCTTTTTTTCCCACTTGAGCACCTGCCCCCCTTGTCTGTGCACAGCCCTGAGATGTTAGCTAATCCAGAAATGAACTCCTGAAAACTCACCACGGAGGAAACGATCTGACTGAATGTCAGCTGTTCCTGCCGTTCGAGACTGTCGTGTCTGATGATGTCATCTGTAAAGCTGGTTGTTAACATTAGTTTGGTGTAGAAATCGCTCATATCTCTCTGTGTAGTCAGATGACTCATTCTTCGTGCTCTTACATTTACTGTAAGATTTAAACATACAAGAGTGATATGATGATATGATATTGAAGGAGACGGAGCTCAGCTCTGCTTGATAATGACAGAAACTTTAGATACAACAGCTGGAAGTCAAGCTAGCTTTCAGAGACAATCCCCTGCTGCTAATCTGTCTTTTAATGGACGCACTAATTTCATTCATCAAACATTTTAACAGCGGTGAAAACAGGATGAGACAGATCCGAGACTGTCGGAGAGTTTCAGAGGATCATTGCTGACGTGAGAAAGATGCAGGAGAGAACAGACGCAGAGAAAAGGAGGAGCTGTTACTGGAGGAGTGGGACTAGGAGCAGCACTCGGACTTGGGATACTTGGGACCTGGAATCCAGTAGGAGGAGCAGTAGCAACTGGAGCTGGTGTTGTTGTTGATGTTACTGCAAATATATCAAAAAAGGTGACAGAAGATGGAAGTGCAAAGAGAATAGAAGAGCTAGGGAAAGAATTCATGAGGATTGTAGAACCAACGAAGAAGAACCTGGAAGAAATACACACGACGTGTAACGTGTTGGAGGAAAAATCAGCTGAAGCTCATGATTGAAAAACTTTGACAGAGATAATGGAGTTTGACATGATTTTGAGACGAGTGTTCGAACTGAGGGAAATGAGTAAAGGAGTTTTGGAGGTACTTGTAACTGTCTGTTGAATCTCATTGTGGCTGTCTTCAGAATCACTGCGACCCCTGAGCAGGATGAAAAGCCTCCATCATCCAGCCGGCTGATCTGTGTCAGAAGGTCACTGATGAGTTTAAAAAGACGAAGGAGACACTCAGAGACTTCACGGAGACAGTAAATCTAGGAAGTCAAACAGTTTCTTCATGTCGCAGTATCTTTAAACTTCTGTTTGTGACTGTCAGAGTTTGGGGGAAGCTTGGATCATACTCGGATATCTGAGTGAAGGTTCAACCTGAAGCTGGACTGTGACTGAACATGAAGAAGAAACAAGTTGAAATCTTTAAGTGAAGCAGATTTCAGCAGCAGGATAAATGTTGTTCATGATGTTAAATTTCTGTTGCTTGTCAGGACGTTTGCAGGTTGTCAAGTTTTCTCCTCTATTAAAATAATATGTGAGTTGGTTAACAACAAACCAATTCACATTAATTGATGACATTGATAAATATTAATTATCAATTACTTAATTTTATTCCAACTGGTGTGCGACACCTTTCTTTTTGTAAATACATCATCTACTGTTTCCTTGTCTGTTAATAAATGGTGATAACGCGGTTCGGTACTTTTGGCCCGTGTGGTTTACTGTACTCCTCTGAAGTGGGCTCTGGGATTGTAGTTCTGAAGACATATACAGTACAGAGCTCAACTCAATACTGGTACTACAACCTCCATAAAGCACAGGTCGTGGAGGGCTTTTGTTGTAGCCTCTTGTGTTGTTCGTGAGTGTCCACTGGCGTTTTTCCAAAAGCGCTAATCTGACAACCAAGTGGATGTAGCTTCAGCTGCTCTCCGTGAGTTTGTAGATTCGTGTTTTTTATCCAGGTCATCCTCGTAGCACCATGTTGACACTCGTCAACTAGCTCTGCTTCCAATGTTTACTTCTCCGGCATGTCTTCTCCAGCCAGGGGAAAGTAATGCTTTGTTTCGGTGAAGATAATTTCATAGCGAGTATATCGAAAAGCCACCATGTTTGTACGACATATATTCAAACTGCTGTACGGATAATGCGCCAGCTGCCAGCACTTTGAACAGTCGGACAGCTTCCTCTCTCGGGAAGCGAGCTGTTGTCGACAGTTGCAGATCCTCTCCGGCTCCATGATGGCGATGTTTCGGAGCTTTGTCTCGGCGAGCACCCAGCTCCGTCAGCAGCAGCAGCCGCAGCAGCAGCAGCAGCCCGGCAGCGGCGCAGGCTCCCCGGCAGCCCCGGCTGAGGGCATCGAGAGCCAGTTCTCCTGTCCTATCTGCCTGGAGGTCTACCACAAACCCGTCAGCATCGCCAGCTGTGCTCACACGTAAAGTATCTACTTCTTGTTTGGATGTGTGTTGCTGTGTGCGGGCGGACAGTAAGTTACGGTGACATGTCGCTTGTTCCTTCCAGGAGTGCTGTATGTGTGATGTTGTGTGGTTTATGTGTTGTTAGTCACAGCTGGACTGGGTTAGTTCATTTGGCCCATTGTTTTTCTAAAACATCTGGCAGCAGCTGCACCAGGCAGTGCTGTTGTCATTCACCTTTGACTGATGTTGACTCCATCACTACAGTTATTATCCTCACGTTGTAAACAGATCATGTTATCATCATATTTGGTAATATGAACAAACATCCTCTAATTCATTGCAATATTTTAGTGGTGGAATAAGGTGCAATATGGTTTTAATTGAGATGTTTAAATGAGATGCGCTAATATTTTTGCATCTTTCAAACAAAAATAAATAGAGCCTGACATATTGTCAGATAGACGCTTATCAAATATTATTATCTGTAGGCTTGGGCGATATCCAAATGTAATATTTCCATACAGTCGAAATGATGACATTATTGTATTACTGTATTTTATCCTTTAGGTGCTTTATTTTTATAATATATAATTATATTATTGGACTTTGTGTTTCAGGGTTTATGTTATCAAATATTGGCCTAAGCCTAGTTATCAGTGTAAATGTCAGCTGTTAAATAACACAAATTCACAGTACAGAAATGCCAAAGATTTCAGGTTGAAGGTGGTTTAGAAACAGAGTCTCAGTTTCATTGTTTCTCATCACAGTGGACCTGGTACCTCATGCCTGGTGATGTATTTCACCGAACAGTAGTGAAAAGCTCCTCACTGATGGTGACATCAAGTGGCATGGATGTCGTCCACAGAGAGAAAACAAGGCCACAGTTCTGTAAAGAAAAAACAAGCTGTCAGTCATTACACAGATGAAAACTCTCTGCATGTCAGCAGACCCAAGTGTAAGAGAAATAAGAGTTCTGATGACAGACATCAGGCTGCAACACCAAAAACATCTTTACCAGAGAAGTGGAAGCTTGTTCCTCTGCACTGAGAGCTGCATGTTGTGGTTTTCTGGTACTCTAACTTGCACATGTCATTAATTATTTCTGGATGAGGGCTTGTTGTGGGGGAAACAGGTATCTGAAGACTGAGGTCATCTTGGATCATTTGCAGTCAAGTTAATGTTGATGTGTTACTTGTGAAGACTTGTGTAACTGATGGGATAGTGATATTATCAACTCTTACTGTCTCAGAGAGGTGTATTTCCAATTGTTCTCAGCGTGGAGCTGAAGAGAACAATAGAGCAGATCAGACCTTAGGTAGCCTCAGTTCTATTTCTGGTTAAAGGGAAAATGCAGCTATTTTTACTTCTCTGCTGCTAATGGGGTTAGGTGAAACATGAGGTACTGACACTAATGTTTGCTTCTCACTGGCCCATCCATACTGTACACACACACACATACACACAACAGATCAGACTCAGCTCTATACTGTGTTTAAAACATATGTCTGACTCCCAGTTTCTCCAGTTAAAGCTTTCATCTGTCAAATCCTTGTAGAGTTAATTCATCTCTTCAGAACAGATCATTTTCACACAGGCACAGCCTAAGAGTGACTGTGTGTGTGTGTGTTTGTGTGTGTGTGTGTGTGTTGTGCTGTATATTGTGACTCTTAATTCAGCATTGGATTTTGAAGGAAAGACTCCTGAATATGGTAGAATTTAGGGCTGCAAAATTAATCGAATATAATTGAAATCGCAATATGGCCAAGTGCAAATATCCAAATCACAGGAGCTGCAATTGTTTTGATGAAGGTAAAATGTGTCACATTGTTGTTTGCATCATTAGCGTTGTGGTGCAAATCATTTTCTCCAGATGTAAAGGAACATGTTAGTTTGGTACAAGACCATCAAAAATCACATCATCATCATTTAAAGATTTTTTCAGTGAAAATGAAAATGCAAAAACGATCACTATAAGTGAAACATATTGCAATTGCAATATCTGTCAAAAATTATCACGCTATGATTTGTTTGAATGATTTGTGTTATGTGCAGCCCTAGTAGAATTCTAACTTCTTCCATAAAAAACCCAGCGCTCAGGGACAAAGTGAATACTGTTGTACATGACATCCATGAAATGAACCTATGTTATAATTTTATATCATTCTAATACCATTAAACCATTAGTCACCTGCAAGAAAACCAATGGAAAGTAAGTTATAACTGATTAAATGTTAAATAAACAGAAGGACCCAAACATTTCTCATTAAATCTCAGATGTGTTTTGTTTTTTTGTTTTTTGGGTTTATCGGTTTAGGCTAGCCATTAATAATATCATTATTATTATTGTTACTTAGTAGTTTATTGCAAATAAAAGCTCAATGTAAGGAATGTCAATATGGGGGGGGGGGGGGGTTCTCCTATCTAACCATCGGAATATACTGGTCCCTTAAAGGCTGGCGAACGTCTCCCTACACCTGCAGGGTGACTCTGGGTGGGGACAGGAAGGAGCAGTACCTGCCCTGCTCTAACTTCACCTTTTCTCCTCTGCTGTTCCAGGTTCTGTGGGGAGTGTCTGCAGCCGTGTCTTCAGGTGACCTCACCCCTCTGCCCTCTCTGTCGTGTGCCCTTTGACCCCAAGAAAGTGGAGCGCTCCTCCAGTGTGGAGAAGCAGCTGGCCTCATACAAAGCACCCTGCAGGGGCTGCAGCAAGAAGGTAGATACTGAGCGTCAGCACCAATGTCACAAAATCATGGGCGTAACTTTCCATACTCTGATTAGTGTCTGATTATTATTACTTGGTACATAAATAAATATCATCTTGTGACTGTAACTTTTGTCCAGAATATAAGATGTATGAAGATACAATTCATATTTTATTTTTGCAAGTATGCTAGTGAAGATGTTACTAATATTGATATATAATGTGTGTGTGTGTGTGTGTGTGTGTGTGTGTGTTCTCAGGTGGCTCTGGCGAAGATGAGGTCCCACATTGCTTCCTGTTCTAAAGTACAGGAGCAGATAGCCAACTGTCCCAAGTTTGTCCCTGTGGTCCCCACCTCCCAACCTATACCAAGGTACACACACTCTGAACATGACAGCGCTCAGCTGCAGAGACTATGTATGTTCACATTAGCAACTACATTTCCCATGAGTCCCAGCCATAGGTGCACTATCAAAGCTTCAGTGGAAGTTTACATTGTTGTATTTAAGTAGAGTACATTCCAGATACAATCTTACTCCACTGTCTCACAGTGAAATAAACCCATACACAGATCATAAACCATGTGATAAATTGTACATGACCACACTGTACATTCTGACTCATTACCTATAAAATTCCAAGGCTCCAGGATTGAATTAACTGCTACAGGCTTGTGATAATTCATGTCCTCACTTTGTGTCCTCTCTCATGTAGCAATATTCCAAACAGGTCAACATTTGTGTGTCCATTCTGTGGGGCCAGAAACCTGGACCAGCAGGAACTGGTGAAGCACTGTATGGACAACCACCGTAATGACCCCAATAAAGTGGTAAGAGACTACTCTCTAATATACCAGGTGATCTACACTAACTCAGCTGATCCTGAATCTCCAGACGTGCTCTCACTTGGTCCCAGAATCAGCTTTTTTAGATAGATAGATAGATAGATAGATAGATAGATAGATACTTTATTTATCCCCTCTGGGAAATTCATGTGTCCATTAGCTCATTGTTGTATAATAATAATAATAAAAACAGTTAATAATAAATAAAGATAGATTAGATAGATAGATTAGTCCACTTCCTGCTGAGGTGTTGTATAGCCTGATGGAAGTGGGAACAAAGGATCTCCTGAACCTCTCTGTTCTGCAGCGCAGTGATATGAGACGTTTGCTGCAGCTGTAGCTGCTTCTCTGTCCTGCCAGAATGTTGTGGAGAGGATGGTTGGTATCGTCCAAGATGGCCTCCATCTTACATTGCAAGCATCTCTCCACAACAGTCCTGAGTGAGTCCAGACTCCTGCCAAGCACAGACCCAGCCTTTTTGACCAGCTTGTCCATTCTCCTTGTGTTCATGTCAGACATGCTGCTGTTCCCAGCAGACTGCAGCATTAAAGAGTACACTGGCCACCACTGACTGATAAAACATGTGCAGCATTTCACTGCAGACGTCAAAGGACCTGAGCCTCCTGAGGAAAAAGAGCCACATGAACTTTTTTTAGAAACCCCAGAACAGTTTCAGGTTCTCAGGAACTTTATCCACATTTTGTCTACATGAACCTGGTTTTGGTTCCTGGTCTTTGCTCCTGCTCACCCCAAAGCATCATCGTTCCTGAGGTGTCAGGGTGGAGTAGCCCTACTGAACACACTAGAGACCTCCAGACTACAACTCCTTGTAATCTGATGTTATTGACATCTTCATGCTTCCAGTTTTGTGCGCATATTTCATGTTGTATTTTACATCACATTTGATTTATTTTTGAATGCTCTGGGTGTTTTGTTTCTAATGTCTTGTATGTGATTTATCTCACTTTTGGCATTTTTGTATTTTACACATTGTTCATGTCATTTAGTTTTATGTCCAGCCCTTTGACACATATTTTGAGCGATATTCTGCTGTAATAAACTCTGACTTGACTTCAGTTCAGTGTCTGATTACACATGCATGTGACTGTCTGAGTTGTGGCAGTAGCTTGACATAAACTGTGGTATGTGTGTGTGTGTTTGTGTTTGTGTTTGTGTGTATGCGTGTGCGTGCGTGTGTGTTTTTGTTTGTGTGTGTGTGTGTGTGTATCTCTGTCTCTCCAGGTGTGTCCGGTGTGTTCAGCCATGCCGTGGGGAGACCCCAGTTATAAGAGCTCCAACTTCCTCCAGCATCTTCTCCACAGACACAAGTTCTCCTATGACACCTTTGTTGTAAGTCCACTGCTGTTGATTTTAATGTTTAAAAATAACATTTTTAACTTTTACTGCAAGGAAATCATAGAATCATTTCAACAAAGCTAAAGGGAAACATATTCTTTCACCTCTCTTTGGCTGATATCGCTCTGTATAGATTTAGATTCATCTGTCACTGAGATTTCTGCCTCCATTCTAATACAATGGAGGGAATTCTTTCTGTGCTGCTTACAGTACTGAAAAACAGCAACATCATCGCTGAGAACAAACTTCCTCTGTAGATAGTAGTTCCAGTGGAAGCCAGGGAAGGTGGTCCTGCTTTATCCCCTGATCCTGAGAAGCTCCCATGAAGAGGGTCCAATAGAAAAACACCACACAGACAGGGAGGGGGGTTAATGCAGTCCAATAGCTGAATGTTTGCTGTGGTGCTCCCTGGCAGGGTGATGTGGCCATGGTGAAAGTTGTCTCCAACAAACCTTTTTTTGTCATCAGATCTGATGTCACACATTCTTACATGATATAACAAAAATATAAACGCAACACTTTTGTTTTTGCTCCCATTTTTCATTCATTGAAATTAAAGATCTAAGACTTTTTCTAAACACACAAAAGACGTCTACTACGAACTTCTGCTTTGCCAAGATCATCCATCCACCTGACAGGTGTGACATATCAAGATGCTGATCCCACAGCATGATTACTGCACCGGTGTGACTTGGGTTGGTCTCAATAAAAGGCCACTTTAAGATGCAGTTTTATGTTGAAAAAGGCAGAGGCTACAGATGGGCAGTTTTTTTATGGGGAGGGTCGTGGTCAGAAAACAAGAGAGTATCTGGTGTAACCACTGTTTGCCTCATGCAGTGCAACACACCTACTCAGAGAGTTGATCAGGTTGTTGGTTATTGCTCACTCCTGTTCAGTGGCTTTAATGGTTACTTCCTGAAGCCACTGTATATATAGACTTCCATATATTACACACCTCCATATATTTAACACATGTATACACACATAAAAAACATTTGACTATAAGTCACCACTGGTAAATTCATGTACTTAAAAGGCCTAATTTATTCCCAAAAGTAGTGAAGCAGGTTTCCAGCTGTAGAAGAATTGAATAACAAGTCACATGGGGGTTTATCTTCTATTGAACAACTTATTCTTTTAACCTTCAGTAATAATCACTTGCAGTTTTCAATGCTTATTGTTTTCTTGGTGTCTAACTCCCATGAGCACGTGGTTGCATAAGGAGATTTCTCCAGGTTGACAATTTCACTATAAAAATAACTCAGTATTTTATTTTTGTGTCCACCTGACTGAGCTGATATAACTGAATTTACAAATATCTGAAACATTGCTTTTGTTCTAGTCCACACACTCATCAATTTACTGTTCCATCATACAGATCTTTACAAAAGTAAAAGCATAATATACTAGCAAATAGCAAATCATTTTAATGTGTCTCAATGAAAGGTAAATCAGACAGCAAAAATAATTCACAACTGATTGTTTATGATGAGGAAGTGTTTCTTTAGTGTTTGTTTGATTCATGTAAGTGTAAGGTTTGGATCTATGTTGCACTGACTATTATAAAAAAATCCCCATCACATTATTTGTGGTCATTTGCACATATAGTCACACAAAAGGACATTGATTTTGTGCGAATACATACAAGTGGCATACAATGGATGGTCCATAGAATAATATTTATTTAAACTTTATTTGTACAGCACCTTTCATACAAGAAATGTATGAAATGAAATTTACAACAAAGAAATGAAATGCTTTACATGAAAAGACATAAAATGAAACGTTAAAAACACTGATGTAAAATGAGGTGGAATAATAATAAAATAATAAATAATAAATCATTAAAATAAAAAAATGATTACATAGAATGCATAAAATTGGTAAGACATCAATATTCATAACAGCATTTAAAATAAGTGCTGAGCAAAGTGCAAAATTTCAGAGCTGGTTAAAGGCTGAAGTAAAGAGATAAGTTTTTATCTTTCTTTTGAGAACACTCAGTGAGCTTCTTCTTCTGTGGTATCTACAGGTCATGTGTTCCACACATAGACTGTATATAAAGGGTTCCACAGCTTTGGGCTGTAACTGACAAAGGCTGCATCCCCAATTTTCCTACAGCTGTTACTGCTACTACTACCTCAGTGTTCTTGGAGGTCTATAGTTAATCAGGGAGTTCAGATGCAGCTTGGTCCTCGCCCGTTAAGGCATTTGTATATAAGGAGGAGGAGCTTAAAATCTATTCTAAATGTAACAGGAAGCCATAGAAGAGGTAGTTAGATGCAGGTTGTGTGGTGTGGTGTACGGTGACTCTCAGCTGTTGTTTCTTGCGTTTCATCAGGACTACAGCATTGATGAAGAGGCAGCACTGCAGGCAGCTCTGGCACTGTCACTGGCTGAAAACTGACGAGTCCCACCACCATCGTCCTCCTCACTGTTAGCACCAACTCCACCATAACTGCTGTCACCCTGGTCCCGCTGCACTGCTGCTGTTCCTCCCTGACTGAGAAGGTGTCATCCATCCAGCAGACACACCTGACCCTCACAGTGTGTGCAGAGATCCGACTCACTGAGACGTCCAGCCAGCTTTGGATTAGGTGATAAACTCTGTCTTTTCACACCAAGGATATTTGTATTCTGGTGTAATATTAGTGTAAGCGTTACAAAACAACAGGAGTTTGGATGTACTGGATCTTCACTGCTTCATTTGGACTTAATGATTTGAAGACAGAGGATCCTGTGGGTTTGGAGTGGATCCAGTGGTCCAGACCGCCCCTGAATGTGGTCTGAGTGATCGGATCTCAAATGTGTCCTCAATGCGTCTTGGGTGCGTTCACACCTGAACTTAGAGCTGATCACTGGTGATCAGATCACCTGAGACGGATGTTAACACCAGGATTGAACAGGGCCTTCACCCTTCACCAGTAGTTCAGGTCTCTGACAACTCAGCTCATCTCAGCTCAGTAGGACATGAAGAGCTTGTTGGCTGGAGCTGTTCGTAGTGCAGTAACATGGTAACACTTGAAGTGGTACTGTCCATGACATCCTCTAATGGTCATGGTCTGTAGGTTTGAGGACCACACAATAAGTTGGGAACATCCCCTCTCCCCCTCAAAGCCCAACCCCAACCATTTATACTTTCTACAACCGAGACTGAAAGTAAATTTCTTTCTCGAGGGTCTGTGTGATCCATCTCAGTTGGCAGTTTATTAGGAACACCTGGTTGAAACTAATGCAGTCTCAGAAAAACTCTCCAGTGACATATCGTCCTTCATGAAGCTCTGAATGTTCAGTTTTTGTTGAAACTGTTTCAGAGAGGTGTCGGTTTAACTGTGGGATCGTTTTGGAGGCTGCAGTTGGTTACTTTTTCACAGATGCTCCTAATAAACTGCCAGCTGAATACACACCTGTGCATGCAGACATCCAGTGGAGTACTAACAGAGGCAAATCAGCTGTCCACTTATGTTCTGGACCATATCAAGCCGACGGCTCTTTACACGCCGCCACCAAACACACACACAGTTTCCTCGGCTCATTGTCACCTCAGTGCTTTGTGTGGAGCCTCACTCACAGATGTAGACAAAGAAGCTTAAAATCAGCATTTAGAGTTGTGTTAACTTCACTTGGCACAGTAATGGCAGTGTGATCGGTCAGTCTTGATGTTAGATGCTAATGGCAGGTTAGACTTTTCCAATATGGAAGAATTATCAGGTTTCTAATCCATGACTCTGATCAAAGATTCAACATTCAACACACTTCAGTCTCTTTGGACAGAAGCAGTTGGCATCAGGAGCTGGGTCCTTTAACCAGATCCCAGAACAGCTGGACTCATTGGTAAATTCACCCAAAGAGCCAAGTGTTGAAGTGAGCAGAGTCAGACCGCCAGCTGACATCCGGACCTGTGGAACTGATCAGTGTCATGTTGAACTAGTTTGAAATGTTTCCATGATAAATTGGTATTTTGGCAGCACCAAACTGGCTGATACACATCCTGGAAGCTGAGCCGCAGCTCATCCGTTACTGTCCAATCCCAGCTTCACTGAAGGCAACAGCAGAGACATAAACCCAAGAGACGACAGACTTGCATCAACGAAGGAAGGGTCATTCACCGTGTCCCTAACAGCTCATACAACGGCGTCATTCATCCACAGTATGTTAACGTTTACAATAACAGACATTAGCAGCCCATTCACTGTCACACCCAAAAGCAAAGTTGAACAGTTCCTATTTTTTATCCGTGTGAATATTTGCACTTGTTAAAATTTTTTTCTACCAGATTGATCTGCAGATATTAGCTGTAAAAAATCAGACAGGTTGGAAGTGCTGGATTGAGGTCTGACCTCCGTGTTACTGTTACCTGCTTCAACTCTTGCTACAAGGAATATTTTTATGATGCATCTGCCAAGATAAATGAGTATAAAAAGATATATTTTTGGAAAATGTTTCCGTTTCAAAACCACCAGACTAATATCAGACATGGGTCACATATGTGTCTACAACCTTTCTGGGACACTGAAGTTGATTTACAAACTTGAATTGCTGTTCTCACACACACACACACAAGAAACTTGTACAGGACTAGAGAGGATGGGACTTGTTGAACAGAGGTGTTTTCTGTAGTTGCACCAATAGATGGCGTCCTTCTCCAGACATGCAGAGCCATACTGAAGCCCTCACACACACAAACACATGGAGACCATGTTTTCTATGGAGGCAGGATGTGGAGAAAATAGAAAGGCTAACTTTGGCTAATGTTTCCACAGAAAGATGCATCCATCATTTGCACTTTAATTCATTCAGTTTTTTTAATAATAGTTGGAATTCTTTTTGTATAATCTTAACTCTTGTTTAATGTTTTTTGCAATTAAATCTCAATGAAGATGAGTCTTTAGTTTAAAAAAAGATCTTGTAAATTGTAAAAGGCGTCAGATGTTAGTTTGTTTGATAGAAAATGTACCATTAGTTTTATTTGTATGACAAAAATCTCAAATATTTGTTGACTGAATACTTCATTTAAATGGGCAGCATGTGCCATGTGTTTCTTCCAATGATGTTTTTTGTGGTCAATATAAGTAGAAATGACTGGGGATCCGCTTTATGCAACAGCAGAGCTGACGTTGACCCACTGTAACCACAGGAGGAGTTCTGGCCTGTTGTCACCACAGATCAAAACATGGATCAGATCATATAGAACTGAAGTCTTCAGACTAAGCATGAAGCTTATTTTCTTTTGCATTACTGATGCAAATTGGACTGCTGATAACTATGGTGGCTCTGAGAGATCAACACACTGCTGCACAACTTAAGAAAAAATGCAAACAGACAAAACACAAACAGCTTCAGAAATCATCTTCATCAATTTGGCAACACATGAAGTGTTTCCAGGGGACACTAAACAGTGATGCAGGGGCACCCCGGTGCGTACTGTAAGGGCATAGTCCTAACCGCACTGACCCAGGTTCATGCACGACTTGTGGCTCTTTGCTGCATATCATCCTCTCTCTCTCTTTCTCTCTCTCTCTCTCTCTCTCTCTCTCTGTCTCTCTCTCTCTCTCTGTATCTCTCTCTCTCTGTCTCTCTCTCTCTCTGTTGCTATTGGAATTAAGGCAAAAAAACTTAACTTAAGTGATTAACTTGGCTAGGACAGACTTGAGTGGATGTATTATGAAACATCTATGTGCACTTGTTCAATACTTTTTAACTTCAAAAGTTGCAAAGTATTGAACAACAAGTTTGTTGTGAGTACTTGCAGCTCATGTGTTGTCAAACTGATGAAGATGTTTTCTGAATTTATTTGTTTTGTCTATGTGCATTTCTTAAATTGCGGTGTGTTGAGCTCTCAGGGACACCGTAGATAATGGACTGTGCAGACATCAGCTGTCTGATGTCAGAATTCACCGGGATTCAGTTCAATAACTTCCTATTATTTTCCAATGCAGTCCTCTCAGTTTCTCTGTTCGTGCATGAATCATAAAACATTGGGATGAGCCCAAATCTCTTGCTCTTGTTGATACAGTTTTTTCACTGTAATCTGAGCTTCCAAACATATTGACCAAAATATTAGAGCCCGACCGATATTGGATTTTTGGGGTTGATACCGATATTAGGGAGTAAAAAATTCAGATATTGATATATCGGCCGATATTGTCCAAAATTACATCATTGCACTGAAGTGGTAAATTTAACTGGCAATTAAATAACTATCGAAATAAATAACTATAAATAAAAAACATAAGAACAAATACAGTATTTTTATATATCATATATATATATATATTTAACTTAAATGAAAACAAAGGATCAAATATACATAAAATGCTGCCTATATAACTTGACTTTAACCAAGCATTTCCACTGCATTATTGCTTCCTAATAAAAGTATTCATATCCGTGCATATCGGAGGATATATGCACCGATACCGATAATCTGTGATAGGCCGATTAAAATATATCCACATTAGGAGGTGCTGCAGCACTTTAAAAATTAACCTCACGTTCAGTCTGAACACAGCTTTTAAAATTTTAATGAAAAAAGTCACAGCTCCATCAATGAGTTTTTTTTTTCCTCCAGAAAAACTGATGACTGACACTTTTAGCGTATGCACCATGAAAAGATTCATCTGTCTTCTCTCTGGTGTCAGTATTCTTCTTCAGTAAAGTGCATATCATGCTCATAATATAAAAACTTTAAATCTTTCACGTAAATGAAAGCTGTTTTTAATATTTGAGTGGATTTCAAAGCCCTCAAACAAACACAACTATTTCTTCTGTTTTTTATATTCATGTTATAATAGCAATCTTTTCTAAATGCTTGTTACCTTATGCTTGTTCACAGCACTCTTACCTCTGTAGCAGAACTCTTAGAGTCTTATTTTGTTACGGTTTGTGTACTCCATGTTTATCAGTGTCTTTCTGAACTATTTAGTTAAACACATTTTCCTCAAGACATGTAAATAATCTGTTTTTGTGCTGTTGCATTTAAAATGTTATGAAAAGAGCAGGAGCTAAGTGTGTTAGACTGTGGAGGCTTTGGAGGATTTTCTTAACAATGTGTAGTGCAAACATGGATGTGCATGAACACTGTCTGGCTTGTTAGGATTAAAGGAGTGGTTCAGATTTTTATCGCAAAACAATTCTCACTTGCCATGTGTAGTCGCTGTAATCTGTAGTAGCAATCAGCTACATGGTGGACATGTATTTTAAATTCAGTTGAAGTTAATAGTCTGAGTGACCCAAATCAAGTGGGCAGCTTTGTTCTTGTTATTCATATGGTGGCTTGTTGTTGGTGTTTCCACAGGAAGGAAATACCACCTGTGGTAACAGGAAGAGCAAGTTTCATTCTCAAAAGTCTGTAACTTAAGGTGACCAGATTTTTTAAAAATGAAAACCGGGGTCATCTCCAGTTCGACGGTCAATATATATCAGTAAAAATATCCAATGTTTTTATGTATTTTGTCTACGGTAACTGTACTGTAATAAACTGTGGTGAATGCCAACTGATAAAATTAGTGAGGTTGCCAACTGTCCCACAAAATAGCCTTACGGAAACATCCCCTAATTGGAAACAAAAAGATGTTTTCCGTATTGAACTGATACTGCTAGTTGTCCTGTATTTTTGAGACTCAATTCAGTGTAATTCTATGGAAGATAAATATTACAGGTTAGACTATTAAAACAATTTGTCTGATTTCTAACCAATGAGTGAGCCAAATAACCTTTTCTCTGCCTAGAAACAACAAAAAAGGAAAAAAATTTGATTTGATAACTCTTATTTTGATGGTTTTAGCTTCATTGCTGCAGCTGCTAAAGCTAGCAGCCAGCTCGCTCTGTTGGCCAAAACAAGCACAACGCTAGACATGTGCCTGTCTGCTCTGCTGCTCCGGTCTGTCTTTAATTCAGTTAAAAACGCTGGCATTTGCGCACACAGGCCATGGACAACAGGGATGTCTGGTCAGCCTACTGTAACTTTTGAGTTAGCTAACTCAGACTGTCCACACCTCCATTAGCTTTACGATGCAAAGAACGAAGGGAATGCTACATGGCTAGCATGGAAGGAGGTTTACAGTGATTACAGCGACCACATGTGAGTATTGATTTGTGATAAACAGGAAAAATCCAAACCTATCCTATAAGTATTGCTAACTAGCCAACAGACTCATTTAGCACCAACATGCTAATGCTACCTTCTACTAGCACAGCAGATACTGTATTTAGCCTGCTAATTACATTATCTAAACCATTCTAGCACCTCCAACATAACTAATAGAACTGTAGCCTGCTTTAACCAAGACCCCAGATGGCTAACAGGGTGTCAGGGACTGACTGGACCCCAGTGAAGTGGATTAATGGTAAAATAAGAGCTGAGGTGACAGTCGGGGCACTTCACAGATTGTACACAGAGGTCAGTTTAGTTGTCATGTCCTAATCAACAGCTGTTAGTAAACAGCTGTTGATTAGGACATGACAACTAAACTGTCTACTTCAGAAAATATTACTCTCATGATGTTATAGCGATGTCATCAGGGTTAGCTCAGCTTGGACTCACAGACAACAAACTTGAAAACTGTTACAAACTGAAGGCATGACATTTGAAAATTGTGGGTGTTTACCAGACAAGAGTCTAAGAGAAGAGATGCTGTCCAGTTGAATTATGGGAAATGTAGGATCCAGTGTATGTGGAGCTGTCACAGCCGCAGCTGTTGATATATTTTTTAACACTTTCTCTCTTGAGTTCCTCACTAAACCCCTGGAGCGCCCCTGTAAAACATAAAACCACAACACCACTAAAAATCTGTCAGATGTCATGGGAAGTAAAACTGAAACAAACTTTAACCCCAAAACACTGGAGTAAAAGGGAAAAGAGTAGGTGGGTGCCATTTTCAAATAAATTACACAAAAATAAAGATTTAATGTATTAAAAGAATCGGCCATCACATTGGCAAAATGTTCACAAGTAGGCGATATAATGTAGATTCAAAACAACACATTGTCTTGAGACTAAACTGATTAACTTCTTACTCTGAGGTGAGTTTCACTGAGGTCATGTTTGAGTGGAAAGACGTTTGAAGACGAGTGCAGACGAGTAAATCTGAAGTCTGCCTTCAGTGTGATATAATATGCATTCTTTATAAACATAGTAATAATACCAATAAGAAGTGCTTGCAGTGCCAGTGCTGCTGGAGATGATGATGATGTCTGGATTTTCCAGTTGTTGCACTGCTTGGGATTTTATCAAAACAATATAAAGATTTTTTTTGTTTGTTTTTTTTTTAGCATTTTTTTTTGTTTTCCCCTCAAATAAAATGGAAAAACACAAGAATATGTAGTAGTTGTGTTTTTATTATATGGTCTTAAATATGCAACAACATGCTTTGTTGAGACTGTCCTGTTTCCAAGTCATGTGTGCAGCAGGTTATAATGACCCATAGTTCGGTTTTGTTGCTAGGTTAGTGGTCATAGTAATGATGACAGCAGTTTATGTTGTTTCTATTATCCATGACTGTTCAACAAAGTTAACTACGTTGTCATTATTGTAACCATGACAACAAAGATCGTCTGTTTAAGAAGTACTTATTTCAACTTAAATCACAAGCTTTTCCTTAACCTGACCGTTATTATAGTAACCACAGCGACGAAGGCAGGTACTCTGCTCTAGGTACAGGTTGTATGTTTATTATTGTAACCATGACCACCGAGGTCTGGTATGCCTGCTGCTGCAGGGGCAGTATTTCAGGAGACATTGCTATGGGCTGTATCGGAGGGTTGAAAGAAACGACCTGTGTGGTTGTTCAGGTTGGAGGAGTTGAAATAGAAGTCAGTACATTAATGCTCTGTCATAGGCTACTAACTCAGTCTGTATAAGGTCAAATATAAGATCATACACACTGTGCCTGAATCACTATGTCTCAGGTGGTTTTGTCAAAATTGTGGTTGTGGGGTAAATACATAAAACCATGAGAGAGATTAAGTTTTCATCTCCCTGCAGTGGTATCTACTCTATGCAGATAGTAAGCACCACACATGAAATTCCATTCACCTCCATCATATTGATGTGGAGGCAGACGTCTCAGACAGATAAAACCAAAGCTTTCTAGACAGGAAGTGAGAAAATACAGATACTGTGTATATCGGGTGAACTGACGCTTTAATAGATGAAGTA
This sequence comes from Seriola aureovittata, assembly GCF_021018895.1. NCBI lineage: Eukaryota > Metazoa > Chordata > Actinopteri > Carangiformes > Carangidae > Seriola > Seriola aureovittata. Next base: position 2,318,917 of record NC_079377.1, read on the forward strand.
AAGAGCACGAAGGGTTCACAATATGTGGCCAGAGATGAGTGCAAAGACACACACATACACACTCTTGTGGTCGTGGTGGAAAAAGAGGCGGGGGTGTAATGGCTTGGTTTGGCATAGTTGGAAATGTTAGCACGCAGCACCTGTTGCAACCTCACTGAGCTGCACAGATATACCCAGCTCCATCTCTCCTGTCTGTCTCTACACCACCACAACAACCTGCCCCCCAACCCCACAGATTCACTCTTCTTTTCTCACTTCACCTATAGAAACACGACCACACACACTCATGATGGCAAATACTGTTAATTTTACATTCTTAGTTGTATCGTGTTTTTCCAGCAACAAAGTGAGATGTCTTAAGACAAATGGCTGCCACGACAGCATCATTGTTGCATACTCTCTGTGGACCTGGAAGAATCAAATGTATACCTATACTTTCTAAATCCAGATTAACAGGAGCACACTGCATGTTAGAAATGTGTGAGGACAATCTGCAAACTATCAATTATTGAACCACTATTAAGATTTAGTTTTGAAATTATTATAATTTATATTAGAGGGATCCTTGCAAAGGAATCCCTGCACACTGAAGGTTGTAAAATTTTAGATGTATAACTGCACACTGTCTTATTGAGGATGCACCAGAGCACATGGACAAGCAGGTTAAAGGAAGTTCACTGGTTTCAACCATGATTCTGGTGGCTGCATTGTTTGCCACCTCCATCATTCACCGTCATATAAAACTGATTTTCAATGGCAGATATGATTTGAAACACCGTAACCACTGGGATTACATGTTTTATGATCACAACAAGGTAAGTTCAGTGTGAAAAGTTGCAAAATGTTCATATTGAATGTACCTGCACTGACATTATGTTTCATATTTTTTTCCTAAAATATCTGCTTTTAGCAACAAAAGCATGTTTAGGCAACACCAAACATGTGTTTAATGGTAGGGAAAGATCTTTCTAGGTTAAATTTTTAAAAAGTCATGTTTACTTTTTCAATATTTCACCAAAACCACCATCAAGTAGTGTTTCATCAGCCCAAACCTAAACCTCCCTACAACTTCTGTGTGGTACAAGAACACAGCACTTCAATAAGCAACAATTTTATTTTTATATTATTATTATTTTTAAGTTTTTAAATATTTCTATTTAGTAGCTTATAAACCTGATTTTCAGGGGGCAGACTTGTGCTGTCTTGTAAATTTGCATCTGGAAATCATATCTTTATAACAGGAAGGCTGACTTACAAGGGGAGCATGAGCTTTGAAAGATGTTTACCAGCAAGGGAGGGTCTAACCACAACATGCTTTTGGTTGCATTATGGGAAATGTAGGATCCAGTGTTTTTGGAGCTCTATCCATATAAGGGACCAGAATCCTATCTTCTGCTGCTTTGATTTTGCGATAATATTTTTATTTCAATTTTTAACACCATGAAGCACAGCCAGTTATTCAATATACTGTATTATTCAGCATAATTGCTGCATTGACACAAAACCAACAACAGAAAACCTCAAAACAAGAATGCTCCTCCTGTTTCAACAAATGTCTTTAGAGGAAATATAAATAATAATAATAATTTCTGGGAAACTTGGAAACTACAATGTCCACAGAAACATAATAAATGAAGGGCTTCCATATTTTCTCAAATATATGCTATTTAACCTTTAATATGTAAGTTATCCTTTCTAATGGAAGGTTTTATCCACTGAGTAGTGCTTGGTCTATCAGTGTTTTTCCATAAACATGTGAAATATATCTTTCAGTGCAAAGCAAGTTGAGGTCTATAAATGCTTATTTACTTTTACTGTAATTGTGTTTTTATGGAAATAAGCCCAACAGAGAAAGTTTAGGGTCCAGTACAATTTGTTCTGAAGTAATTTTCTCAGTCATATCTCTTACATCTTCCCAAAACATCTGAACGCAATGAAACAATGTCCCTCTAGTTTCTGTACATTTGATACACATATCTGGTATGTTTTTATTATATTGATTTAATTCCGCTGCTTTGATTTCTATTCTATCTCTACTGATATTCTCTGTATTACTTCCCGTTATGTCTCGCACAACAAGAAGTGTGTGTATCAAAGCCTGTTATATCTTATTCCCCTGTTGTCCATAAACACGTCAGTGACCATGAACACACACTGTAGCTTATTTTGATTTAGTCCCACACACACCATCCTGCAGCCTCATATACTCAGCACTAGAAAGAAGTGTCAGGCAGGACTTGCACAGCCACACACCTTATCGTCTCTGTATTGAGATGTTTGACTGTCATTTTCACTCATGAAGCTTTACATGCGACCTCAAATATTCATTCTGCCTCTCCTCATCTGACCACAGCATCTGACCTTCTCCATCCTTCAACCCTAATTAGCACACACACACACACACACACACACACACAACACACACACACACACACACACACACACACACACACACACACCCTAGTCCTCACTGAGGCAGATGTCTTGGTAACAAGTGCAACACAGTGTCATTTGCAGGGTATCAGAGGCCTGTGGTGAGGGACTGGAAACAGCCACAGACTCACTGTGGAAAATACCGACATAATCTGCCGCCCATTGTTGTCTATTGCTTCCCCCACCCAACACACACATATCCACACTCACACACGTGTTTTTTACTGTATCCGCTGGCCTAATATCGTAGCCTAATAATAGGTCTCATGTCTTGACAGCAGCTAAATCCGGCAGCGCTGTCTTATATTCCTGACACACTGTGAGATGGAGAGCTGCCCTCACGCCTAATATAACAGTTTTCCATGTATTTATAGGCCTGCAGGGAGTCAGAATAGCATCTGTGTGTACTGAAAATGAACCGAGCCGACTGGTTGGGAATATTTAGACCTTGTTCCACGGTTACTATTCATAGCATTCCATTACATCACAACAGAGCCATTCTGGGCAAACAACAGGTGCTCAGACTCATACTACAGGTGCAGGGCAGGGCAAGTGTGTAGCATTGTGACAGCAAGTCAAACATCTCTGCTGCTGCTGCTGCTGCTGCTGCTGCTGCTGCTGCTGGTGGAAAAACTTGGATCATCTTTTTATTAAACTGCACATTGTCACCCAGGACAATCTACAATATATGCCCAGACTGTGCTGACTGATAATTCAACTATACAGGCAGCAATCTTTCACTGCATGACTTTAGCTCTGTCATGATTGAGTTAGCCTTCCACTAACTTCTACAATGTTCTACAGTGCAATGTCTCATTCAGCTTTTCTTTAATCTGTATCTCTGAAAACACATTTTTAGCAGCAGCTATTAGATCATTTAAACCTTTGTGATTTTAAATTAGATTTTTAAATTGATTGTAATCTCCGCTGTGTTACGTTTGCGGCGTTGTCTCTTCTCTGTCCTGCTGATATAACAGACTCACCTCTTCAGTTGCAGGCTGTGTTCGGAGTTATTAGTGTTGTTGAAAATGTCAGTGGGATTGTGAATGAGGTTTTCCCACTTCTGCAACAGAACCGAGAAGCTCTGTTGTGGATTAAATCTTCATCGTTCTGTGGATGATATGCAGCTGTATGTCTACTGAACCCCCACCAAGCATTTACTTTGATTTGAGCTGGATTTTAATGTCTTAAACTTGGAAACACCAGTGAGACAAAATAATAATAAATAAGCCTCAGTCCACAGAGAAATGCACACAGCCTGGATTCAGAAACTGAGCCTTAAAACCAGCCGTCAGGACTTCTGGAACTTTGTGATGTCACATCAAAGCAGTCACTTCAAATAAAACACAGGAGAAGAGGAAAATATAGATCTTAATTTATTTAATTTTCTGTGCTTCATAGATCATCTCCTGGATGTCTCCTGGATGACACTGAAATAACAGCTGACAGCAGCAGAGAGAGGAAGAGCTTTAAATTTTGACAGCAGTAAAGTCATTGGCTCACAGAGACAGAATCTGATTGGTTGAACTGAAAGAGTGACAGCCCTCAGTCAGATGATGGAGTTGGATAACGTAAATAAACAGAGAAGCATGAAGATAAAACTTCCTGAGCTTCATTCACAGTATCACAGCTCACAGGAAACTATGATTCTTTAAGTGTTTAAAATGTGTGATTTGTTATATTGGGCCGTATGAATTATTCTGACCTTTACCTTTTAAAATCTTCAGTATGTAAACTGACAATATTACATATGAAATATGATGCAGGAGTGGAGTCTGTGTTTCATCCCTGTGGGGTGTTTTATACGAAATGCATTTTAAATGTTTGATAGTCGAGGAGGCACATGATGAATTCTGCTGAGAAATAATGTGAAACTATTTGTTTATAGTGAAATGAAGTTTGGATTTATCAGTTCTTGTAGAGATGACTTCCTGTCTATGAGCTTCCTAACAGCAGCTCCATCTGTTCCCTCGTGTCACCACACAAATACATAAAAAGGTCCAGACATTATTTCTCATAAAGTCAACAAGCATTTATTTTTAATACAAAAATATACACAACAATCCAGTGTTTTCACTGAACAGTGTTTCATCACAACTAAACTTTTATTCACTCACTTTAAAATAATTTCAAACAGAAACAAACCAACTTCATGACATCTATCACAAGCTTGATGTGATTTAATACTAGCTTCATGTAAGTGAACACTCAGTATGCTACTTTCTACTGCAGCTGATCAGAGAGAGAGAGAGAGAGGGCCTCGCCTGTTGTGATTAGATGTAACACGCCCACCACTCAGGTTTGGTGTTCATCCAGTTTCTTTTAACACTTGTTCCTCATTTACCTTTGATCATCAGGTCTGTCTAAGCTCATGATGCAGGATGCTCATGCAGGCAATAGAAACATTGCTTCAGTTGTTTGTTAGGGTGACTTTAAGATGTCGCCCACACAGTAACATAATACTCTTCTGAGCTCAGTGATCTCTGTTACTACACTACTTTTTTCCTTCATTCTCCAGAGAGAAAAACAACCATATACACTCTGAGTGCAGCCAATGCCGTTGTCTAGTTAGAACCAGGTGTTCACTAGATGTTGTTTTCTCGAAGGACGCCACATTTCCTGCCGTCATTTTCATCTCCGTTTGGCTTTAGCTCATTTTGTACGGTGGCCCTGAGAGCTCAACGCGCTGCAACTTCAGAAAACACATACAAATAGACAAAAGACAAACAAATTCAGAAAACATCTTCATCAACTTGAGAACACATTTGTTGCAAATACTCACAACCAACACAACCAAATATACAAACGCACTGCAAATAGCACAAACAACAAAGGAAGTGTTTCCAGGGGACACTAAAAAGTGATGAACCCGGAACACACTTTGTGACTTTGGAAATTAAAACATTGAACAAGTGTGCATGGAGCTAATACATGTATTACAATACAGCCATGTTAGTGCGTCCAACCGGGTTCATCAGTTTATAGTGTCCCATGGAAACACTTCTGTTGTGTTGAGTATTTGCAGCTCATGCGTCGTCAAACAGATGAGGATGTTTTCTGAAGTTGTTTGTGTTTTGTTTGTTTACATGTGTCTTAGGTTGCAGTGTGCTGCGCTCTCAGGGACACCGTACATTTGACTGCTCACCTTACAAGATTTATAACTGTGTTATGACACAGTAGTGGAGCTTGTGCAGTGTGCAAATACCCTGTGTATAAGCTGCACAGTGCCTCATGTGCATCTTCACTAAGCTAGACAGAGAGATACCACGAGGGGCTGTTTGAGCCAAGATTGTTGAGAGTGGGAACGACATGAAGCAAGTTGAAGAACGACATCTTGACACTGATCACCATCCTGTATCACAGCAGTTACTGTGAGGGCTATGCTTAAAGCACGACACAGCCTGAGAACACATTATTGGTATGAATACTGTAGTGGTGATACCTAGCTATAATCAAAACCTATAGTGGAGACGCAGGACCGTCAGTCCACCTCCAAACACTGAGCCTGTTTGATAAGCAGGGGGTCTCAGATGAGGTCAGGAGCATGGGATGAAGATCCCATCACAGCAGGGGGGGCCACAAGACTCCATTGTTCGCCCAACATTGTAAACACAAACACTTGGATCACAGGAAATTACAGATGTTAAAACAAAATTATGTTGAGTTCCTTCTGGAAAATAAAATCAAAGTATTATTACATTACATCTTTTTATACGACAGCCAGGCCTGGACGCGTTATGTTATTGGGTTGTCCGTCCGTCCGTCCAATTCCCGTGAATGTGATCTCTCAGTAATGCTTTGAGGGAATTTTTCAAATTTGGTACAAATACTAACTTGGACTCAAGAATGAACTGATTAGATTTTGGTGGTCAAAGGTCAAAGGTCAAGGTAACAGTGACCTCACAAAACATTTTTTTCGCCTTGTGAATGTGATATCTCAGTAACTCCTCAAGGGAATCCCTGAAAATTTGGCACAAATGCCCAATTGAACTGAATCAACTTTGAAGGCAAAGGTCAAAGTTCAAGGTCACTGTGACCTCACAAACACGTTTTCAGCCTACTGAATGTGGTATCTCAAGACCACGTTAGGGGATTTCTTCAGACATTCACTTAGACTCAAAGATGAACTGATAATAAATTTCATGGTCAAAGATCAAAGGTCAAAGGTCAGGAAGGAGAGATTGTGACCATATTTCCTGCACCTTGGCGGAGGCATACAACCATGAGGCGGTAATTCTAGTTTTCTCCACTGCTCAGGGATGGGGTTTTTGTGATCCACAAAAATTATGCAAAGACTAGCAGGACTTTGGAGACCACTCCAAAGCCGCTGTTGTTCAGCCAGCAGTGAGGTTATACAGAAAGTGTGTATTGGAGCAGGGCGGAGTTTACAGGCTGTCAGGACACAGGGCAGCCGGCCTCTTGGTGCTTGGCTAACAGCGAGATCCTGGAGAAGGTCTTGAAGCAGCTCGCACACTGGTACTTCTTCACCTCAGAGTGGGTTTGGAGGTGAGCTCGCAGGTTGGATCGGTCGGCAAACGCTCGGCTGCAGTGGAGGCAGGAGAACGGTTTCTCTCCTACAGAAGGAACACAGACTCCATATCAGTCATAATAACAGCAGCTTGTATATCTGTGTTTCTGTTAACTCAGCGAACTCTGACAATCTCAACCACATTCCAAGGAGGGATGTCGTGATATACCAGTATTACGATAACTGTGATATTTAAGAAATGAAATATTGATATTGTGCCAATATTACACATATGTTTGGCCTTGTGGATCTTTTGTTTATCAGTTCATCTGGTTGACTTTTCACTCTACAGTAAGTGTAATTGGTCTTTTTGTAAAGTCATGGTCACAGACTCTCTCTCTACCTCCCTACGCTCGTATCTGAGTCTCATTCATTTGCCAAAAAGATACAAAACACATAATAAACAAAGTTAAAGATGAATTTGACTGACAGTATTTGATCTAGTGTCTAACAGATGTAGTAGGATCTTCTATTTGGTTTCTAATTAGAGTATAATTTGGTTTAATAGTGTCTAAGTATTGCTTACTTTATCTAATACAGAGCTACTGTATATGTGGTACAGCATATATTGAGTGTATGGTGTCTAATTAGGGTAAAACTATGTTTGTTTACTGTCTAGTAAAGAACACATTATTACTAGTTTTGTCAAAACTGATTCAAAGTAGAGCTTGTTACGTCTTATTAGTGTACTGTAAAATAAAGTGCAACTGTTTTGTCTCTCCTTGCATTTTTTTTTCATCTGTTTTTTTCTCTTTATGGTAATTTTTCTCATTTTGTGTCTGTTCATGTTAATTTTATGTCTATAGTCATTTTACGTCTCTTTTTGTTTATTTTGTGTTCTTTTTTTCCGTCTATGACTTTTAATCAAGAAATAATTACAGTCATTAATACAGAGGCTCTGGGGCACCCTGACCCCTAGGGCCCCTGGGCTTGTGCCTGGGGGGCCCGTTCAGTGATGAATCCATGTTGATGAATATATAGTATTTTTGAATTATGGCTGCATCAGACATTTTCTGTAACTCTTTGGAAAAGACACAATCATATATATCATATGGACCTGTGCGTCCTGGAACTTTATTTAAAATCCACTGTAAAAATCTGGGTGTGATAATGAATTTTGAATTGGACAAACTCAGTTTCAGGGATTAAATCAGCTTTTCCAGCTGAGGCTCTTCAAGGTCAAGTCCTTTAATCTTTTAGTGATTTTGACAGGGTTATACAGAATGCTGCAGCTCGCCTCTCAACAGGAACAAATAAGCTAGAGCACATTTCTCCTGTACTGAGGATTCGATGTTATCGTTTGCCTACAAATCATTAATTGGGCTAACTTCAAACAACTGCACCTCTCTGACCTTTTCCCACCACACGTCCAATCAAGCTCACTCAGGTCCACTGACCAGTAGCTTCTGGTTCTCCCAAGACCAAGGGTGAAGCCCAGGGGAGACGCTGCATGTTAGGCTGACCTCTACACTGCCTGTTCTTAAATCCTGTCTTAAAACACATGGTTATTTCTTGGTTTTTATTTTATTTGGGTTTATTATTATTTTATTGTCTTTGTGTTTATATTGTGTTGTTTGTGTTCTTTTGCTATTGGTCAATTGTTGTCATTTTTTTTAATTTGCTTTATATATAAATTGGACTTGACTGTCTAATGAGCTGAAGAATCTTTAACAGTGTGAGTGTGTTCGTGTGTGTGTGTGTGTGTGTGTGTGTGTGTGTGTCACTGACCTGTGTGTGTGCGTATATGTCCCTGCAGAAGCCAGGGTCTGGAGAATGCCTTGCCACAGAGTTTACACACACAGGGCAGTGTGTGTGTCCTGATGTGCATCTTGAGTGCTCCCAGGCTGATGTACTCCTTCTCACAGTACTTACAGCTGAAGTACTTCTTACTGCTCCACTCACACTGGAGCTGCTTGTGTTTGGTCCGGCCTGAGAAGCTCAAGTACTCTTTATGACAGTCCAAACACTCAAAGCTCTCCTGGCTGCTGCCGCCCGGGAGGATGGCTGGAAAGAGGGCCAGGAGAGGGAGGGACTGAGGGTGGAGGCTTGGTCTCCTCCTGTGGTCTCCTGTGACACACTGGATCTCTAAGTTCACTTTGGTGCAGGACTCTGCTGGTTTATAGGCTTCTACCGGGCTCCCACTGTATGCCTCCGAAGAGGGGCCTAAAAAGGAGAGAGGGGAGGTGTCGGGAGAGGATGGAAGATGCAGTTGGGGTTCTCTGAGAGGAAGAGCACAGGAGGAGGAGGAGGAAGAGGAGGAGGAGGAGGAGGAAGAGGAGGAGGAGGAAGAGGAGGAGAGAGACTGGGCTCTCTGCTGTAGCCGTGGGCTGGGGTCTTGATGATGAAGGTGAGGGGGGATGTCACTGTGCAGCAGAGAGTCTTCATGGGTGCTGGAGGGGACCTCTGTGAAACACACACACACACACACATGTTTAGACTTCTATCTTTGTGAGGACTCTCACTGACATAATGCATTCACGACCCTCTACCATCACACTTCAGTGCCGAACCCTAAACCGTCTTAACAAACAGCCTTTTGAAGGTGTTTCACAAAGAGAGAACCAAAATGTCTTCACTTCCAAAACTGTCCTCAGTTGTTGCGAACTTCAGATTCTGTGTGTGCTCTGTGAAATGTGACGCAAAGCAACAAAATCTAAATATCTTGATGCATGAAAAAGAAGGTTTGCCTGTGGCATTCATTCAGTTCTCCCTTTCATTTTTGCAGATACATACAATGTTTGCTTTAACCTAGCAAGCATCCTCATTCCTCGTGTGGTGCTCGTACACAGTGGTTTTTATATATTATGCTTTTAAATTTAAAGCTGAGGTTTCCTGTTAAGAGTTTTACAGGTGTCTAGGTTTGCATATGGTGAAAATGCTTTTTGGGCCATAGGGGATTTTCAGATGCAATACCATGAGAGGCAACTGGGAAAAACTGGCTGCAGGGCTGATTTTAGCGCATTTTAGCACTTTATAATCAATATTTAATTTAGATCAAATGAATGATGTTCTATAAAGTATGTGAACTATTTTCAGTCTCAACTAAATTTTTCCAGTTTTATTTTGGCCAGAAAGGTTACAAACACTTTCCCATGAAAGATTAAAGGAATGTCTATAAAAAAAAAAAAAAAAAAATTGAGAATTTTGAGAAATATAAATAAATAAAATAATTTTATATATATAATAAATAAAACTACATTGTGCATTTCACGATATTCATTTGTTGCCTTGCTTGTTCCACTGTTTTGATACGTCTCCAATGTGCAGAATAATGTGCTGCTGGCTTTCATCACTGATGCCAGGAACAAACTTACACAGCACAGAGAAAAAACAACAGCTGTGTACATTCGTAACATAATCATGCTCTCTCACTGTCAGCTCTATACACAAGTCCTAATCTTAAGTGACAGCATCTCTATAAAATAACAGCAAATATGAATTCAGCTTCACTCACTTTCACCTTAACCCTACATTAGATTTAATCAACCCGTCTCCTCTGGCAGCTTCTTGCTTTGAGTGATGGATCCCACATGAACACACTTTTCTGGACAAAGTTACACAGAAGAGATTTCTGTATTTGCTCATGTTGTCAGGCAACCGTCAGTCAAATCTGATCACACCACACCCTCACAGTCCTGCTGAAGCAGCTGAGTCCGTGTCTGTTAAACTCTGAGTAAATGTTAAGAGAGCTATTTGTAAGTTTTGCTGTCGCTACATATGCTAACGTTAGCATTAACAGCTGTTTACTTAGGCCAGCCAGTCTTCAGCCATCGTTGCGTTTACAAGAGGTTATTATACTTCTTCAGAGCAGACTGTGGAAAGGAAAGAAGTGCTAGAAATGGCAGGAATGACGGGCTGGAAGTTGGAGCGGTGTAAGTAAATAAGGCAAAATGCACAACGCAGCTTGGAGGATGAAGATATCGTCGACGAGAGAGGACACTCAACTTCAGTAGTTTGGAGATATTTTGGCTATTTACAGTCTGACATAAAACAGAGCAATGTGCACTGCAAACTGTGCTGGAGACACGTTCCATCAAAGACAGGCAACACCACAAACCTGTTTCCTCATTTGAAACAATATCACCCGTTAGAACACACAGAAAGTAAGAAATTACAGGCCCAAACGAGAGTTAGCGGACCCTCAACGAGCGCCAGGCCAGCACCCAGTGCAGATCTTCTTTGTCTATTTTTTTTATTTTGCAGTCTGATCATGTTACATGTGCGCTGTATCACACTGCACAACTTCATTTTCTATTTACTTTGTTGAGTAAAAAGGACTTAAAAAGGACTTTAATTTTAATCATGCATATTTTATCATATTTTGAATGTTTGTACCTCAGAGTTTTTAAATGTTCTGCTGTTTGGCAAGTGTTTGTCATGTTCTGACTAAACAGAACAGTTTGAAACCACATTTGACTGTCTGGTTTCTTCAATTTTCACTTAGGAGCAAAAATCAGCCTTTAAACCTGAAAGAAATAACGATGTGGCATTTATCGTGATAAATATTGATATCGACTAATATGGATTTTCTTTTATCGTGATAACAGCTTTGGCCATATCACCCGGCCCTATTATAAAGTGACTGCATCATTAATAAGCTTCCTCGAAATACATTTTAATTATGACTAAATTATTTACCAAACAACAGGCATTTTTTTTCAAAATTATCTTCTGTTAATTACTTAATCACTCGCATGTGAAAGCACCAGTGGGGTGATAGGCGCAAACACACAACAGCAGCAGAGAAGCAAAGAATGCAGCACTAACAAGAGTCCTCATATGCCAGAATGTGGTCTAACGTGATCCGGATCGATCCTGTTCATGTCATTATCTATTCTCAAAACAAGACTCAGTAGGTAATGTTGACTTTCAGGTATCAGTCTGCCTACTATCAAGTTATGGTTTAATTCCCATTCAATAAATCCAGAATTCAAAGAGTTTTCCCACACACACACACACACACACACACACACACACACACACACACACACACACACACACACACACACACAGTTGAAGTCTGAACAGCTCACGCCAGTGTATAGTTTCCTTTAAACAGAAGATGATTTCAGTCTTATTTCCAGCTCTTTTTTCTTGGCCCCATTCTGATGGTAACGTAAGTACATCAATACAGTGGGATGGGGGGGCATGGGGGGGGTGGGGGGTTGGGGGTGGCGGCGGCTCAAGCTTGCTTTAAAGGTTGTATTGGAACAAATACAAAGGTTGAAGGAGGGATTTGTTGGTAGGAGCCTGGAAGGCCGCTACATAGGCTCTTGAGGCTGCTTAATGGGGCCCTCATGGTCTCTTGAGGACCCGGGGACAATGCTATAACTCTTTCAGGATGGATTTTGCACCTGCTAAACACAAAACTACATTTTTGTTTGTGGGCAGACAAATCTATCATTTCCCTTCATACAGAATTACTTTCATTATATAATTAAAGCAAACGACAAAAACGAAGAGAGGAAATTCTGTGCTGGTTTTATGGGTGAATATGTGACTGTTCCAAAGTCTAAAGTGGACGTCTTTCATCACCATGAAATCATCATCTGTGAGACACAGAACACCTAGGACAGCAAACGTGCTGCTCTTCATAAGATCTATATTAGGATAAAACATTATTTTTAACATTATGATTAAAAAAGAGGGGAAACACTGAAATACTCTGTTCTAGACATGTTAAATAAAAGATTTTAAGTAGTAAAATTTACTTCGATATCAAAATAAATGGATCATTCAGAGGCTTGGAGTTCAGTTACTGATGGATTCATTAGTGAACAGTATCTGTATGTAGCAGGGGTAATGTATTGTTTTGTACATACAACAGCAATGTGTCATTTTCTATGTTAGCTAATGTAACTGTGGGTTAATGACGCTGACGTCAGCTTCAGTAAAGGGGAAAGTTAAGGGAAATTTAAGGGAAACTTGCTGAGCGACCAGTCCTCCGTTTATCGCAACTCATAGACCACTGTTAGGAACATGTGTCAAACACTTCAGGTACAACTGGAACTGTCTGACCCCTTAATTCTGTTTGTGAAAATGCAAAAAAGGAACATTTAACAGTTTTTTCTGTCTCTAGACACATTAGACCAGGTCCAGATCAAATCCCACTACACTTGTCAGATCTGGACTAGATCATAAAGAGGCTAAAGACTTTTTAAAACACAGTTTCTGATTTGTCAAACCTTTATTCTATTTGTAAAAATGCAAAAAGGTGCGTTTTCTTTTTGATGTGAACTCTTCTAAAAACAGCAAATCTAAAGCTGTGAAACAACTTTAGGCTATTTGAATATTTCTATTTTCAAATAACAGTCCAAACAGAAGTAGTGAGTGAAGTGTGAATGCCTCCGCTCACAGAGCTGAGGCCGGTTCACGGTCTTACCCTCAGTCTGGGTCTTCGGTCCTCCATAGTGAGGTTTCCTGCTGCTCTGATGCGTCTTCACGAGGAAAGACCGCGGCATGTTGTCGCCCTCTTCCCGGGAGTCGGCGTGTGTGTGTGTGGGGGGGGGGGGGGACGGTGGTCTACAGCGGCCAGTAAACGGAAGCAACTTTCGGCGGTGGTGTGAGTGTGTGTGACCGATTGAGGCCTCGGGCTCGTGCGGACTGGGAGACTGTCAGGTGTGTTAGCCGGGGGGTCGCGCGGGGGAATTTCCATACACACCAGTGTCGAACCAATTATAATGAAAGGACAAGTGCAGGGGGCGGGCTCTGTGTGTCAATCAGCACACCCCAACAAAACAGGTGTATGAATGGTGACTATAGAGGCACGGAAACACTTCACACTGCTTCACATTGCTGGAGCTGGAGTTTCACACACACACACACACACACACACACACACACACACACACACACACACACACTGGCAGTTTCCCCTCATGGAACAGAACACACACACACACACACACACACACACACACACACACACACACACACACACACACACACACACACACAGCTTTTGTCTTTATAATCTATGAAAACACTTTAGTCTGCACAGACCAGCACAGCAGCTGATGAGCCTGGTCAATCTCTCACCCAAAGACATAACAGACTCAGACGCATCAGAAAGAGACAAAGATACAAAACTACAGCTCAGAGCACCGATCACATGAGAGAATATCAGGAGACATTTGATTTGATTTGACAGATTTGATAAAAGCAGTGACAGGCCTCTGGTTTTCTGATCTGCTGTTAATGCAAACTCAACATCTCCTTTATGTTGTCTTGATAACTTCAACATAATGTACATTTTCACAGAATTAATTCCAGATACTGGTAAATATCAGTCAGTTAAGTTTTCCTATGAGTAAAAGGCTGCAGGTAATGTTCAGGTTGTATGAATGACAGAAGAGCAAAGTAAAAGCAACTGGAATCAGGGCAGCAGAGTCTGCTCCTCTACTGATGGATCAGTGCTGTGTGAATGGACATTGCTGAAAGTACCATGTGAGCTGTTACACAGTGGTGAAAGGTAACACACTGTTCATGATTTAAATGAAGTAGTTCTCAGCCAATTAAGGACCAGTGTGTAGTTTGGGCCCTTTGTGTCAGATGTCTCTGAGTTGTCAGCAGCTCCACCAAAGACATCCCCCGTCTGCTGATGCATGTACTGATATTAGTAACTACCCTTTCCATGACAGCTACACAGTATCTGTCTATATGTATGTATTACCTTTGCTCTATGATCAGGACACTCATCAGCCTGTAGAAGCACATGTTCTCAGAGAGGACGCAGTGAAAATACTGTCAAAGTAAAAGTCCATCACTTCCATCATCACAAAATCAGTCTTTAATTGTGATTTGTTCAGTACTGTTGAAGTTTGTCACTCAAGAATGTAAAGTGAGCACATATGAGGGAATAAAGCAATGTTAATTCTGTTCTTAATTCATTTTTTTCTCTTCCAAAATAACAAAAAGTACAAATGAGAGAACCGTTAAAAAATCAGATCGATAAGCAGTATGGATAAAATACCATTAAAATCTTAATGATACCTAATACCTATCCCTAAACGTAGGAGTGCATCATCTGTAGCAGTTTGCCAGCTCAGAGACTTTCTACATACAGTCAGGTGAGATCGCGCCCTCTGCTGTCCCACACTCAGATATCTGTAACTTATATTGTGTACAACTGGAAAAACTACAGCAACACACTTTTTGTTTTGAAATCAGTTTTATTTTCAGTTTTTTCAAAAGTTCAATAAATGTGTGGTGTTTCTTAGGTAAGTGTATAATTGTGTTAAACAATCGTGATTTCGATATTGATGAAAATAATCGTGATTATGATTTTTGCCCGAATCAAGCAGGCCTATCTTACTGTGTTTAAAACTAGCTGCACCTTTTACGTCTTACAGATATTGTATCAGTCTCAGGCTGCAGTTTTCTGAGGAAAGAGGACTGATTGATATTTCTGTTCTTTCTGTTGTTTGACTGCAGTGAATTTCGAATGCAAGACTTTAGCTTGTAATGGAATTTTTTAAATTGTGGCAATGTGAGTACTTCTTCCACCACTACTAAGTACAGCTAATTCCACCCTCCTCAGTGTTTCTACCCAGTCTTTATTAGAAACAAGCCTGTGTTTGTTAATGCTGGATCAACCATTTAAATTGGGCATTTACTTCAACTCACCGGAAGAACCTTTACTTGAGACAAGACTTTTATTTCCTATTCCCCATTTCATCTGTATATTTCATTATATTTCAGTGCCATGTTAAATCTCCTGTTACCACAAACTCACCAAACACTGCCCATGTGATGTCATTACAATTTTTAATGTTATATTATTGGTGAGTAATCATAAGTATTTACATGCATTCAGAATTGAATTCCACACTGACAAAAATAAATAATCTTGACTTCGGTTTTCATTTGCAGAAAACACTGTCACTGCAGAGTTTTTATTAGGGCTATTGGTCAATATGCTTGTAGGAAATATAAATGATTCCTGACCTTAGTCTTAAATTGAAACTGTGAACATTGATGCACAGCTGTGGTTAGAGGTCAGGTGATAACTTAAAGATCTTCACAGCTGATCTTAGGTCAATATGAGCGTCATCAACACACTGACGATGGATCCATTCAAAGTTTCTTGTAACTTTACGAGCAAAAAAACGCATCTAGCTTTCTAAGTACGTTAAGAGATGGACAAATGCGATTTGACGTTACAGGAACTGAAACTATTTAAAAAGGAAAGCAGAACCTGACACTTCACCAACAGGTTTCTTTAAAATAGCTGAATGTGGGCGCCCCGGCGGCTCGCCTGGTGGAGCGCATACTACAGAGGCTCAGTCCTAACTGCAGTGGCCCAGGTTCCAATCCGACCTGTGGCCCTTGATTGCATGTCATCCTCTCTCTCTCTCTCCCTGACTTTCCTGTCTCTCTCTCTCATTACAACTGTCAGAATAAAGGCAAAAAATAACTTAAAAAAAATAGTTGAATCTATGAGTCACTTTCTGTCACCTCCATCTATTGTAGTGATGAGATTCCTCTCCGAGAGCATGTGTATCATATAAGCTTAGCGCGTCCTGATCACAGGGCAAAGGTTATAAATATATTCTAAAAATAGGTACAGATATCCTGCGTGGCTGTCACGGATGGTGGAGTTACTAATGTCAGTATATTATATGTTAATGTGGCTGTTCAGTACAGACACCTGTTAAATGACTCTTTCCTGCAGAATCAATAGATTTAATCTTTGCCTCAAAGATGCTCGCAGATTCATGAATTACAAGTCTGTGGACAGAGACGAGTGTCTCCTAATCTATGAACTATTTGCTGTTGGTTTGTTGGCCCTGGTCTGGCCCTTTTCATGTATTTTATGGCAGCAGATAGAACTAAATACAATGTATTCTCATACATAATGTTGGGAACTGATGGTTAAGGAATAATAATGTGCAAACATATGTCCAGTTCACCGCTGTGTGCTTGATCTCTGCCTGCCTGTCGAGACCATGGGGAACAGTCTCAACACTCCTGGCACTTGTTCCTCTCCCAGCCCGGTCTGGGCGTAGCGTTCACTTTGTACTTGGCCGGCTGGAGGACCACGCCAAACTTGCCGTCGAGGCTGGGCAGAGTGTGGCCCGGTGGGACTGAGAGGGTGAAGTGCTGTAAGATCCAGGACAGGAAGAGGAAGAGCTCCATCTTGGCCAAGGCCTCGCCCAGACACACCCTGACCCCCACACCAAACGGCAGGTAGCTGGACGACGGGATGACCAGACCCGTGCCGTCACTGTTCAAGAACCGACCTGCAGAGGATGAAGATAAGGATCTGAATCAACACACACAAGATAAAGTATAAACCTCATATGCAGAGTTCAACTGATTTCTCTCATTTGAGAAACACTTCAAATCTGAAATTTTTAAGAAACAAAAATATAGGAACTCTGAGTTCCCCTGTGTAAGGGTCAAGCAACAGTGCTCTAATTTAAAGGTCCATATAGTATACAGGTCTCTGTCCATGTGTTGTTTGATTATAGATCAGGTCTAGGTTCTATATTAATACTGTGAAAGTATCAAAGCCTCAGTCCACAGAGAAATGCACACAGCCTGTATTCAGAAACTGAGCCTTAAAACCAGCCGTCAGGACTTCTGGAACTTTGTGATGTCACAACAAAGCGGTCGCCGCTCTCAGCCATGCCCCAAGCCCCGCCCACCTGGACCCATCATCCAACCTTTCAGGATTTGGTTTCTCTGAGTGGTTGTTCTGTATTTGTTTTTGTGAAACGGTCTTATAAGCAACATTAAGACTGACCCAACACCACAGACCAGTCTGAAATCTCTCTGTGAAACCAGCCCGGAATAGCAACTGGCTCAAAAAGCCTATTGGTTCCATAAATGACTCCACACCTCAGTGGATCCTTTTGCAGGAGATAACATGGCACAGTGCTGAAGTTTCCTCTCACCGGGGTCAAAGAGCTCAGGGTTTTTCCATTCCTTCTCGTCATGGTGCAGAGACCACATGTTGATGATGACTCGAGTCCCTTTCCTCACAGTGAAGTCCCCGATGCTACAGAGCAGCACAGAGACACAGAGGAGCTTATAGGGAGTCATGGGTCAGCCCTGTGTATTCAGCCCAACGTGACTGTTACTGTACTGATCGATTATTTAACGGCTGCACTGTCTCCATCCTGTGTACCTGGTGTCAGTGAGGGCCACATGGGGGATGAGCAGAGGGGCCACAGGGCGGATCCGTAACACCTCCCTGATGGTGGCCTCCAGGTAGGGAAGACTCCCTCTGTCGCTGAGCTGGGGGGACCGCCCTGCCCCCACCTTACTGTCCAGCTCGTCCTGGATACGTTTCTGCACCTAAACACACACACACACACACACACACACACACACACACACACACACACACACACACACACATTGCAAAGGTTCATGTTGACAGTTCAGTTATGTGGTATGCACATTAACAATACAGCTATTTAGGGCGCCCTGTATGAAATTCACACTTCATACACACAAACGTCTCTGATATAATCTCCATAGTTTGTATAAGTTTTATACCAGTTAGTTCCATGAGATACAACCACCGCAGACATTTTGTGGGAACATGTCTGAGGATGTAGCATCTGTGACACACCAACAGGTTTGGTCTGAAGTCTGGATACTCTGTACACCATGACTTTGAGTGTGACTGGCTGAGATAGGGTTAGGGTTAACCCTCAGAAAATGTACCGCTCCTTATCATCTCTTAAATCTCTTGTATTATTTACAAAACCAAGACTACTCAGAGCATCACAAAATGACTTTCCCCTTTGATTTTCTATAGAGTCAGAGCAGCATCTAGTGGACTCCAGAGGAACTGGAGCTTCAGGCACTTCAGAACAAGCATCAACCTCTGAGGCTGAAAAATGGAGGCAACATAGAAGTACCAAGTATTGCACTTGTTTGAATGGCTGCTTGAGTCTGGCTCCAACACTGAGTCAGTCCCCATAGACTCCCATGTTAAAATGTCCAACTTTACAGCAGAAATAAACATGTTTACAGCCTGGTACAAAAACAGTTTTGGTCTCTAGAGCTAATTTCCTCCTTCATGACACCTGTTTATATAACTCACCCGTTTACATTTTATTAAGGCTGAAAGTTATGTAGAATTGAGGGCGTGGCCTCTTCGAGTGACAGGTGGGTGAGCGTATGCTTGCCACAAACCGACATGCACCGAAGTCGCCTTTATTTACAGTCTATGCTTGAGATTCACTTCTCCATGTTTGTAAAGTCAAAAATGCTAAAAACTGAAAACCTAAATCTGAGCAGCTGAGAACATTAAACCATCGAGACAGAGTGTGAAGTCTGTGGGTGATGAGACAGAGGAGTACAGCAGAAGTCTGTCACAGGTGTCTATTCAGTCATAAATTGTGGCTGGATCGCTGAATGTAATCATCATAACCCTTTACACCCAAGGTAGACCACCCTGCCTGTCGTGCACCGCCTCACCTGTGGGTGATGAATGAGGTAGATGACGGCCCACTTCAGCACAGTGGTGGTGGTTTCCACTCCGGCTCCGAAGATGTCTCCCACAGTCATGAGGAGGTGGTCTTCGCTGAGCCCTACGGACTCCGCGCTGACCTCTGCTGTGTTGTTGTTCTCGGCGCTGCGCTTGGCTCTCAGCAGAGCGTCCAGCAGGTCTCTCTGCACGTGGTCGCTGTAATCTGCCTGGGAGGGGGGGGGGCCATGTCAGTGTACGGTTCACACACTCAGACACTCACATCAACTCTGAAGTGTGTCAGTATGTATCACTATAACGATGATTTGGAGCAAGCACAGGGACAGTAGAGGAACCGTATGTTGAGACAGATTAACTGACTGGATTATGAACCGTGATGGCCGGTGTTGGATGTAAGCTTTATGTCTACATGAGGGAAAAAAATCTTGTACTACAAAGTCATTTGAATTAACAGAACACTGTCTCCAGTTGCCCCGTCGTCACTGATCAATTATAAACCAGTAGTCATTTGCCAGCTGTAGTATCTAAATCCTCGACTCTTGACCATCTCTGCTTCCTTGATTACAGCACAGGACGTTACAGTAGTATCAGGAAGAGGAGAGTGTACCTTATGTTCATCATATTTCTTCTGTAGGAGTTCGTCTCTGGTTGAAACACACTGCTTTAGAAGACGCAGGTCTGCATTGGGAAATATCTGTGACAGACAAATGGACAAACACTGATTAGGTTTTTACTTTACAGACAGTATGATAAGGTATATAATTAGCGTATATATGGCCTGCTGTATTTTTCTGTAGACATTTTTAAAATGAATATGCTTCCTAATCTTTTCCACCTCATGGCCCACTTGAAAATGTCAAAAATGTTGGTGGTGCTCATCTGAACCCATAACAACATGGAGGCCAAATAAAACGTTTCATTCTAACGATGATGATCAAACATTCAGGACTGAACTGAAAGCAGGGAAACATGCAGGAAGCTCAGTTTGTCTTTTCTGTCTGATGGGGAGAGATCACTTGTCGATTCACCGTCTGTCTCTTTACTCTTCCATTTGAACTCTTCCTGTTGCTCACCGCCAATCCATTCGCTACTCCAGTTTTTGCCATGGATTTCATCTTTTAGTGAACAATCAGACTGACTGTACCGTTTTGCTAATTATTTTACAGCCAATACCTTCGCAGCCCACCAGTGGGCCATGGCTGACAGGTGCTTTTTCAACATGAACAAATAACTAAATTCATTTGGAATCAGTAAAACTGCTGTGAAGAAACAAGACACTTCATTTTACACTGCTGTGCACTCACTAGTCCACAATGACACAATGCCCCTCGCCTGTGGAACTTACTTTGGAAAGAAATCTAAAGACCTATGTTTTTAGCTTAGCTTTCACTGAGACCTATTTATTTATCTGTTTATTCTGTCCTTTGTCAATGATTTTACTGCTTCAACCATGTTTTTTGTTCATGTTTCTGTTAAGCACTTTGTATTGCAGTCTTTGTAGGAAAGGTGATATATAAATAAAGCTTGATTTTGATTTGATTTGATTGTTGTTTAGTGCCTCATTTCCCACATTCACACTGTGCTCTACTAGTTTCCCCTCAGTGTTCGTGTGGTCTACCTGCAACCAGGGGAAGATGTCCACCAGGCTGTCCTTTGCCACAGTGTCCACGATGCCCTGGCTGTAGCTTAGCATGGCCTCAAACTCAGGGTCTCCACGGCGGTAGGAGGAGTTGAAGCAGAGCGCGCAGATGACGTTGGTGACAGCCCGAGTCAGCTCAGGGGACAGATCCAGGGAGAGGCCAGCAGCCGCTGCCTCAGACAGGATGGAGCACAGGGACTGGGCCTCTGCACAGACTGAGCAGGACACAAGAGACAGACCGTCATCACTCTCTGACAAGTTTACAGTATGTCTTGATATTCAGTCATTCTTACTGCGAGTGTCAGATCCTGATATCTTATTCCTCTGAGACACAGAGCTGCATTGTTGCCAAAAAACAATTAAAACACAGCAGTGAACCACACTGTTGCACTGGGTGACGTTAATCCACTGCTGGTAGTCGTCACCAAATGCACTGTTTCCTCATGTTTGGTTGTTGTTTTAGGAAATGCCTGAACTCTCGTTTTCAAAGATTTATGTCTTCAGTAGGAACCAATGAGCTTGGAGCTGAGAGGAGGGTGGTCAGAAAACAGTGAGTGAAGCACGTTTGAGACACGGACATTAATGAAAATTAATCACATCACATTCAAAGCATTAAACAACCTCGCTCCAAATTATATCAAGGACTTATTATCGCCTATGTTCCTGCGTCTGCTTAGATCGGTGGAGGGAGCTCTGCTGGTTATTCCTGCAGCCTCCTTCCAATGCTATACACAATGGTAGAAGAAGTACTCAGATCTTTACCTCAAAGTAAAAAGACTCCATTACAAGTCAGTGTCCTGTAAATGCCAAGTCAAAGGACAGAAGTCTGTGCAGCAAAATGTACTCAACATCAAAAGTAAGAGTGCACCTGTCAGTGTGATGTTATGTGACTGGATTATTACAGATGCTTTTGACGTTGCAGCTGGTAACAGTAATTTTAATGACTTCATATACTGTTGGGCAGTTTAATGTACAGTATAACAAAGCATCATATTTTATGAACTGATCATTATTTTGTTGTAAAACGAATCTAAAGTAAACTGTAACTGCTGTCAAAGAAATGTTCATGTAAAAAGTTAAATATTTGTCTCTGATACATTGTGGTGTAGAAGTATAAAGTAATAGAAAATAAAAGTACTTAAGTAAAGTACAAGTATCTTCAAATTGTACTTGACAGTACTTGAGTATTTGTACTTAGTTACTTTCCATTACTGGCTATCAAATGGATGTAAGGAGGTGGAGGGACTTTCATGGGTTTTATGGACATCTGCACCATCAACACGTGCTTCACCTAATGAAACACTTTTTGTGGCATGTGAGCTCTGATAAATAAAGAAAACAACATAAGAACAACTCAACTGATATGGATGGAGTTTACACTGGTACAAACTGTCTCCAGGAGATAACCATGTCCTCCTTCTCCGAAATCAAACACTGATAAAAAAAAAAGCTTTCACCGTCATCCGCCTGCTCAGCTTTTAGGTGTCACCAGACTAACTGTCAGACATTCAAGTGAAAGCATTACAACCTTAAACAGTGTTACAGTGATATTCCAGATATGCTCCTCATGTGTTCCCACATTTCAATCTGATCTTTGTGGAGGAATCTCGCTCTTTCTGCTTCACAGCTCCAGGCTCATGTTGGGTTCTTCCTGTCACACTTTCATACTTTGGTTTTTGGAAAGAAATCTTAGAACCTGATCAAATAAAACTAAAACTATCTGCATGGAGAGAGAAGAGAGAACATCTGTTCTGCAATTTGGTTGAACTGACCCTTTATTACCTGATCAGCTGAGAATCTGATTTAGACAGAACTTCCAATATTCATCATAAATAGAGTTTATAAAGTCTGTTTACCAAAGCAGTCTCAAGTAAGACATGTCAGGGAGCAGCCTAAACAGAATTTACAGTTTGAGGAATGATTTTGGAGGAGTGTAGTGACGTGTACTCACTGATCTTCTCGATGGAGGCTGAGCCCTCTCCAAACATGCACAGAGCTCCGTGGACTATTTTCCTGTGGAACCTCCAAGTCGCACTGTAGTCTCCGAATGCAATGTCTTTCCCATCTCTGGTCAGAATGTCTGTGGTCACCTTCATCACACAGGACAGGGATTGAAAAGGAGAAAACATAAATGACGACTGCTGCTGCTGAGAAGAAGAAGAAGAAGACATTGGAGAAGAGGTATACCCACAGTTCTGGGTCTTCCTGCGAATGTCTTTCCCTTCTTAAGCAGCACTTCTTTGGCGTCTTTGTGCTGGTTGACGATGATGACAGTGTGGGAGCCCATCATCAAAGAGTACGTCTGCCCATACTTCCTCTGCAGTTCTTTGAAAAGCACATGAGGAGGGTGTGGACTTCGCAAACTCAGCAGACTGCCGATCAGGGGTAGTGCTGGGAGGCGGGGGGGCTCCTGGAGGCCACACAGAGAGACTCTGAGCTTTAACTGCTGCACCGCTAACAAGGCCAGAGTCACCACCAAAAACGCACACAGACACAGAAGCCAAGCCATATCTGCAGCAGAGGGCCCAGACAGAGCGGCGTGGTTCAGCAGGAGGCCAAGCATCACAGAGAGGAGCTGTGCAGGACGGTCCTCAGCTGCTGCAGGGAAATGCTTTTATGCTGCTCCTTCAATGCCACGGCCTTGACTCTGATAATGTAAGGCGGTGCTAATTTAAACAAGATAAGACGACACATGATTTATTGAATCCTTGGAACAAAAACATAACAAAACACATCTACATTACACTGTGGATAGTAACTAATTACATTGCTGTGTTGTAGTACAAGTTTGAGCTACTTGTTCTTTACTGGAGTATTCAGTTTTCTGGAACATAACATTTCTGCTCCAGCTACATTTAACTGGCAGCAGTGGTTAATGCTTTCTATGAAAATTTCATAGAAAGCACATAATCACTTCAGAAAATATGATACACTGATATAATTTCTTCAGCTACCCAACAGTTGCACAAGAGTAATGCAGACAACATGACATGTTTTGCTGTATTATATAATATTTTACAGTATTACTACTTTTACTTAAAGTGCAGCATCAAGTGAACTGTTGAATTCAAAAATTTTACTTGTAGTAGAGTATTTGCTACACTGTGGTTCTTGCTGTACAGTTCAGTTAAAGGTCCATATAGTCTAACGGTCTCTGTCCATGTGTTGTTTGATTATAAAGCAGGTCTAGGTTTTATATAAATACTGTGAAAGTATCAAAGCCTCAGTCCACAGAGAAATGCACACAGCCTGTATTCACAAACTGAGCCTTAAAACCAGCCGTCAGGACTTCTGTAACTTTGTGATGTAACACTGAAACAGTCACTACCCGCAGCCATGCCCCTGCACAGCCGACCTGGACCCAGCGTCCAACCTTGCAGGATTTGGTTTCTCTAAGTGTAATGGTTTTACTTGAAATCTGCTACATTTTTATCAGGTCAGCTAAGTTCCAGAAAGAAGCCCAAAATAGTAAATGCAGAACAATATTAAGATAGTATGGCGGTAAACCACCAGAGAAGTCAAAATATGGGACCTTTAACTATCATTATTGTTCTGTTGTGTGTCGTTCTTTTGTTCTCTAGAGCATCACATTATTTGCAAAAATACTGTGTGTAGTTTACATAGACATAGTTCATTCTTTGACAGTTTTCTGGTCGTAAGTAAAACAGATGATTTATAACTGTCATCAGTGAGGTGAATCAAACAAATTTATGGACAAGGAACTTTAAACTAACAATTTACAGTTGCCTGTTTACATGTTATATGCCTGTGATAATGACATACAACCGAAAGTAGATTCGTTGTTTTTAGTTTTACACAATTATAAATTGTTTTGCAGTGAAACGAAATATTTTAGTGCCAGTTTATCGGACTCGTTGCTGTTTATTTTTGACCCTGCCCGCGCACCGTCGCTAAACCAAAACAGAAAATGGCGTCAGCTGAGTCCCAGCCGCGGTTCGGCCAGTCTGTCAAAGGTTTATTATCCGACAAGGTGGGCTCCTGTAGCGGGGATGTGATCGCGCTGACCCGCCAGGTTCTGAAAGGATCCCGCAGTCAGGAGGTAAAACGACACGAGTGGGTTTTATCACGACAGCTTCCTCACGAGGACAGATACACGGAGAGAACAAACACCAGAGCAGCTGTCTTCAAAATAAAAGCATCGATAACACACTTTGCACAGACTCCAGTGGCGATTTAATTTTGAAAGTGGAGCTTCATGGTTTATTTTCGTTGACTTACAGGCTAACAGGATTCTGTTACTGCACTGTTAATGTAGCTAAACGATTAAACATTTAGTTACGTTATTAAAGTGAAGATGAACGTTAGCGTTGGTGTAATGCAAACCAAACACCAGTGCTGAAGATGGAGTGGCATCTGCCTAACACAAGTGCTTCATAGCTCTCCAGTCAAACTGTTGGTTTCAACTGTTATTCTTTTATTTGTTTGAAGCTTTTCAAGCAAACATCGCGAGATTTCCTGTGCCAGCCTCTCACTGAGAGGGTCTTCATGTGAAGAGCTTTGAGTTTGGAACTGTTTGATAAAACCAAACAAGAAAATCATTCAGTCAGATTGATAATGTAAAAAAATCATTAATTGCAGCCACATTGTTACTAATGTCTCTTTCAGCTTCTTGGTCAAGCAGCAAGAAACATGGTCATCCAGGAGGACGCCATCCTGCACTCTGAGGATGTGAGTATGGAAATGTGCATCAGTGAAGCAGTGAGTCACTATTCAGTGCAGAGGAGGAAGACAACAGTACCACACAAGTTAAATCACCAGGTTTCTAAGGCAAATGGTCTTTTCTAGTCTTATTGTCCACTCGTGCACTATTCACCCAATTACCCACACCACGCTCTTCCCTACACATATAGCACTTTCGTACCATACACACAGTCACACACTGCTGATACACTGGGGGCAGTTTGTGTCAGTATCTTGCTCAAGGACATTTCCGAAAGCAGACTGGCGGAGCTGGGAATCGAACTGCTGACCTTCCTATTTGTAACCCAAACCTGAACAGTTCCACAAAGGTGAAATTATACTCCTCAGTCTCTGCTCACTGAGCGCTTGTGACAGTTCAGGCAAGTAGAAGTAAATTGATCCGTCTCTTGTTTGTCTAATCCAGTAGAAATTCAACATCATTATCTTCTGTCTTCCAGAGTCTGAGAAAAATGTCCATAATCACCACGCATTTACAGTACCAGTGAGTATCAGTCAGCTGATTATCACTACACATGTGAAACTCATTGGCTTTTGTTCAAACTGAATATTTACTCTGTCTGTCTGTCTGTCCGTCACTAAGGCAGGAGGCCATTCAGAAGAAGTAAGTCTAAACACTTCCCTGCTTTAGTGGAAAGAGCTGACAGTACTGTCTCCTCTGTGAGCCATAACACACACACTAATGACGTGCACTGCCTCTCCTGTGTACGCTTGTTTCTGTCCTCCAGTGTGGAGCATTCTAAAAACCTGCAGGACCAGCTGAGGCACCTGCTGAAGTGATGGTGACCCGCCGCCAAACCTCCGGAGGATCCATCCCAACGCTGCCTGAGCAGCACTGAAGCTTCCAGAGGCTTTAATACCATATTTCTGCTTTATAACACGTGGCTGGCTGGTACAGCTGGGACTGGACGAACACGGAGCCTGTGTGCCTGGGTTGCTCTGCAAAGCAGCAGCCATGGAGCATGTGTTCTTTATGTTATGTAAAATGTTTTGATCAGTTGTATTAAATGAATTTATTTAATATTCATCTGTGTCATCTTTGCTTCTCATGATGCCACAAACAGCGTCTCACTGCATGAGCGGTAAAATGGCACAGAATCAAATACACACCTGTAAGAAATGAGTCAGAGAGCTTCATGGAGACTCTGTCTGGCTGTCTCCCGGCTGCATTTAAAGCTTTGATGGTACAAGTAGTTGATATGAAATGATAACCATACTCATGACCTTTCACATCTAGAATATACACACACAAGGATGTGTGAGGAATGAATGAATGTGATTGAGTGAATCCGATGAGAGCCAGAGGCCGGTTGCCTTAAGTTAAGATGTGCCTTAAACTCTGATTTAAGGTTTCCTTAAAATAAAAAACAGTCGCACAAAACACCCTTAAGTCCTCTCCTTAACGTTTACTTAAAACATTCACTTTAGTATTTAAGGTTTTCTTCTTATTAGACTTATACCTAAGGAATAACTTAAAATCAGTTCAACAGTTTCCAAGGAAAACTTCTTTTTCATAGCTGCAAATGCCTTAACTTTTTTCCTTAACTAAGGAAACCTTTTAAGAGATTCTGTATTACCATAAAGTAACTCCCTCAGCTAAGGATAAACTAAAACTTGAGTGGTATACTTAGGTAGAAAACTTAAGGTGTTTTGTGCAACTGGCCGCAGATTGTTGCAGCCAGATGTTGCTGAAGCTTCTCTGAAGCAGGGAGGCTGGTGGAGGGCTCCCGGTCAGCAGCAGTGAGGACATACTGACAGTGAGGGACAAACAGTACAAATAGTACATTGCACAGACAGAGTCCACAGATCCTGGGGTTCAAGGATGGAGCAGATCCTGGCAGTGAGCGTCACCATCCAGACTACAAACCTGTTTAACCACCTGCTTCAGAACTGCTGGGTGGCCTCAGCTTCCTGGGTCTCCTCAGGTCAGCGTGCTTCTGGTTTGCTTCAGAGTTGCACCAGCTGCTTTGACTCAAATGTACCTACTTTTTTAAGTCTAGTTTAATTTTCATTTTAAATGATGCATCAAAGAGATTGCTGCTAACATTTACCAACATTTACAGTTTCAGTTTTCTGAGTAAATGTCACAGTAAGAACCAAAGTGTGAAACAAGGCCCTTTCTACAGAGCAGCAAGAGCTCTTATTTTGAAATGTTGCATATATCACTGGATTATAATTTTATATGAAGACTAATTGCTCCAATGGCACACTCAGACTCCAATACAGCCGTACAATGACAAGAGTATTTCTACAAGATTTTATTTCTAAAAGTCTCTCATTGGATGCATCATCAGCTCAGACTCATGATAAGGAGCGAAGGGACAAACTTATCAGCAGCCTGGAGGCCAAACAGCTGCTTGACCCTGACAGTGTCCCTGAGGCCGAGCTGCTGAGTCTTGTTACTTAATGCTGCACGTGTTCCACGCCGCTACATGCAGAGTCTGCTGCTGATGAGCGGGGCTGAAGGCTCCGGGGGGTTGTCCTTCGGTGGTGACCAGCGGACTCCATGCATGCCGACACGTACAGGATCATAGAGATGAAAAGCACGCTGATGTTTTCAGAGGGAAGGCAGAGTGTTTCTGAGGGGAACAAGCACAGAGACGAGTCCTTCGTCAACTGCAGTTAGCAGGTCGTTTGTCTCCGTGCTATCATGCATCTCGATCCAGACTGAAAATCCTCTAATAAACAATCGTTCTGTTCTAAGTCACACGACTGATTGACAACTGTTTTCTCAAAGACGTAGAGGAGGGGAAGGCTGGAGGTCTGTAGTTGGCTAACACACCTGGATCAAGAGCATTTTAGGAAGAGGTTTAATTACAGCTATTGTAGGGTTGGTAACACTGAACCTCACATTGCTCCTCATGGTTGGCCCCTGGTGTGTAAGAGTGTGTGGGAGTGGATGAATGATAAGCGAACTGTTATGTGCTTTTCTATGAAGGTAGAAAGGTGCTCAGGAAGTAGAGCGGGTCGTGTGAAGCTCGGTGGTTTGATTCCTGTCTCCTCTAGTCCACATGTTGAAGTGAACTTTGGACAAGATACTGAACCCCAAATTTTCCCCAGATGTTACATCAGTGTGTGAGTGTATGTTTGTGGTAGAAAAGCACTGCATGTGTAGAAGAAAGCGCCGAATGAACGTGTGTGTGAATGGGTGAATGTGGCTTGTTGTGTAAAGCACCTTTCATGGTTGATAAGACTAGAAAAGCTCTGTATAAGTTCAGTCCATCTACCATAAATGCAAATGTATAAAAACAGCCTCACTACCTCTGATGTCAGGTGACAGGTCACAGCTGCTGGAATGACTAATAAGAAATTAAGAATTTGAAATCTTTCACTGCTTTTGAACATTTGGAAACATTCAACATTTTTGATACTGTCGACACTACTGAATTGTTTATTTTGTCTATCATGTGTGTAAATGTGTGTTTGTCTGCAGTCAGACCTTTAAACCTTTAAAACTCCAAACAGAGTTCAGCTGACATCTGACCTTTGACCTGTGTCACTGACACAGACTGTCTTCTTGTCAGCTGAAGGACTTTGAAGGTATTGTTTTGGTCAGTATTCGCCTTCAGCCTGTATTTCACCCCTCCAGGCACAGAGCTGCCCCCCTCAGGGGGTTTAAGGTCTTATGTGGAGCCAGGTCTTTTTCATCTCCCCTCTTAAACCTTGAGTTTAAATAATGTTCTTTCTCCTCTTATCAGAGCCCAGAGGAAGCCAGGATACAGGTCCAGGGCCAGAGACTGATCAGGCGACACCCCAGAGGTTGACTCACTCATGGCTTCAACACTAAACTTTGTGTTTGGCAAAGAGTCAAACATGTTTCACTTACAGTTTTCTTAGAAGAAACTCTGAAACAGCTGTGTCCAAAGTAAGTTCATACATGCTGATTCTGCCCCTTATCCACTGAGACAGCTTAATGAAAATTGTCCACTACAGACAGGTGACAACTAAAACGAAAACACAGAATAAAGTGTGTTAAGAAACCAGAACAGTTTAGGTGCTTCCTTCTAAAACACACTCCCTGACTGGACGATGGCGGTGGATAGCAGAGGAAAATCCATGCATTGCCATATTATTGGCTGCAAACAGAAATTCCAGAGACATGATTTACATCCTGGATGAACACTAAAAGTATCTGCATTTGGCATGGAGAGACACCAGAAGAAATTTGGGTGATCTGAGCCTTTAAAGCTCCATATTTTCCTCTTCTTCTGTGTTTTATTTGAAGTGTTGATCCGTAAGAAGATATATTTGTGGTTTTAAGAACCAAAAACCATCTCAGTGTAGTTTTACATCTCCTCTCTCAGGCTTCTCTCTGGAGCTCTAAGAACAGGTCAGTGAGCCAATCAGAAGAGAGAAAGTTCTGAGCCTCTCTTCTGATTGGCTGACTGTTTTCTGAGATCCAATAAAAATATAGCAGATTTCAGGTAGACACTCACTCACTCGGAGAAACCAAATCCTGCAAGGTTGGATGGTGGGTCCAGGTGAGATGGCTGAGAGCAGTGACATCACAAAGTTCCAGAAGTCCTGACGGCTGGTTTTAAGGCTCAGTGTCTGAATACAGGCTGTGTGCATTTCTCTGTGGACTGAGGCTTTGATACTTTCACAGTATTAATATAGAACCTAGACCTGATCTATAATCAAACAACACATAGACAGAGACCTTTAGATTATAAGGAACTTTAAATCCACATTCCTTAAGCTCTGAGTCCAAAGTGCTGAACACAAAATAAACACTTCTGAAACACAACAGTTTTATACATCACATCAAAGGAAACAGAAAATGTGCAATCACCACTTGTAATCAAAGGTTCTGTGACAGCACTGTACCAGTTTATCACAGCAGTTTCAGCTCCCTCTCATGTGGTGTGTGCAGATGTTTCTGTCTTCATTGCTGAAGTTAGGACAGCTCTCTCATGCACTTTAAATATATAGATTCTTCTGCACCTCACAGTCCCGTCAGTGAGGCGTCTGATCAGCACCAGGTTCATCCTGCAGCAGGACAATGAGCCCAAACACACAGCCAGACACATTAAGACCTTTCTTCAAGCCAAGAAGAACGAGAAGTCCTGCAGCATATGGTCTGTTACCCACAGAGCTCTGATCTCAACGTCATGGAGTCCGTCCTGGATTACGTGAAGCAACAGGGACACTGAGACACTAAATCCACAGAAGGAATGAGGCAGGTCCAAGATGCTAGAACAATCTACTGTACCTGCCAAGTGCTTTGGAAAACAGGTGTTGTTTTGGGGGATCAGAGCTAAAAACTATTCATGGTATTATATTTGCAAATATCCTGACTTTACTTTTAGTGCCTAAAATGTTTGCACAGCTCTGTATGAGTATATACTACATGTGTGTATATCATTATTTCCTTTAACTTTCTTTTCTCATATATATTTTGTTTGTAATATCAGTTATTGTTAGTGTGTGTAAATGAGGATAAAGCCATGAAAGAATAATGAAACAGAACAGACAAGAAAACCTTTGGTCAGGTGTTTGGAGGAGGGAACCCCACATTAGTATTTGGTGTTTGATGTGACTCTGTACACAATAACAATACAACACTCGCAACAATCACCCACGGATATATAAGGCATGACACAACACTGGAGTTTTATGAGTAACTTTGACTGAACAATCAAAACTCAGCTGCCATATTGGATCAGAAAATTTATTACAAACATCAGTCATGACTCAAACCGTCTCAACGTTTCAACTCTCTTCAAATTAAAATGCAACTTCAACACATGCATCAACTGTTGCAGGTAAAAATACATTCATTTGGTTCACTTTACACTTGACTCTGTCTGAAGCTGAAGCGCGTTTTCAAAGCAGCTGACAGTGACCGCTGTCATTAACACAGGCATGCAAAACGGTTCTGAAATGACGAGTAAGAAAACTAACCATTGTAAATCCTTGTTGCTGCTCACTCTGGGGGTGTCCTGACCTTTATTCTTCAACAGCAGCAGTGTAACAAATTGCTCCCATACTCAAATAACCGGATAAACATCTCAACGTGCAACCGGACAGAAATAAGTCAATCAATTGTCCATTTGAGCGCAGACCTAACAGACAGCAGGACATTTAAACTTTGACCCACAACAAGGAGAGAAAAGATCCAGCTGATCAGTCCAGACAGGACGAGGCAGCTCCAACATATTCAATCAGAAACTTTCTGTGTGAGGCTGTAACACACAAACAGCACAATCACACAGCCTTTAAAACAAGGAGTATTTCACTGTTCACCTCATCAAGGATCAATACTGTGCATCAGTCCAGCAGACAAGGTCCTCCTGTTAAATCACAGCTCCTTTAAACTCAGGGCAGGAGGTTAAAAACATGATGGTAATCAAAGAAACAAACAACCGAATGAACTCTAAAGCTTACTAAAAGACACTATTGCATTCACTGGCAGTATCTGTGATGACATTAGTGCACACAGAGACAGGCCCACAGTGACACACATCAGCAGCTCAGTCCACCTCTCCCATTACAGTAACAGCATGTATACAGCAGACAGACCTGATCAGCTGATAAACTTCAAACTACAGTTAGAGAAACACAGTAGTTTCACCTCCCTATGGAGGACCATTACTGCCAGGAAAAATTAATACAGTCTAAACTTGGACTTGAGACAGGACTCATGAAATCAATTCACCATTAATGTTTAAAATATAGTCTTTAACAATCGAACTCATTCATTCTCACTGTATCAGCTCAAAGTGAGATGAATAAGGTAATAACTGTTTCACAATCCATTGCAAACACTGTGCAGGGAGTCATATCTACATTACTTCTGCAGTAATTTAAAAAACACATAATGCAGCCAGAGCATAGGACAGAGGGACTTCAGGATGAGTCTTGGCCCCAAAGTCTTTCTGATTCTGTGGAATATAAGAAATGTGGTATTATTTTACAACTCTGAGAGAAAGAACTGGGTATTAAAAACAGTGAAGCTGGCTGTTGACTTCACATCACTCCAGCAGGCATCACAAAATGAAAGAGAAAATACTCCTCTGGAGTTTAACCGTTTTATGACTGACTCGTTTCAGCAGCTGTGTTGCACACACACTACAGTTCAGTTTCCCCATGCCCCAGAATTCTTTTCAAGAAATTCAAAATGGGATAAAAAAAAAAAAAAAAGAAAAATTCACAATCAGATGAAAGTTTGTGCTTTTCAACACGGAGGACAGCTGCATTGCTTTGTGCTCTGTTGAGAGACATGCGTCTCACACCACCAGACATTCACTATGAATGTTTTAAAGGAGCTATTTATAAGTTTTGCCATCGCTAATGAGCTAACATTAGCATTAACAGCTGTTAACTTAACAGTCTAGAAGAAACGTTGCGAGTTAGACATCAAACTTCATTTGTTTACTCGCCAAGAGTAAAGCTGGTGGAAGGCAACCCTGTTGTTTTGCTTCTACATCTGTCGCCTCTTCTCTTGTACTGCAGTTAGCATGCTAGCCAGCTAGCTCCGGCACAGTCAAACTGTCTGGTCACTTTCCAATACTGAGTCACCGCAGTGTCCAGTCTGCCCTGAGGAAGTAACACTGTTCAGAGAGCGTATCATGACCTCTTGTAATATACGATGGCTGAAGCTCTTGGCAAGACAGATAAGTAAACAGCTGTTAATGCCAACATTGGCAATGTAGTAATAGCAAAACTTACAAATGGCTCTTTTAGGGTAAGTTAGCTAAATAATTTCTTTTGTTGAATTCTACTTGTGCTAAAATACTTCAACATATCATCACATCTCTACATTTGACCAGGTCTCTTTGGAAGTGGAAGAGAAATTACACAAAAAGTAATATGGTCCCAAAAATATAAAGTATAACTGCGTTTCCACCGCAGGAACTTTCCCCAGGAACCAGGAACCTTTTGAAGAACTATGCACGTTTCGACTACAGGAACCAGGGTCTAAGGTGAGAAGGTAAAAAAAAAAAACTGAAACAGGACTACAAAAAAATAAAAGACCACAACAGCCGGAGTGGCTAGGGTTGCCACCCGTCACGTATAATACGGGATTGTCCCGTATTTGAAAATAAAATGCTGCGTCCTGCATTGAATCCATACGGGACGCAATGTGTCCTGTACACTGGACTGAAAGGGTGTAGTGCATTTACCTGCTCTTCCATACATCATCGGCCTGATTTGCATAGTCTCCTGGGTCTTATGGCCGCAGTGGAAACGGAGACAACAATGGGCCTCATGAACCTTTTAGTTCCTGAACGTGACTTATGTGACAAACGTGGCTGTGCCAACTGTTACAGAGTCTTAGGGCGGACTGCTCCTTTAAGACGGGTTAAGGTTAATCTCTTCACCTCAGTGTTACACATGTTTTGAGGTTGGAGGTACGGTGCAGAATTAAGCAGTAAGGCAGTAAACTGTTTACAGTACAGAAGAAACATAGACTGGACTCCAACAAAAGCAGGAAATTAAACAAACCCAACAGAACCAGGAGGATCAAACAACGAACAGCTGCTCTACGAGTATGGCAGTTATTCTCTCTTCAACACCTCACTGCCTGCATCTTATACTACTAACAGACAGGAATCTAAACTCACTTTCGAATTCTGATTTACTCGTGGACAGGTACACTTACCAGGGACGTAGCAAGACCACTTGAATCTACAGTAGTCCCTGTCTTGTACAAGATCAGGTCCAGACCGGTTGACACAGTGAACCTGTTTTTCTAAATGTAAAAGTGGCTCTGACAGTCAGAATCAGCTGCTGCAGCCCTGTGGTTATCAACAAAAGAAAAGATCAACTTCAAACATTAAAACTGGACGAACTGGATGTGAGAGAAAGACTCAGACTCCTCTGCTCTTCTCCCTCCATCTACTCTTCTTCTTCTTCTTCCTCCTCTTCCTCCTCCTCTTCCTCCTCCTCGTCATCATCCTCATCGTGGCAGTGAGTGATCTCCTGAGGAGCCTGGGGGAAGAAGTGAGGGGGCTGGATCTCGCTGATGGATCGGGTCAGTTGGTGCCGTTTGCACTCCATCTCCTTGAAGTCGACGTCGTGACGGTTTCGCGTGGCCAGCGGAGACTCTGTGTCGATAATGCTGACGTGGGTGTGCTCCACCGTTGACTCATGAGGCATCTAGGAGGAAAAAAAATACATGAAGCGCAGACGGATACACACACACTGGAGTCTGTACAGAGTGTCAGCAGTGAGTGACTCTCACCAGCACGTGTGCCGCTCTGAAAAGATAACTGAAGGGGTAGTAGAGCAGGTTGATGAAGGAGGCGGCGTACAGGTCGGCGTAGCGCATCACTTGGGAGGCGAACAGCGTTTGACGGGAGCCACTGCGAAACAGACTTCCCATCATGCCGTAGCACATGTCCATGTCATGGGTCACTTTCTGGAGACATGAGAGACACAGAGACACAGAGACATGCATGACATTTCATTCACTGACATTTTTCCCGGCAGCCATGATTGACACGACAAATTAGGAAAAATCTTTTATTTCTAACAGATATTGTTCATTCAAAAAACTCCATTCCTTGTACATTCGACTGTCCTCACAGGGATAAATCATGTTGTATTGAACAGAATTGTGATCACAGCTTCAAACAAGCTTTGACGGTGCTCTGCAGTCCTGCCGCTCCTACAGGAACTCTTGTGTTCAACAGTCAGAGCTGAAACAAGGCTCAGGAACATTTACTTGGTTGTAACCAAGGATACAGAGATCTGTCATTGTCATGTTGAACAGCAGTAGTGATGGAAATAATGACAACTTTCATTTTTACACAGTTATCCTTCAAAATCTCACACTGGTCGACTTTTGTGTCTAGTGGAGCTGTTTCTAGGTGAAAGACAGGAGGAAGAAACATGTGAGCGTCAGAGGAAGTTGTACCTTAATCCTTCTTTGCAGGGAGCTGATGTCAGGTCTCTCATTGCTGCTGCTGTCCAGATGCCTGAAGACCAAGCACAAGTTTACTTTTACTTTAAAATGTAGTTTCCACATCAGTTGGTCACTTCACAAGATCTGTCAGGCAAGATTAAATGACCTGCTGTGAGTTTCTACACACTCTGTAAACAAAGGCCCCGCACAGCCCAGGTTTGTTTCATACAGTGAAGAAACACTGACACTTAATATAGTAAAGATTGGCACAGGGAGAGATTCATTCAAATGAGACTTTGGTCTGAGACACTGTGCTGACACCAGATGTTGCAGAACCACATGTGTTGGTAATCTCTATGTATCAGACTATCAGTAAGTTCAGTACCTGGACATTATTTCTAACCATGTTGCCATAACAACAGGGATAAATAACTGCTGCAAAACACAGTGTGCATAGGTAATACTACCACACTGGAGGAGAAACTAAATAATTATCACCTTTCAGGCAATTAACAGAGGCTTCAGAAAGTTTTCAAACCCCTTCATTTTATTGTGTTTCACATTGAGAAAACTGACATATTTGCTCATCAGTCTAAACTCAGTAACCCATAAAGACTAAGTGAATGTGTGAACATGTTTCCAGACATTTTTATACATTTCTTAATATTCAAAAACTGAAATCTCTCATATGTGTGAGTGTTGACTACAACATTTATGCCTGGAGCCAATTTCTATAAATTCTTCTTGTATTAACATATTTTTTTTTATCTTTCTTCACCTCAAATGTCTGAAAGGTGCATTAAGAACCTTTGCGTTTCTGCAAGATACAACAAACAGCTGAGAAGGAGCTCACTTGTAAAGCTCTGCCAGGAAGCAGTCCAGAGACTGAAGTTCCTCAAATATGGCTGAAAAACAAAGACTGGCATTAGAACATCACACCGCATCCCTGAAGACAGTCAGAAAACATGACAACATTTTTTACTAGTGAGCCTGGCAATGATCTGAGTTTCAGTGAATGATTTCATGGCGACAGGGTTACAGTTGGTTACACTGTGTGAACTGCAGACCACTAAAGATCAACAGAAAACTGAATCCCATTCACATTTCTGTCATGCATGGTAATGTAGGAGGATTTTTTACTTCCCAATTGTCTAATGAACAACTTGATTTCTAATCAAGCCAAATCATAACAGCTTTTAATTTAAACCGCTGAACAACACTGTTTAATTCTATTCAAACGGTGGGGTTATATAGCTGTATGTGCATATATATGTGTGTGTATGTGTTTGGTCTCACAACTCTTGTCGGTCCACACGTGCAGCTCCTGAGCCAGCTCCGGTATCACCAGGAAAGTCCTCCAGCCCTGACGCTTCTTGGATTTGAGAATGTCACCAAAAATGTGGTCTCCAATGTAGATGATGTCCTTTCCTTTAGCACCCAGCAAGTCACACACGATGTCTGAGGAACCTGGGAGTAGAAAAGAAAAATAACCATTTTGGCCACTTTCATCGTCTCACAGCAACAACTTGTGATGGTTTTATATGAAGTTGCTGTTCTAGACATCAGGTGTTTGCTTGCTAATGCTTGAGGTAATCCTTCCAGCAGCAGCAGCAGGGAGGTGTTTGGGTCAAAGAGTAGGAGAGTGAGCATGAGCACCACCACCCACCATGACTGAAGACATGGAGGAGGAGATCTTAGCACAGACAGCCTCAGGCTAGGGGCTGTGTGGGACTACTGTCAGATATGATGGTGCTGTTCTCCATGCACAGCCTGCAGTGTTCTTTCACATATGAGGATACAGGGTGTTACAATACATTGGTGGCTCTAATGCTGTCCACACTTCAAACTAACAAGTGCTTATACGACTCAGCACATATTCCATATTCTATTCCTGTGTTACACAACAAATCTTTTTCAGTTTCTCAACTGATTAGAACTACAAATGTAACACAGTCCTGTTTTACATTCCTGCTGTAAACACACCTTTAATTCTTGTCTAGCATTAGTGTGTGTACAACCACTTGAATTGGGTTTAAAATCAAATACATCTACATTACATAGAGTGAGAAATGATCAGATTCATGAGAAATAAGCAAATACCACTGCCAGACACATTGAGTCACACTTTGATGGTTGTTACACCAAATTAAATCATAAGAAACAATCAACATGCTGTGTTCAGGTGGTTTCCTATTTACCTCCAGAGTAAACAATACCATGCTGGAGAGGTCCGGTGTATGTGCCGATCTTCAGCCGACCTGTGGTCTGAAAGAAACCAAGACTCGGTCACAGCAATTTTTTCACAGCAGTCTTTACACAGCAAAAATGTAGTTGACCCACATTACTGCTCTCAAATGTACAGTAAGCAGAGTATGGTATTGTGTCCATGCAGGCTTCTGTAGTGAACACTCACAGTGTCGACCTGCCGCAGAACTGTTCCCTCTCCAAAGAACACGGGCTTCCGGGCGTCGACCAGGATCAGGTCAAAGTAGGACTGCCAGGGCCGGTGGGGTGTGCCCGGCTGTAATGAACACACACACACACACACACACGCACACGCACGTACATCATCATACAGCTGTACAGCATCATGGCATAAAAAAATAAAAATAAGAAAATAAATAAATGAATAAAAAATCAGGACGACTTTACAATAAGGATTTATAAATAGTTTAAAATTAGGCTATTAATTTGGTTGTTAACACTTTATAAATCATAATCACATAATGAGTTATTGTAAAGTGTGAAACACATCATCATATATTAATGAGCTACTATTATTTTTAACTGGTAACTCATTAATAAATGTTGATGGGTTTTACACTTTACAATAAGGCTTCTTTTACCAGTTATAAATGTAACATGGTTAATTACTAGTAAATTAACATTACGGTCATGAAGCAGCAGGTACAAACACTGATGATGGAGTAAGTATTGAGATATGAGGCTTAACAGAACAGATTATTGTGGGCTCACTATTTGACAAGCAACAGTTCGCTGTTGCCCTTCTTATTTCATGTGTTATAACAGCTTATAAATTATTTATAGTGTTAACAAGCTCATTAATAAACTAGTTATAAACCATTCATGGACTCTGATTGTAAAGTAGTACCAAAAAATCGAATTCCAGGTTCTCAAGTGGTTGGTGAAATATAAAAGCTGCTTTATAAATGTGAGCTAATACAATAAAAAAACCCACATCAACGTGTGTCAGCAGGCTTAGCTTGTTCAGGTATTCTGACACACAATGAACCCCGTGTGTCGTCCTTGTTCAGGTGCATGGAGTTACACTCGAGCTAGTTGAGGAAGCATTAAATGCTTTAACCACTAAGGACAAAATCCTTAAGTCACAACACGGTGTGACCTACATTTCATAAGCACTTACACATCAAAAGATGTGTTTCAAAATACAATTATATTGTATTAGCCCATATTTATTATATCTTATTACATTTTTCTCTTCAAATTATATCCGGTTTACACCACCAGTGGCTATGGGGAGATAAGAAAAGTTCCTGTATGAATTATTTTTCTTCATTTCAAAGGTTTTTAATTAAAGCCTGTTTGTACGGTTGCACAGCACCCTGTCTACAGAGACTTCATCTCATTCATATCAAATGACATCTGCCATTTCTCATTTTTCTCTCTTGAACACAAGCAAGGTAGTTCAAGTCAAATCCATTCAGATCCCTGACGATACACATTATCTGAGAATCTTTATTTGATCAAGAGTGTTACCTTTGGGCCGTGAGGGAAGTCAAACAGGTAGGTCATAATTTTCTGTAAGACAGGGGAGGGTTTGTTTTTACATTGTGGTCCAGAACAAAAGAAGACAGAACTCATTAACATCACCTGACAGAAGATAAAACAAGACAAGACAGCAGGTTCTGCTTTGCTTTCAGCATTCATTAACATGTTTGACTGAACTTTCATCTCACCTCTGTGTATTTGTAATCACTGTTGGTGGCCAGAAATACTTTGGCTACTTCATTCATGCGACTGAGGAGGAGAGGAAGCTTCGGCTTTGAGGAGGAACACAACAAACATTAACAACGATGCAGACAGACTGAACGGCAAAAAATGAGACACAGTATTTGTCACCCAAACTATAAACTAATAGCTGCTGTATATACTTACATCCTTTACTACGTACTTCTCCAGATTCTCAACTGTTTTTTCTTTTAAGGACCCCTTTGAAAAGAAAGAGAAGTGGACTGAGAGCTGGGGATGAAACGAGCACAGACTGCAGGAGCAACTGACAGCTGTAATTATTTTTACCTTGAAATGAACCCAGTCCACAGCGTCTCGGACGTCCTGGAACATGCTCTTGTAGGACATGAAGAGGTCGCCATCTTTGAAGCCAGTCTCACAACTACAGAGACCATTACAATTAATGGAGTTAATGCAGTCAGTGTTTCTGAGAGAGCAGGATAATGAAATTCTACTGAACATTATTAAATCATTAAACAGGCTCTTATTCCGAACCAGCTTCACTTCCCACAGACAGACAGTACTCTGTGTGCAACAGTACCTGGAGTATCTGGAGCAGTTACTGAAGAAATCAACCAGACAAGCAAACAGGTAGGTTTCTGAGGAAGAAGACAGTGAGATGACTGTGAAGCTGAATATCAACATATATCCAACATGACAAATTAACGTTGTGAAGAAACCAGTGGAATCAGATTCATCGTCAAAACCAGTTCAAGTTGAACCAAAATTGAACATCCTTATACTTTTTGAGTAAGAATATATAAAATGTGACACTATGATACCACAGCTAGTTGCATATTTATTTTTTTACATTTTTCTAACTGTTTTAGGACAAAGCAGTGTAAAAGATGTCAAAGCTTCAAGCAGCTGAGAGGGCAGCAGATGACTGATCATCATGTGGCGCACTGTCAACTTACATCTTACTGAAGATCATACTTACAAATGGCCTACAAATGGTCATACGAGCTACATACAATTCTCTCTTATTCACTACAGCCACAGAGAAGAGGCTGATGAAGTGTTCACATTACATGGGATGCATGATGGGAAAGATTCCCATGTTATATTTTTTTATATATATATATATATATATATATATATATATATATATGTTATATTTTAGTTATAAAAATTATGATGATAATTTTAATATCACATAAATGGAAGTAGTTAAATCCAGTTTCTTTGAGCTTCGTACCATCTCGAAAATACAACCTTTCCTCCATCCATGCTCTCATATCCTCCATGCTTGACTACTGTAACTGCCTGTATTCTGGACTCTGCCAGTCATCCTTGTCTCGCCTGCAACTGCAACGCTGCGGCTTGGGTTCTGACTGGTTCCAGGAAAAGGGATCACATTCCCCGCATCCTGGCCTCTCTCCATTGGCTCTTGGTTTTTTAAAGCGCCCAATGGAATAACACCCCCCCCCCCCCCCCCCAATCTATTTTTAGTGTGTGTTCACACAGACACTAAACCAATCAAATTAGAGCACAAACAATCAAAACCAACAATCACACCCACTGGAGAACACCAATATAGGTGACGCAGCAGAAAAGTAAAATGTTTTTTTTTTTTTTAATCTATTATCATTAAAGCTAAATGATTATTCAAATAAATTATCATAAATCTGATCAAAAATGTACCTGAAGCCTCATGGTAAAATGTCCGCTCTGATTGTGCCCTGCTGATTGCCCTTAAAATCCTACATTTTGGATTTTATTATGTTTTAATAGTCCCTCTCCATCTTTTACTCTGAGATTGTATAAAAGTTGTAGAGAAGTTGTGTTGACGTCTTTTCTTACCAGGCAGGTTGAAGAGTGTGTTGAGGATGTAAAAGCGGTCTGTATCTCCACGTTGAATAAATTTGTTTGGGTACATCTCTCTGATGTCAGGTCTGTGCAGAGTGAGTTCAGATACATACATACATTCTTACAGGAAGTCAAACCAGGAAACAGAGTTATACTATACTGTACACATGTTGTACATTAGATTACATTTCTAACAGCTCCTTCTCCTGTAGTCAGAAATGTCCATCTTCCACCTCTGTGCTTGTTACATGCATGTGTGTTCTGTGTGTGTGCTCTCAGAACATGAGATACCACCAACACCAACACAGATCTGCACATGAAGACGCTGCTTCACAGTAACAAGAGCATCAGGGGTTGTGTGGATATCAGAAGTGTTCCTGTTGGAATCTTTCTCCTTCATAAACTATTGGATGGATTGTCATGAAACTCTTTACATTTATGGTCCTCAGAGGATGAATCTTTTTGGACTTTGGTGATTCCCTAGCATTTCCTGTAGCATCAACAGCAGGTGAAATATGTCACCTTTTGATAATTGCTTTTCTTCATTCCACATGAGGTTGACATTTGTGGTTCTGAGGGAAATGAGTGAGTCTCAACATCTACTGGATGTGTAACTCAGTCACGTTCCACTCAGGATTAACTTTGACTTTTCATCCAGCACCATCATCAGGTCAATATGTCCAATACTTTGGTTGAATACCAAATACCTGTCAAACTAACCACATTCCCATCAGCCTGGATGATGCTCAGTGCTGCTGGCTTGGCTGTAGATAGTACTGTTATTGGAGGGCTGAATGAGGGGCTCACGATGTGGAAAACTGCCTA
The DNA here is from genome assembly GCF_021018895.1 of Seriola aureovittata. Taxonomy (NCBI): domain Eukaryota; kingdom Metazoa; phylum Chordata; class Actinopteri; order Carangiformes; family Carangidae; genus Seriola; species Seriola aureovittata. The sequence continues at coordinate 2,361,155 of NC_079377.1, forward strand.
GTTCTTTAGAGATGTGGTGGAGTATGTGGGACTAGTGAACCTCACCCCCTTAGGAAGTTGAACCCGTGCACACACACCAGGATGTTCCCATAGGCGTCCACTTTGAGCAGGTTGCCATACATCGTGTCAAACACCAGACCTCTGAGAAAGACAGGAAGCAGAAGGCAAACCTGAGAGTGAGAACTTGTTGCAATTTAATTTAATTTAAAATATGAAGTCAGAATTAAAAAGAGGCAGGGCTTCGTGAACTGACCTGGTGGGGAAGGAGGGGTCATAGACAAAGTTGAGCAGTTCTTGTGGATATCCAATGGACACCAGACGCTCGACTGTCAAGTCAAAGCCCAGCGACTCATACTCAGGAGATTTATACACTACAGACAGACAGGGAGAGGCTCATGTTCACAACACACAAATCACCCTGATGAAGGCACAGCACCAAAAACACTGAAGAATACTGCACAGAGAGTTTGTCATGTGTGACTGACTGATTGACATGTTGTGACCTGCACCTGCAGCACAGGGGTCTAGAAGCACATAACAAATGACTAACAGATGATGACTATTGCAAGTAAACATCTAGATAAATCTTTACTTATACAGCACTTTTAAAATCAGGGTTATAAAGTGCATCTTGAGGTGCATTAAAAACATACAATGACAAAAGCATATAAATACCTAATTCAATCAAAGACAAAAATTATTAAAAGAATAAAAAAATGAAACAAATCAGGGCAGGGGGGGTCAATAAAATGCGTCTGAGAAAATGAAATGCTGGTTTGAGATGAGATTTAAAATACTCAGAGGTTTCTATCCTGACCCCCAGAAGGGGATTGTTCCCTAACCTGAGGGTCAGGACAGTAAACGTTGGTCACTACGGGTCCTGAACTTTGAGCATGGCACAATCAGAAGCTCTGATGACCTTAGAGGCCTGGTGGATGTTTACGTGGTCAGTAATTCACTGATATATGGTGAAGACAAGTTGTTTATAGTTTAGTTCTAAATTTAACAGCACTGCACTGGATTTATTCTCACTGGTACAAGTTGCCTTAGATTTTTAATGAATTATACAAAAAATGAAAGCAAAAATTATTGCAGTTCATATTTTTTCCTGCAGTTTCATTGCAAAAAACAAAAAACATCTAAAAACATTAATCGCAACTTTTAAGAAAAGTTTCCGCGAAATCATGTATTTTAGCCACAGTCTCAAAATCCTGGAGCGACTGATATTATACAAACAATTTATAATACAATGATAAATAAGAAGAGAACCTTTCCACTGGTGTACCAGTTATCCCTCCCCACTTCCTCAGCCAATCGAAGTGTTAAAAGTTAAAGTAAATGGGGAAAACAACCAGAGATGGAATAGTTGATAACTACTTCACAGAGGGGGGGTTATAATGTCAGCTAACTCATTCTGAGAGATAGGGAGGAAGCCTAATGAAGGAGCCTGATGGTGTGATAGAGGCTCTGATTAATCTGAGTCATTTTTTCAACAAAAGGATAGGAATTTTTCAGTCATTACCAGTGGGTGATAAATTTTACCCCCCCCCCCCCCCATCATGGTGTGGGATTACAGTCTGACTGCCTTGAGGCCAGGAATACCTCAACACACAGTTGAGCGGCAGCAGCTTGGGTTACAGTGGGTGCTCCAGTGAACTGGGCCAAGGACCAACTGACCCCAAGAACCAACAACTTTGATGTTCAGATCATCCAGATTTGAAATTTTGAGACACTGACTCATTTGGTCATGAACCGTGAAAATGTGCTGCCCCGTTTTTGATCCCTTTACATTGTATTTTATTGTATTTACTTTATTAACTTATCTTATTTTATCAGCTACTTTTATACATTTTTTCTGTTGATAAAAAAAGAAAAAAATCATTAGTATAACACATACATAAGAAGTTTGAGACCCCTCCTTAGTTATTCCAAATGGTTCCTACAGTGATATGTAGTGCTGCTGGCAAAAACAGTTTTACCTATTAAATCTAAACTGCTGGGTGTTGGTTTGAGATAGCGGCTCAGTCTCTTATAAAACTGGTTATTACTTTTGATTTATTTTTAAATGGTAAGAACAAAATTGGCGCACTATTCCAAAAAAAAAAAAAAAAAAAAAATGTTCTCACAAAAATGTTTGGGTTGTAAATACATTGCAACTTATAGAAAATATTGCCAATAATTTTTAGAATTTAGCTTTAACTCACAAATTCCAGGAGGGAGTGAGCAAATGCAAAAACATGAACTCAGTAGGACTCAAAGAAGGGTCAAGTAGGACTGGAAAGGCCTGTATGGACTCACTTTTTTCATCAGATCCCACTTTACTGAATCTACCATGCAGATGGTGTAGACTCTGGCCACGGCAGCTAAACCTTCATGTGTTATCCAGGCTAATACCAAAAGGCTCAAACTGCACTTACCTGCCAGAGTGTAATCCATATCAAAACCAAAACACTTGATCTTCTCCATGGCCAAGCTTCTGTTGACAAACACTCTGGAAGGGGAGAACAGTGTACGGTCAGTGAATGCATGGCAGCTGGCTGTTCAAACTGAATGCTGCACAGCTTAAACACTGTATTACACTGCACATCAGCTGTTTGACAGCAAGATTGAGCAGTGAAAATATTCAAATTATAAATGTATGCTTAAACTGATTTAGATTTTTTAAATGGCTAAAATGCATTTTTTTTCCCTGCTGACCCCGTCCACAGCAGGAAAGTACTCAGCTTCTGTGCCGGTGCTCCTGCCTGATTCTCCAAACTGGAAGCGTGCTGATTCAAGTCTACTGTGGTTGATACACTGACTATGGATAAGTACCACAATCACTTGAACACAATCTGAACATCTGAACCCTCATTACAGGACTACTGAATGAGCTTGCATTCATTTTATCATAGAGAGAGAGAGAGAATTGAATTAAACAACAACGCAACTAAAAATGTGAGCAAGCATTTGATTTCAGATTTTGGTACTTGAAAAGGGCTACAACTAATGACTACTTTACTACATTATCAATTTATCTGCTGATTTTTTATTTTTTTTTGTCTGATCAACATTATTAGTTATTCAGTTTAACATAAATAAGATATAAAATGAGAGAAGCGGAAAATCCACAGTACAGAAACAGGAATCAGAGAATGTTAAAGTTCGGTTCTCAAAAAAACAAAACAAAGAGGTTTCCTATCCATGCTCAGCCCCCTGACCTCAACTATCATTTATACATTCTAAGCCTGTTAGAGAACCTGCAATAGCAAAAGGAGGACCCCGCTGGTATCCATTTAAATTGCTCATTTTAATCTTCATCAGTTCTACATTTTCAGACAATTTTTGCCCTGCAGTGACTCACATCAAGTCTCACTTTGAGCACAGCTAATAATAAAAAAAAACACATTTACATAAATGTTTGGCACCTTCTTGCTTCTCTTACATGACTGACTATTTCTATGCAGAAATACAGATTATACAGTGTAAACATATAATCTGTGACTCTGCTCAGACTGCACACTGGCCTCCAGTCTCTATTCAGATGGTGTGAGAGATGACATCAGTTTGACAGCAACAGATGGGGATTAAAGAAAAGATGCAGGAACAGGGGAAATGCAAGAGGAGGAGCTCACACCAAGAAATCACAATGACCACCAACTGATGCCTGCACAGGGAGAAACCCGACTCACAATCAGTGTCAGTATGGATGGAGTTCCATGAGAGTTGGATGGAGAATCAATTCACATCATGGACATCAAAACAAATAAGTCATTTAGTCAGTAGTCCCAGTCTGGTTCAACAACAAAAGGATGGCATACCTCATTGCAGGATGGTTTTGAGCCAGATCCCTTGGAAAGCTTTGTAATAGAGAATACATGTAGTATTACCACTGAACTCATGGCTGCTGGTCTTACCACTCATGTCACACTACACAGCTCTGGTTCACCGTCTTTGTCAGTGAATAATCTGTATTCTATTGAAACTCAGAACTCGTTACAGCCCAAAAACAGTAATAACATCTGCCTCAGCCACCTGCTATCAATTTTACATTAGTCTCAGTCTCACACATTTCAAAACATTTCAAAACAGTGTTTTCAATACATTTCATGGGACCAGGCTCCATTATATTAATGCAGTATAACTGATCCAGGTTAATATGCTCTTACAGCACAGTGGATCCTCTTAAGATCTTAGCTGATCCGCTTCTTTGATCAGAAACTGAGGTTTGGTCAATCTTGGGAAACTAAGCTTCAATAAATGTGATTTTATTTTGAAATAAAGGGAGCGCGGAGAAGAACCTACTATACTCTGTCCATTTGAATTTAAACTTCACCATTGAGAATTTATTCTTGACCTGGGAAACAGTAGTGATCAAAACAATCTCGACTCAAGATCAACTAACTCACTTGTTCTGGAGCTTTCAACCACATCACACAGTCTTCAATAAAGTGTCACGCTTTTACGCAAACATGTGGTCCTAAAAATGCTCCTAAATATGGAAAGTCTGAACAATTACGGTTCCGTGATAAACAAACAAAGTTCATGACTGTGTGATGTTCCTGAAAGTTCCAGAGTGAGCAAGTAATGCCATGTACTGTTCACACTACAGAACGTTTTGTCTTGTAATGTGGAATCATGAAATACTGGACTCATAAATTACAAGTTCTTTCAATAGAATGAATCCAGACGATTCTGTCTGGTCTCCAAACTACGTTTTGTCCCGAAAACAAACGTGAGAAGTGACACGGAAAATGACGCCATGCGCGAAACAGGATTTTTTTTCTTTTAAAATAATTGTTTACAAGAAACGAGCGATACAAGTTGTTTGTGCGCTGATTTACGGCAAAAAAACAAGGAAGAAAAAGAAAACAGAATGGACTGGGATACACGGGCAGCAAGGATGGATGTTGCACAACTCCTCCGCCAGCTTTCCCCTCATCTTGTGTCTTGTACTCTCATCAGCTATAGCTCGTCACCAAAGTCACTGCCAGTCACTACGGTAACACTTCTCACATTACTTGATTTAGACTTCCCAGTCCAGATATTTAGAATGCTAGATATGTTTATGGCATCTGCAATGCATCAGTGAATCTTTCAGATCATCTTTGAACAGTTCACAAATAGCAATCAAGTCCCTATTTGCTGGCACCTACCGACTGCTGATTTGCTTCTGATCTGGGGCTTTTATCTGCGATCTCCAAAACTGTTGGGGAGTAGAAAACCATGGCTCAAATCATGTAGTGTGAACTTAGCATTAAATGGACCCTGAGATTGTTTTGTCAACTTCACTAAGAGGTGTTTTTGAAATTTAAAATTGTATCCTGTGGATTTTTTGACTACAAGTGATGCTATGGAGCAATGTTCTGCTGAACAAGTCCTTGTTTTGCTTGTATGTAGAGGAACACACAAGGTCGCGTGCCGACAATTTCACCCCAGAGCCCCTGTAACACCCTACGTGGGGAACCCATGAAGCCACCCAGCATGAAATGACAAAGCCCAAGTAAACAAGTAACTGGTGAACAAACTGGAGCATCCTTTATGAAAGGCTGAGTATTGTTCAAAAAAGTTTTAATACTAGAGTTGAAACCATACCGAGGTTGAGTTTCAAAATGCCAGAAAACATCAAGAGACATGGCAAATGTTGATGTGAATCTGACATGTGATGTCAGCCTTTAGTACCTCAGTTGTAGTTTTTGATATTTGGTGCTGTGGACACACTGCAGTCAGTGCTAAACATGATCGAGGCTCCAGGCCCAGCCCTACCGGCATGCTCAGATATGCTCGACCAAACTACAGCTTATAAGCCAACAAGTATAATAATCATCAGCAATAGCATTATCTCAGTAATGTTTTCATCTGCTATTGTTATGACTTTAAAATAATTATTTCCAGTTACTTGACGGAATACAGTAATCTATGAAAAAAACAGCTGTGGCAGTACTGCTTTATAGGTTTCTGTCAGGCACTGACTTCCAGTTCTGTTTCCTGTTGCAGTGCCATGAATCCTTCCGCTATTGGTAAACTGTTGACTGCAGTGAAAGCCTAAAAATAAATCCGCTAAACACTGCATGTTGTCATGTCAGAGCCCTTCTTCCTGAGGAGATTGTTAATACCTGAAAGCATCCAAACCAGTTTCTTCATTGAAGAGGGGGCTGGTTAAAGTTTGTTTACATCAGTTAGCTGCAATTGCTACACTGTGCTCACAGAGATCTGTGTTTTCTTTCATTGTTGTAGCTGTTGTAGTGAGGACGAATTAATGTTATTAATGTACAAGGACTGATTTGTGGATTTTGTGACTAGTCAGATGTAGAGGATGGTAATATCCTTGCATTATGTTTTTCTAAAGATCAAATGAAATGATTTCTGGCTCCCTGGGTCAGACCACAACCAGCAACTATTAGTTCAATTGATCTCTTTTGCTTTAGCTCACAGTGGAATTTAATTTGGACTGGTACTTATTAATGCAACACAGCAAATATACGACATTATGAGACATAACAGACAGCAACATAAAAGAAACAGAACATGAAATTATAACTGAGTTGAAATGGGCAGAATAATCACTTACAAAACATGAAATTGTGTTTGCATGGATGGATCATTAAAGAAGCGCGCCACTATCTCATCCTCCTATGGTCTTTTGTGCAACTATCAATTCAAATCCATACTGCTTATTGACATCATACAGAGCAGAGCAATGTACAATGAAATTAGCATTGTCATCAAGGCAGTACAGTACAAAAAGTGCATTACCTTAATAACACTGCTCATTTTTTAACTGACTTTAAGTGATCCCTGACGTTTAAGACTAAAATATGGAGAAAAAGCTTTAAATACTTAAATTGTTAAAGAAACCTTGAGGAGAAAACTTAAGGGTGATTTATGCAACTGCTATTTTAAGGAAAACACTCAGACTTTAAGGAAAATCTTAACTCAAGGTGTTTTGTTCAACTGGCCCCTGATACTGAGAAAAATTCAAAACACACACACACACACATGAGAAATGGAAAACAGACTATATCACTGGTGAAACCATAAGTTGTGTGTCAGGAACTGAAGGACTGGTCCATGTTCAGGAAGTTGGCAGCACTTTTGCTGCAGTCTGACCCAACACGTACCTGTGGTGAGCTTCACGCCGATACTTCTTCATGGCCACACCGTCCATGTTGGCAGGTAAGTCGGCATAGTTCTGCAGACGGTCGCTCCATGAAGTCGTCATCTTGAACCGTTAAATCAATTTCTGGGAAGAAAACAGCTGCTCAGGGTCACAATGAAATAACTTCCGGCAAACGTTTACATACAACTGTATGCTATCAACATTGGTAACATTAACAATAGTAACCACTGTCAGTCATATAAACAAAGGTTATGGTATGAGTTGGGTGTCCTGTGTCACATAGCACCCGTTAGTGAACAGTCTGGCCTAACGGTAATGCAGCAAGAAAATGGAGGCTAAGCTAAAGTTAGTTCGGTGTCCTGTAAACCTGTAAAGGCAGTGACGGCTAACATTAGCAGCTCGTCAGGGGGCTGTGTCCAATAAGAAATAATAATATTCAGATAATAATAAAGCCCTACAGTAGGACGTCTGTCGGACAGCTGGACGTCAACTCCAGAAACCGCTCGCTGACTTCACATACCTGCATCAAACAGCAAATGAAGCGCTAACTGAGCCGCCACAGCTGAGGCTAGTTCTCCGCTGCGGTGGGCGTCTCACAGCAGTCCCACACAATAATAACACACTGTCAGCGACGACACGGCGACAACAACAACTCTTACCGACTGTGCCGCGGTCTGTAGTTAATGTGTGGAGCATGCGCACATCTCTGCAACTTCTTCTCCATCCTTTGCTCGATTATGTTTTACTTTACTGCCGTCTGTTGGACGTACTGACCTCCTCCAGCGTCTCCGTCTCTTCCTCCTCCATCCTTCATTTTGCATTGTATTGTTATACTGTCATCTGCCAGTGGTAGTGACTTCCGCTAACGTCTCATCCTCAGGTCTCAGTTATCCTGGTTGATGTTTCATCACTGCCTCCTTTTACATTTATTCTATTTCTTTTGAAGTAATAAATCCATATGTACGACGGAGTATTAGGGCTACAATGAAAAAAACAACAACTGACATTTCGAGAATATAGTCATATTACGAAAATAAAGTCGTAATTCTGAGAACACAATCAGAATATTTCAAGAAAAAAAATGTCATAATTTTACGAGGAAATAGTCATAATATTATGACAATAAAGTCGCAATTTTACAAGAATAAAATCATAATATTTCAAGAATAAAGTCATAATATTATGAGAATTAAGAGGTAATCTTAGGTTAGGTGTTGTTTTAGAGAGGAAACATCACAAGCTTTAAAATGAGGAATGTGGAGCATCCTGTGAAGTTGTATTTTAGCAGAGGTTTCATAAATAAGGAGATACTTCATCTTATGGCTCATCATCATCATCATCATCAGCCTCAGGACACTGAAGAGATTGTGAAGTGTGTCTATTCTTTTTTTTTGGACAAACAGAAGCAGCTCAGACTGCCACTGACTTTCCTTTCACTTGTTTGATTGATTGCTGTAATATTCCTAAAGTTTTTTTTCTCAAAATTTTACATTTTTAAATCTCGTAATATGACTTTTTTTCTTGTAGAAAAAAAAGCCTATTACTAGGCTAGGCATCATCCCCATACTTTTGTTTCTGTTGGTTTATTTTCCTTCAATATCAATGAACTTCTGACTGCTTTTTAATTTCCAGGTAGCCTGAATGTGCTGGCTCCAACATGAATGTGATGTTTCTATTGTTGAAATGGTGTAAACACTTGTGAGTGTGAAGTATTTTGGTTGATCTCATCTGTTCAGCTCATTTTTAACACCAACAGCACTGCAAATAGTCTGACAATGTATATGATAGGGCCATAGAGTTAAAGCTGATTTGACATACTTTAAAAATAAGTTGCTATTCTGTAAAAAAAATAAATAAAAAGAGTGAGCTGAACATGGTAGTGGCTTCACTGTGAGGATGTTAACCACTAACTGAAGAACGCAACTCTCCCACAGGTGGTCTCGTGCCCGAATACAAACGCTTAAAATTTAAAGGGGTGGGGTTGGGGTCCTGTAAAAATGTAAAATATACATAGATATGAAATAACACATTTAAAGAGCAAAGTAACACACATTAAATGAGTGGGTAATATATGCCAGGCACAACTAATCTGACATTCATTTACTAATTTCCACCTGGTAACTGGGAATCAGACCCTGTTTGTGAAATTAGTCCATGTATTTACAGTCTGTAAAACTTAAGTGTTCACAAGCAGTGGTTTTGTTACTGTGCTTAGTATTGAATGGTTCAGGATTGACATATGAATTTTCTTATTAGTTTGGCAAAATTCTTTATCATTCACTGCCTCTCTTGGCATATGATCCCTTGTCCAACCAAAACCTGTTATTTATGTCTTTCCTTCTCCCAACATGTCTGCAATACCTTTTTTTGGATGATGACTGTATCTTCTGGCCCCTTTATATACTGTATATTTGTTTTTATCGTTAATTCAGTGGGATGATATTCTGCAAAAACATACAGAATTATCAGTCTTCTAAAAGTTCATTTTATTTGTGTGATTTTTTTAACATGGTAAATGAACAACTATCTAATGTATTTCTTATATATGAATGTATAAATAGGGATGCTGAGATGTTCTGCTGTTGGTGGATGGGGTACGTCAGAGAAATCAGGTAATAAGAGAATTTACTTCCACACTGACAACTGCAGACAATGAAGATGTTTAGATAGTGCTTATTATTCTTCTTATTTTTTTGCAGCCTGATTAATGATAGTCTTGTAACATCCTATCAAATGTCCAAATGCAAATAATCAACTAAAACTATTGGTCTTAATGATGAATTTGATTCTAAAGTTTGTGAGTAAAACTGAAATCTTTTTACTTTGATCTTTCACTTGAGTCTAAAGTTTGACTCCTATCAGTTTACATGAATACATACATACTATGACTCACTGATGAAATTATATACAAGTCCTTGCATTTCATAGTTTTATGAACTGTGTGGTTGAAAAACAAACCTGCAATTACGATTGGCCAAAGATAACGAGACAGAGATCTTGGAGATTGCTACTTCTGCTAAAAGTGAAAATAGCAGTTTAACAGAACGGCAAACTAGTTTGTCAAGCCTCTGTCCGTTCAGTGCTGAGCCTTTACTCACGTCAAAGTTTAGTTTCAATCACACAGTATCCACTGAGCACTGCGTAATATTTAAGATGTATGAGTTTATTGCCTTGTTTGAAATACCGAAGATCAGTAGTATAGTGTTTTCAATTTGTATTCATTGTTGTCATGAAGTCCTGATGCAGCTATACATCAAAGATTCTCTGCTGTGTACGTGCTGCAAAAAAACTGATATGGACTAGGAGGACGATTTACCAGGAGAGCACAGGTTTTACAGAGGGGCTCGTCTTTGGACGTAAGATACGGGGCCCTCACGTAGTACGTCAGGATGAGAGGAAGGGAATAAACAGCCCTTCACACATAACATTTACAGGGCTGGTTAGCTGTCAAAACAGAGGCCGACAGAAACATGGCTGAGAAAACTAACTGCAGAAAAACAAACCAAACATGACAAGTTGTTAGAAGTGTGGTATACTTATATACCAGTTAAAATGGTGACAACTTGGACATTTGGGCCCCTGCAGCTGGTGAGATAGAGGACATGAAGCAAGTCACAGCTGTGTATTCAATGATCAGCTAAAGATATTCATCTCCTCTGCACTGCTCCTGTAACAGTTTTCTAGATGTCTGTACAGCATGCATGCACACAGTGTAGAGTGTAAATTTGAGTGTTGAATCGTCTTATTTACTTGGTTTAAATCTCACAAAAAAAAAAAATTTAGCCACATGTTCTCACATAATTTTTAATAACCATCTTTTATACAAAAAGCAACAGAAAAATATACTTTAACTCAGCAGATAATAAAGAGCGTATGTACAGAGTGTAGCACCAGGTGCTGCATATGTGGAAAAGTGCTCGACTGACTCAACTGGAGCGAAGTCCCCTCAGTGCACTGTAAGGTTTGGGTTTCACTGTCAGCTCCCCGACAGCCTGACACATTTATACATGGAGTGTCATCCAATTTCACCATGGTCATTCCCTTTGTATACACACACTTACGGTTTGCAACCAACACCCTCCAACACAACTTTTGTGTGCTTTCAGAGTAACCATACTGGTGGTGATATTTCAGATATTCTTATTTAAATATCTAAACATTTTGGCTTAACTACAGGGAAACACAACTGTAACATTGATTAAATGATGATGAATCTGTTATTCAGTACACTTATGGGTTACTCAATAATAATAAAGAGACTCCAGAGCTTTGATTAAGTTCACCTAAATATTTTCTATTCAAAGGCTACATAAGGCTACACATTATGGCACTATGGCATCAGAACCTTTAATTAACATCAGTGTAACAGGCAACTGGAGACTCACAGAAGGGTTAGCAAACAAAATGAAGCGATCCTGTGTGAAGTGAAAAGGTGCAGTGTGTACACACACACACACACACACACACACACAGGGGATCGATCAACAGTATGCTGCTGGTGCTTGACAGACCTTCACAACAATCTTTAAACACTTTTATAACCAACCTTTCACTACAATTGGACTTTTTCTGTACGGACTTCTGAATGATATGGATATGGATATATTGTTAGAAAAAGTATGCCTGCTAACTCATTTCTCAGTCTCAGTGATTGATATGATTTAAAGGTCCCATATTGTATGAAGGTAGACATCCATGTCTTTTTGATTATAAAGTATTATAAAGCTTTTATTTTGTGATATAGTTTTTATATTAAGTTTTTATTTGATTATAAAAGTATCAAAGTATAAAGTATCAAAGCGCTCAGTCCACAGAGGAATGCACACAGCCTGTATTCAGAAACTGAACCTCCAGCAGTCAGGACTTCCTGTAACTCAGAGCCTCCTCTCTTCTGATTGGCTCACCGACCTATTCTTACTAGAGCTCCAGAGAGAAGCCTGAGAGAGATGTAAAACTACACTAAGATGGTTTTTGGTTCTTAAAACCACAAAAATATCTTCTTATGGATCAACACTTCAAATAAAACACTGGAAAAGAATACAATATGGGACCTTTAAAAGACTTTTGATCGGAACAGATGCAGAATATCTTTGTGCATCTAAAATCAAATGATCAAACCTGGACATGCCTGGGCTGCAGCTCTGTCATCAGCTCAGCTGACTTTAAACTAAACCGGGACAAGTCACATGATCCTATGAACCTGAATGCTGTCATTATAGTGGTGATACTCATGTGTTTAACGTATGAATCAGCTTTAAATATTGTGTAATTAAAGTTGACAGGTGAGTTTAATGATCCATATAAACAAGAATGAACAGGAATTGTCAATACAAAAATGTCAGAGGTATATTTGATGTGGTTTAGAAGCAGTGTCCCAATTGTCTACCAGAGAGCACTGACACGTTTATTTTACACTATAAAATATCCTGGTCATACATATGTTGGTTATAATTATTTCATAATCCAATTTAAGGGATGTATATAAAACGTTTTAATGTTACAAAATTATGTAAAAAGAAAGTATTACTATCAGTAATAAAATCAGTATTGGTCCAGCTCTAGCTACCATGGTAGAGGGGGTCAGATCACTGAACCCAAGCAGCTGTGCTGGTCTAATGCTACAGTCAGTGACAGAGCGACAGCTCCTATAGTTACACTGCGCACTGTGACTTAGAGAAGCTTTCAACAAAGCTTAAAGAACCGTGTAAGTGAACATGAGCCTCAGTGCTGCCTCCTGACAGGAAACATTTCAAAGCAGACAGCTCTTCAACACGATTAGTGACTGTCAAGTGTTCAACTTGAACTTGAGGAGGAGAAAAACTAGAGTAACACGTACTGCACCTTCAAGAAACTGTTAAAAATATTTAGTCCTATCTGTAATTTGTCTCCAGGCCTGTCACAGTGGTGTTAGTCAAACATACACATGTACTAAAAGACCAAACCCCTGAGCACCAACGGTAATAACATTGCATCAGTGACTGCTGCAGAGTTTTGTCTCTGCAGATATTAAGTCAACAGTCTGGATTACCTAAGAGACTGTGGCTCCGTGTGTCCATCTGTGCTTTCATGAATGACTGCATCACTACTGTGGCTGTGTTCAAGAATCCCAGGATCACAGTGATCACATGGGTCTTCCACAGGCCCCGCCCCCTGTTCCTCGGTCTCTTCCTCTCTTTCTAAAAAGCCGTGCTGATCCCACAGCTCCTGACCATCGCAAACTTCAATCCCAGAATCCCCTGTGAAGCGCCGGTACCTGCCCGGCGTCGAGTCCTTGTTGGGGTTGGCGGCGCTGTGAAGGAGGGTCTGCGTGGCCTCTGGAGTAGCAGGGAGCTCCGCATCAGCATCACTGGGGACGGAGATAGCTGAGTGGGGGCACGGACATTCCTCTGTGGGTGGATCTGTGGATGGGGGTGCTGGCTGGAGAGGGGTGTAAGGAGGAGGGGGTGTGGCTGGGCGGCCAACTACCTCTTCATAGGCTGGCAGCAGATAGGTGGGCAAGAATCCTGCAGAATAACACAATGCATACAAGTATGAAAGAGGACAAACATGACAGTATCTCACTCATTCCCAGTCAATGACAGCAGTTAGCTTTATTCTACTCAACACGCTTATAGAGTTTAAAGCTGCACCAATCAATGTTTTTAAATTAATGGCGGATCAACTGACATGTAAAGTGAAAAGGCGTTGCTTGCCGCAGTAAAACCCAGAGAAAAAATGCAACTCTGCACTAAACTGTGCACAACCTGCCCAGCAGCAATCAGCAGACAGACACAGTTACAGACCAGGGAGTGAAACTTCATGGACACCAACACCACCCCAAAGTTATGTTCCTTTGTAACTGCTGGATGAGGAAATAAGAAACATAATAAAAAGATGATGGCTTTTAAACTTATTCTACTGACCTCAACTATCCAGCAGAAAATCACTTATATATGTGCAGTAGGAACCAATGGACTTGGAGCTGAGAACCAAGGACAGAGTAGGGAAGTCAAAAACAATCCCTTCGTCATAAGATTGTTTACAACAAGCTCAGTACAGAATTATAGCTAGGATGTAAATTTTAAGCAATTTCCTTAATTAATTTCATTTTTTTTCACCACTAATGTGACCTATGTTCGCCCCAAAATACCCGAGGCTCCAGATGTTTGTTTCACAGAACCATCTGGGGAGGTTTCCTCAGACCCTGTTTGGAAAAGGGCAGGCGCTTTCAAAAAAATACTGCAGGTAATTGGATGAACCATCCATCTATCATATGATGTAGCAGGAGAGCACCACAGTGAAAACACAACACAACAACAAGCCACAGTCTGAGGAGCTTTGAAATCTAGTTCGCTTATTGCCATCTCTTAAAGGAAAATGTGTGAATAAAAGGCAAATACCAAAACAGTGACTTCTGATTCTGATCAGATGCTGATTGGTCCAGAACGCTGTGGTTCTGCCACAACTGAATAAATCCAGCTGTCTCACAAGGTTAGGAATTCAAAAAAACAGATTAAGAAAGAACCAAGTTACTTGAATTCTAAATTTAACAATGTAAAATAATGACTTCATCTAGAGCAACTGGCCTGACAAAAAGTACCAGAGCAAACAATGCCAAACAACCTCCAGGCTTCACTGGGGAACATCCATTAGACCAGACTGAATGTGTTAGTTTCTTCTTGATTAACTAAAAGCAAAATTAAGTTATACCATTACACCACCATCTGCGATGCCGCCCACACAGATTCTTCAGCATAAAAACATTTCACCAAACCTTTTTGATGATGATATAAACACATGCCACCTGTTTAGCAGAGAGACAGCAGTGATGTAATCGACAATTATGTGATCTTGAGTGGACAATGAAGACTTGGTATTTGACCAGTAGTTTAATGGAAATAGTTATTGGCTGCTGTAATTATTCCTTCTGTTCATACTAACCACAAAGAGTTGCTTAGAAAAGTAATTTCAATGACAGAGGACAAATACACAGTCCTTTGTGCAAAACTACTTAAAGATAGATAATATGAGGCTTCAAAGGTTTGATGTAGATATTTTCCAAACTTAAGCCCCTTTTCCACTGGTTAAAAAAACCCGCTAAGACCCGCTAATATCAGGCTTTTGTCGGCAATGGAAAAGGGAACAATCAGCAATCACACCTGGGTCAAAGTAATACAAAGAGTATTTATCGGTCTGGCACCGATCAGCAGTGATATAAACACAACACCTGGGCATGGGATGACATTGGTCCCTGAAGTTGTATATGTCCTCCCTGGTAAACTTATCTGACGGTGTATAAGGAGTCAATCGCCTTTTTCAGCGAGTTAACTGGTGTTTAAAAAACTGCTTATACCTGCTAATTCTGGTGTAAAAGGGGTATAACTGTATTTTTAGTACATAAAAATCAGTGTTTCCATGTAGAGCCTTGGCAAAGGGTTAGTAACACGAAGCCCTTTGTACTAAAAAAGACTTTAACTTTGGAGGATACCTACTTGATTTGTCATACTCAAAAAGCTTGCGCTGAACTTCAGAATGTATTTTTTACACAGATCAAAGACTTTGATCGACAAACAGCTACAGGGACCAATAAGGCTTTCGTTGTACACACGGGCATTTGAGCATTATATTAAGATAGACTTGGAAAAATGTGAACACTTTAAATGCATGTTCAGTCTTATGTGTTGGATATGGACTTTTTGAATGAAAGTTATATCATGAGATTCTATTGGTTGAGATCTACTTCTTAATTCTATTTACAAACATATATGATGTGCAGCTGGTGATGTGTCTGGGTGATGGAGACTATGTGTGGAATGTGTAGAGGCAGCAGCAGGCCACACACAGCTACTTACTGAGATAGAGGGGTAGCTGAGAGTTGTTGTGGGCCTCTCTATAGGCAATGAGGTTGATCTCGTTCTGCCGGCGCTGCTGCTGGAAACGCTGCTTGGAACGCCAGTGCTGACACACACAGCAGCATGTCAGGATAATGATCAGAGTCCACACCAACCAGAACCCTGCAGGGAGCCCACAGCGTAACACCTGTAGTGTATATCCTGACAAATGCTACCAAGTCTTTTTATATAACAGTTTAAATACAAACAAAATGATACTGTTTGACACCTTAGTTTGCTGAGTGTCAACAAGTTTTTATTTACAAGTTTTCTTTTATAAAATAAACTTCTCAGATAGATACAGTAGATAGATGGAGAGATGGATAGATAGATGGATAGATAGATACATACATACATACTTTTTTTATCCCCTTGGGGAAATTCATGACTGCATCACTCTTTAAAATTTTTGTAACGCAAAAATCAAAAAAATAATGTTACCTGTAGAAGATTAAGTTTAACCGTTCTGTGGCTGTTTTCAACACTTGTTTAGTTCAGTGGCAGTAGTGAGATCTGACACCGTGTCATAGTTTCTATTAACAGCCTGTTAATTCCTGTCATGATTTTAAGGTTTGGTTTGGATGTTCTTTGTGTCAAAAAACTTGAGTCACAAAGAGCACCCTTAAATTAAAGGAATACCGATAAGTGCACTGACAGGCTGGGAGTTCTTGTTAGATGGCACACGGGTGTGTCTGCAACATGAGAGACAACCAGGCAGCCAAGCAGCAGTTCAAATGGTAAACAAGTAGAGATTTTGAGCGACAAATGAGACTCAGGGCCGAGCTCCACTCACCTAACTGGTACCACTCCTGACCTTTATCAAACATCTGCTCCTCATTCTGCTTCCTCCCCTTTTTGCAATTGAGACTTCCTTTACTTCACAGCGTAATGTTTGTTGGAATAAAACTATAACAAATGTGCATCGTGTGAGCTAGTGCAGTATGGATTTATGGACATATTTCTATGCTTTCATTTTAATGTATTCTTGTTGCATATCATTTGTGTCATGAAGAGGGAACATTCAAACACTAAGAAAGACTAAAGCAGAGATGGGTAACTTACACCACAGTTCATAGTAGTAGCTGCAGCACTGTGTCTCTCCACAGCAGTGACCTGACTCACAGATGTAGCTCTGGTTGTTTACTCCCTGGCACACCAGGTTGGCCTGTAAATACACAAATATATGTGTCACAATCTGAATTGAGGAAGCTACTAAAACAACAAAACAGTGTTAACAAAAGCCGGGCATTTTTTTGTAACATTAAGGACCATACCTTTTTCTGGCATCTCAAGCACATTATAAAACATAAATTTTTTTTTGTTTAAGTTTTTTGTTAACCTATGACTATGACTTTAGTTTACCATATTTGCATTCATGACATGGTAGCTACACATTATTTAACACGCTATTTAAGTATAGTATTCTTATTATTTATTTAATAATTAGTACCATACACTTAAGTTTTGTTATAAACACATTATATGCCACATAAATAAGGTTAGTGTACGATGTCCCTCATCACTGTATTAGCTGACTAATTTTCTGTGGATCAACTAATTAATGGACTAATCTGACCACCTCAAGTTCTAGCTCTAACCATAGTGTCTTTGTGTTGCATGTTGTTGCTCCTGTGGCTGAAGAAAAAAAGAGCTCAGTAGCCCAGAATCTGCCTGGATCCAACTGAGCAGAGCCAGTGGAATCAAATGTCAAATGTTTCCCAAATGAACACTGCTGCATCTCTCCGATCTTACTGGAACTATGTACTGCAGGCAGCCACTGCTGCAGACGTGCTGACACACTGTCCTACCACTGCTATCTATGGCAGAGTGTAATGCAGAGTGTAATGCTGTGCAAGGCAAAGACTAATTCCACAGATTCCTGTCCTCTCTGATAAGTAACACAGATAACCACCCGGTATAATTAGATTCCAACATGTCACTTACATTCATCATTGTTGTCCTGGTTTGTACATAGTGCTTACAGACCTACGTGTCCCATTTAACAGTCTGAACCATCAGAATGGGTTTGACCCCACCAAACCATGAGTAATGATAGATGGATAATTCATTGATACCGTAAATCCTTATCTTTTTACAGCATATTGTGTGACCTGATTGGGAATGTCAGCTATATTTAGTTATCTGTGGCTGAACATGTTTAGGTAGGAAGAGAGCAGATCCAGTGATCAGTATTGCACACTGTGGGTCTGTCTCTTTGGCCCAAACAGCTGAACCGTCAATACGTCGGTGACGCATCAGTCTTTTCCCACAGGAGCAATCACCAGTAACAATAGCAGCCACCACTGCAGTAAAGCGTCAATATCATTTGATTTATTCATTTAAAAGATCTTAATAGGTTTATTCGCTGCTGAGCATTGTGTCAACACGGGTCCCACGCAACAAGCCGTTTTAAAACTGTCTTTCTAATATCTCAGTAACCACTTTCAGTTATATTCATAACCTTGGTTAGGTCATACAGTTTCTGAAAGCCCTAGCTGGCTCAGGAACTAGCTAACTAAAACTTGTGCTAGTGCCCATCCCTGCTAACGTTACCTGCGTTAGCTTAGTCTTACTTGCTAGTGCTAACTTTATTACCCGTGTTAGCAGCTGTTGGAGCGAATACGAAAACAGGCCTGCAAGGAAGACAGCATTTAAAGCTCAACCCACAAGCCTGCAGCAAGCACCCATAGAATGAAAGGTTATTTGTCCAGTCAAAATCTGGCTGATACGTTTTAGCAAGCAGGCTAGCTAAGTTACTGTAGCTAGCAATCTTGAATGCCACCGTCTTTATAAAGAGCGTCGGCCAGCTGCTACCTCTGCCACTGGGGCCGCCGTCGCCGAATTTTCTTGTCCAACGATGATCATCGGTGACACCATTGCCAAAAAGAAGTTAGAAACTAATATTTTTTAACAAATAAACTAATAATTAACCATTGCATTGTTAGTAAAACGTCGGCCTCGCTGGCTAACCAAAACAAAACAAGTCCAAGTAAATTTCAACAATTGTTGCCGAGGTCGCTCTACCTCTCCGCCATTGGTCCGTTCCGGAATGTGGGCGTTTCTCAGACAGTGATTGGCTGTTTCTGCTGCACGTCAATTTCATTTTTTTCAGTTCAGTAAGCTTTATTGGCATAAGTGTCAGTTGAACAATATTGCTAGCAAAAATGAAAAATGTGATGAGAAAAAAGAGAATATAATTCACTGAGGAAAATAAATAAAAAAAAAAAAAAGAGGAACGCTAGAATTGCAAAAACAGTAAACACGTGTGTGTGTGTGTGTGTGTGTGTGTGTGTGTGTGTGTGTGTGTGTGTGTGCGTGTGTGTGTGTGTGTGTGTGTGACAGACAGACAGTAGGTGTATCTTCCATATGCATAACAGGCTATGTAAGGATAATTATTTGTCACATTCAGTGATGTTGTTTTGGCCATGGGCAACACCGATATGTTCATGCAGGCCTGGGTAGTTTAAACTCACCTTATCACTCAGATGTATTTCAGTCAGTCAGTTTTGTATTGCAACATATTGCGGTCAATTGATACAACTCCACTGAACACGTGGGATCAAATTGTGATTGATAGCTATTACATTACATTGCCTGATTATTGATTGTCAGGTCAGAACTAATTTGTTTGAAGTTTTGTTTTTCTCAGCAATTCTTTGTCATTTAAACTGTGATTTTTATTTTCTCTTTTGTATCAATGATGAGAAATTCAAAAAGAGGAG
Source organism: Seriola aureovittata (assembly GCF_021018895.1). NCBI lineage: Eukaryota > Metazoa > Chordata > Actinopteri > Carangiformes > Carangidae > Seriola > Seriola aureovittata. The sequence continues at coordinate 2,380,846 of NC_079377.1, forward strand.
CGCTCAGGAAAAGGATGATAAAGTATTGGTCTTTTTTAAAGTAAGGTTTTATCACTGTTCAAACACCGAGCAGCCTTTAATGCAGCTACAGTTCATGTTTCTGTCGCTAGATGCCGCCGGAGCCTGCTACCTGATGACGTCACCACTGTGAAACCCCAACACCTCTATGAATGAAGCATCTATCGCCGGGCGCGGTGGCGCACGCCTGTAATCCAAGTCACCGGGAGGCTGAGGCTGGCGGAGCGTTTGAGCTCAGGAGCTCTGAGCTGCAGTGGACTGTGCCGATCGGGTGTCCGCGCTAAGTTCGGTAGCGATATGGTGCTCCTGGGGGAGCCCGGACCACCAGGTCGTCTAAGGAGGGGTGCACCGGCCCAGGTCGGACACGGAGCAGGTCAAATCCCCCGTGCCGCTCAGTAGCGGGATCGCGCCCGTGAATAGACGCTGTAGTTCAGCCTGAGTGATATAGCGGGACCCAGTCTTTATACTCATCAACTAAACGTGGACAACACACACGCTCAAACATCATGTCACTGTGTGCTCCAACAGCTCCATCATTCTTTCTTTATCTTCTTATTTCCATGGAAAACCTGCATAAACCAGTGGTGTTTGTTGGTGCTACAGCGCCTCCACCTGGAGGAGAGGAGCAATGACCATCATCACACCTGTCGATGCAACACACAGCAAACAGTGGCTCCCATTGCTTCTCCTACTGGTATCACACAGAAAACATGGTTTGTAAGATATCTAACACAAATACAGATTTATCTTGGGGGCCACAAGAAGTTCTGTCATATGGTCAAAGTCCTGTCTCTGTCAAATCTGTTTCTGTTCACATTCACAGAGAATAAGCACAGAGGTTGAATAACTGCTGACTCTATAATCAGTATAGTCACATGTGAAGGACCACAGCAGGTTGGTTAACTGGCATTTGTCAAAAGACAGGAGCAAAGAGAGTAAATACAGATGTGCTGTAGATAATGTAGAGGTAAATGTAAGGCTGTGCATAATGTTGGTTGGGAAAATCTATAGAGAGATTAAAGTTGTCGATCTATGACCGGTGCTCATACCAACTATGATATGGAGAAGTTAACAGACTGCAGAACATATTTTCAGTGTTGGTGTTTTCTCTCAAATGTTGAGATGCCTTCTGTTCATAAAAATGCATCAAAACAAGAGAAGAACTGTCAAACAGCTGGCCCAGATGTTATACAGCTGTATAGGACCAGGTCAGTGTCCACATCCAGACACCCATGTGTCATTATGTTCATGCAGGCCTGGATATTTTAAACTCACCTTATCACTCAGATGTATTTCAGTCAGTCAGTCAGTCAGTCAGTCAGTCAGTCAGTCCACTGGCTCCCACAGAGGACTGAAAGCCCTGATTGCCTGATTATTGATTGTCAGGTCAGAACTAACTTGTTTGAAGTTTTGTTTTTCTCACCAATTCTTTGTAATTTAAACTGTGATTTTTATTTTCTCTTTTGTATCAATGATGAGAAATTCAAAAAGAGGAGCGCTCAGGAAAAGGATGATAAAGTATTGGTCTTTTTTAAAGTAAGGTTTTATCACTGTTCAAACACTGAGCAGCCTTTAATGCATCTACAGTTCATGTTCATGTCGCTAGATGCCGCCGGAGCCTGCTACTTGATGACGTCACCACTGTGAAACCCCAAAACCTCTATGAATGAAGCATCTATCGCCGGGCGCGGTGGCGCGCGCCTGTAATCCAAGTCACCGGGAGGCTGAGGCTGGCGGAGCGTTTGAGCTCAGGAGCTCTGAGCTGCAGTGGACTGTGCCGATCGGGTGTCCGCGCTAAGTTCGGTAGCGATATGGTGCTCCTGGGGGAGCCCGGGACCACCAGGTCGTCTAAGGAGGGGTGCACCGGCCCAGGTCGGACACGGAGCAGGTCAAATCCCCCGTGCCGCTCAGTAGTGGGATCGCGCCCGTGAATAGACGCTGTAGTTCAGCCTGAGTGATATAGCGGGACCCAGTCTTTATACTCATCAACTAAACGTGGACAACACACACGCTCAAACATCATGTCACTGTGTGCTCCAACAGCTCCATCATTCTTTCTTTATCTTCTTATTTCCATGCAAAACCTGCACAAACCAGTGATGTTTGTTGGTGCTACAGCGCCTCCATCTGGAGGAGAAGAGCAATGACCATCATCACACCTGTCGATGCAACACACAGCAAACTCAGCTTTTTCTCTACATTACTGAATGATCCTGATGGAGAGATAAGTAGCCGACTGTAGCCTGCACCGGACCTTTGGGGCTTTCAGTCCTCTGTGGGAGCCAGTGGACTGACTGACTGACTGACTGACTGACTGACTGACTGACTGAAATACATCTGAGTGATAAGGTGAGTTTAAAATATCCAGGCCTGCATGAACATAATGACACATGGGTGTCTGGATGTGGACACTGACCTGGTCCTATACAGCTGTATAACATCTGGGCCAGCTGTTTGACAGTTCTTCTCTTGTTTTGATGCATTTTTATGAACAGAAGGCATCTCAACATTTGAGAGAAAACACCAACACTGAAAATATGTTCTGCAGTCTGTTAACTTCTCCATATCATAGTTGGTATGAGCACCGGTCATAGATGGACAACTTTAATCTCTCTATAGATTTTCCCAACCAACATTATGCACAGCCTTACATTTACCTCTACATTATCTACAGCACATCTGTATTTACTCTCTTTGCTCCTGTCTTTTGACAAATGCCAGTTAACCAACCTGCTGTGGTCCTTCACATGTGACTATACTGATTATAGAGTCAGCAGTTAATAAACCTCTGTGCTTATTCTCTGTGAATGTGAACAGAAACAGATTTGACAGAGACAGGACTTTGACCATATGACAGAACTTCTTGTGGCCCCCAAGATAAATCTGTACTTGTGTTAGATATCTTACAAACCATGTTTTCTGTGTGATACAAGTAGGAGAAGCAATGGGAGCCACTGTTTGCTGTGTGTTGCATCGACAGGTGTGATGATGGTCATTGCTCCTCTCCTCCAGGTGGAGGCGCTGTAGCACCAACAAACACCACTGGTTTGTGCAGGTTTTCCATGGAAATAAGAAGATAAAGAAAGAATGATGGAGCTGTTGGAGCACACAGTGACATGATGTTTGAGCGTGTGTGTTGTCCACGTTTAGTTGATGAGTATAAAGACTGGGTCCCGCTATATCACTCAGGCTGAACTACAGCGTCTATTCACGGGCGCGATCCCGCTACTGAGCGGCACGGGGGATTTGACCTGCTCCGTGTCCGACCTGGGCCGGTGCACCCCTCCTTAGACGACCTGGTGGTCCCGGGCTCCCCCAGGAGCACCATATCGCTACCGAACTTAGCGCGGACACCCGATCGGCACAGTCCACTGCAGCTCAGAGCTCCTGAGCTCAAACGCTCCGCCAGCCTCAGCCTCCCGGTGACTTGGATTACAGGCGCGCGCCACCGCGCCCGGCGATAGATGCTTCATTCATAGAGGTGTTGGGGTTTCACAGTGGTGACGTCATCAAGTAGCAGGCTCCGGCGGCATCTAGCGACACGAACTGTAGCTGCATTAAAGGCTGCTCAGTGTTTGAACAGTGATAAAACCTTATTTTAAAAAAGACCAATACTTTATCATCCTTTTCCTGAGCGCTCCTCTTTTTGAATTTCTCATCATTGATACAAAAGAGAAAATAAAAATCACAGTTTAAATGACAAAGAATTGGTGAGAAAAACAAAACTTCAAACAAGTTAGTTCTGACCTGACAATCAATAATCAGGCAATGTAATGTAATAGCTATTAATCACAATTTGATCCCACGTGTTCAGTGGAGTTGTATCAATTGACCGCAATATGTTGCAATACAAAACTATGACAATATACACTGTGGAGCTGAAACCGTAATATTAATACAACTGATCAGTTATGACTCCCAAAAGGTGCAGATATCTGTTCATATACATTACACACCAGAGTGACATGTCCTCCATTAACTGTGAACTGTTTGCAGTGTGAAGTGTGATCTGACATATTAGGCTACAGATTCAAACATGTCCCTGTTCTACTCAGGAAATGTAAAACCAATGTGTGAGAGGAAGATGATTAAAGTGGGTTTTATGGCCAACTGAGGTGTTTTCTCCGGTCATGTTCACACATTTGTTCTTTAGCTTCATGAAACATTCCTACGCAGACTTTTTCATTTTCACTTTGGTTGTATGTAGATCCACATTTACTTGATAAAGAAAAGGACACTTTATTCAAGAGATTTTATCATTTACATGATGTAGGCTGCTGTATCATCAAACTGCATGGAGCCGACTGTAGCCTGCACCCGACCTTTGGGGCTTTCAGTCCTCTGTGGGAGCCAGTGGACTGACTGACTGACTGACTGACTGACTGACTGACTGAAATACATCTGAGTGATAAGGTGAGTTTAAAATATCCAGGCCTGCATGAACATAATGACACATGGGTGTCTGGATGTGGACACTGACCTGGTCCTATACAGCTGTATAACATCTGGGCCAGCTGTTTGACAGTTCCTCTCTTGGTTTGCTGCATTTTTATGAACAGAAGGCATCTCAACATTTGAGAGAAAACACCAACACTGAAAATATGTTCTGCAGTCTGTTAACTTCTCCATATCATAGTTGGTATGAGCACCGGTCATAGATGGACAACTTTAATCTCTCTATAGATTTTCCCAACCAACATTATGCACAGACTTACATTTACCTCTACATTATCTACAGCACATCTGTATTTACTCTCTCTGCTCCTGTATTTTGACAAATGCCAGTTAACCAACCTGCTGTGGTCCTTCACATGTGACTATACTGATTATAGAGTCAGCAGTTATTCAACCTCTGTGCTTATTCTCTGTGAATGTGAACAGAAACAGATTTGACAGAGACAGGACTTTGACCATATGACAGAACTTCTTGTGGCCCCCAAGATAAATCCCAGGCCCCTAGACGGAGGGGCCCCAGATGCCATCTGATGCTCCTTTAAAGGTTTCTGTACGGCCCTGGACTGTAGACTGTTGTTTCCTCCCTACTGTTCATACTTTATGCTGATATCACTCACTCAACAACAAGCTTACAACAAGGTAGAATAACAGCAGTGTTAACGACACTGATGTACTTAATGTGGGAACAGTTATTTTATTGGAGAAATAAAACAGAAATGTGTAGACAGTGCTCTGAGGTTTCTTTTCTCTCCATCAGGATCATTCAGTAATGTAGAGAAAAAGCTGAGTTTGCTGTGTGTTGCATCGACAGGTGTGATGATGGTCATTGCTCCTCTCCTCCAGGTGGAGGCGCTGTAGCACCAACAAACACCACTGGTTTCTGCAGGTTTTCCAAGGAAATAAGAAGATAAAGAAAGAATGATGGAGCTGTTGGAGCACACGGTGACATGATGTTTGAGCGTGTGTGTTGTCCACGTTTAGTTGATGAGTATAAAGACTGGGTCCCGCTATATCACTCAGGCTGAACTACAGCGTCTATTCACGGGCGCGATCCCGCTACTGAGCGGCACGGGGGATTTGACCTGCTCCGTGTCCGACCTGGGCCGGTGCACCCCTCCTTAGACGACCTGGTGGTCCCGGGCTCCCCCAGGAGCACCATATCGCTACCGAACTTAGCGCGGACACCCGATCGGCACAGTCCACTGCAGCTCAGAGCTCCTGAGCTCAAACGCTCCGCCAGCCTCAGCCTCCCGGTGACTTGGATTACAGGCGCGCGCCACCGCGCCCGGCGATAGATGCTTCATTCATAGAGGTGTTGGGGTTTCACGGTGGTGACGTCATCAGGTAGCAGGCTCCGGCGGCATCTAGCGACATGAACTGTAGCTGCATTAAAGGCTGCTCAGTGTTTGAACAGTGATAAAACCTTATTTTAAAAAAGACCAATACTTTATCATCCTTTTCCTGAGCGCTCCTCTTTTTGAATTTCTCATCATTGATACAAAAGAGAAAATAAAAATCACAGTTTAAATGATGAAGAATTGCTGAGAAAAACAAAACTGTATCATCACCTTTGGACCTTTGGGGCTTTCAGTCCTCTGTGGGAGCCAGTGGACTGACTGACTGACTGACTGACTGACTGACTGACTGACTGAAATACATCTGAGTGATAAGGGGAGTTTAAACTATCCAGGCCTGCATGAACATATCGGTGTTGCCCATGGCCATGGAGGCATATGTAGGATTCCTCTTTTGTCTCCTTGGCAGGAAGTGGTGGTTATGGCTTTTGGACTGTCATCTCACCTTGGAGCAACTGGTACAATATTGAAGGCTTTGGTGGAGGTGGTGTCAATGGTGGAAAGTTTCCTGCGGCGTGTCCTCCTTGGACTGGAACTGCGTGTCCTGAGGCAGTTGATTGCTTTCCCACCTGATTCCTGGGCCTTCTGCCACAACTTATTTTCGACTTTATGACTATTTCAACTACACCACGGTTGGTCCCACTTTCTTTTTAACACCTTAACGTAAACCCCTCCCTGCAATCACAAATAGTGCCACAACTGGACTGGTTCTGGACTGTTGCTAAGCAACACATAAACATGTTCCTGACTTGCACTGTACTTTGATTACACATTGCCTCAGGCCAGCTACTTTGTATATAAATGTATCTGTATGTTTCTATTTATTGTGCAACCAGTGAAATAAGAGTCTGGTGACACTGGCTTTGGTGGTATTTGTGATTCTGATGGGTTAACAGCTGGACTGACTGACTGACTGACTGACTGACTGGCTGACTGACTGACTGACTGACTGACTGAAATACATCTGAGTGATAAGGTGAGTTTAAAATATCCAGGCCTGCATGAACATAATGACACATGGGTGTCTGGATGTGGACACTGACCTGGTCCTATACAGCTGTATGACATCTGGGCCAGCTGTTTGACAGTTCTTCTCTTGTTTTGATGCATTTTTATGAACAGAAGGCATCTCAACATTTGAGAGAAAACACCAACACTGAAAATATGTTCTGCAGTCTGTTAACTTCTCCATATCATAGTTGGTATGAGCACCGGTCATAGATGGACAACTTTAATCTCTCTATAGATTTTCCCAACCAACATTATGCACAGCCTTACATTTACCTCTACATTATCTACAGCACATCTGTATTTACTCTCTTTGCTCCTGTCTTTTGAAAAATGCCAGTTAACCAACCTGCTGTGGTCCTTCACATGTGACTATACTGATTATAGAGTCAGCAGTTAATAAACCTCTGTGCTTATTCTCTGTGAATGTGAACAGAAACAGATTTGACAGAGACAGGACTTTGACCATATGACAGAACTTCTTGTGGCCCCCAAGATAAATCTGTATTTGTGTTAGATATCTTACAAACCATGTTTTCTGTGTGATACAAGTAGGAGAAGCAATGGGAGCCACTGTTTGCTGTGTGTTGCATCGACAGGTGTGATGATGGTCATTGCTCCTCTCCTCCAGGTGGAGGCGCTGTAGCACCAACAAACACCACTGGTTTGTGCAGGTTTTCCATGGAAATAAGAAGATAAAGAAAGAATGATGGAGCTGTTGGAGCACACAGTGACATGATGTTTGAGCGTGTGTGTTGTCCACGTTTAGTTGATGAGTATAAAGACTGGGTCCCGCTATATCACTCAGGCTGAACTACAGCGTCTATTCACGGGCGCGATCCCGCTACTGAGCGGCACGGGGGATTTGACCTGCTCCGTGTCCGACCTGGGCCGGTGCACCCCTCCTTAGACGACCTGGTGGTCCCGGGCTCCCCCAGGAGCACCATATCGCTACCGAACTTAGCGCGGACACCCGATCGGCACAGTCCACTGCAGCTCAGAGCTCCTGAGCTCAAACGCTCCGCCAGCCTCAGCCTCCCGGTGACTTGGATTACAGGCGCGCGCCACCGCGCCCGGCGATAGATGCTTCATTCATAGAGGTTTTGGGGTTTCACAGTGGTGACGTCATCAGGTAGCAGGCTCCGGCGGCATCTAGCGACATGAACTGTAGCTGCATTAAAGGCTGCTCGGTGTTTGAACAGTGATAAAACCTTATTTTAAAAAAGACCAATACTTTATCATCCTTTTCCTGAGCGCTCCTCTTTTTGAATTTCTCATCATTGATACAAAAGAGAAAATAAAAATCACAGTTTAAATGACAAAGCATCGAACTCCCCCTTTTCCCTTAATCTACCCCTACCCCTTTCTCCCCCATCCTTTACCTACTCCCTAAACCAAACCTAAAAACAAACTTGAATCAACTTTGTTCATTGATCTAGAAAAACCTCCAGGTAGACGATTCAGTGTTGCTGTTCTTTCTGTGGTTTTCAGTAATTTACTGGTCTATTTAAGCCATCAAACTTAAGTTTATCCTCTGCTGCTGATGGAGGTTTACTGCAAAACTTGTCACCATAGCAGCATCCACCTGAGGCTTTGTAGGGAGCATCACCAAGCCTTTATTATCAACACAGATGTTCAGATTCAAAATGTGAATAGCTGAATGAAATATCAGTTATATTAGAATCACTGACTGTGGTTGTTTTGTGTCTGTTTGTGGTTGTTTTGTGTCTGTTTGTGGTTGTTTTGTGTCTCTCTGTGGTTGTTTTGTGTCTCTCTGGTTGTTTTGTGTCTCTCTGTTGTTGTTTTGTGTCTCTCTGTGGTTGTTTTGTGTCTGTTTGTGGTTGTTTTGTGTCTCTCTGTGGTTGTTTTGTGTCTCTCTGTGGTTGTTTTGTGTCTCTTTGTGGTTGTTTTGTGTCTCTTAGGGATCATTTTTCACATGTGGTCATTTTGTATCTTTTACCTGAATGGGGCAATTGGCCTGTGACGAAGAGGCCAATTCAGAAATCCACCCTTGCTTACAGCGCAGGTGCCCCATTTGGAGTAAATGATCTGATCTGATCTGATCTGATCTGATCCTTTCTGCATGATTTTTTATATTCATGAAGTAAGAGTGTCATCGGCAGGACTGGACTATACTGTGCTGAGTTTACTGATTTATTGAGACTGAGCCCCCCCCCCCCACCCCCACCCCGCTGGTGGTAGGATGGCAAGAAAAGAATAAGAAGCTAACTGAAAGTTAAGGCATAAAAGTACGTTTTAAGTTTACATTTGAAAGTCTGAATGGAGTCAGACAGATATCAGCAGGGAGGTTGTTCCAGAGCAGAGGGGCCCCGATAGGAAAAGGCTCTGCAGCCAGCAGACGTCTTTTCAACTCTGGGAACAGACAGGAGCCTTAAATTCTGGGAATAGAGAGCACGAGATGGAGTATAAGGTTTTAAGCAGATCAAAGAAGATCAAACAAGTACTAGAATTTTGTCAGGAGGATACAAAAAAGTTAATTCATGTTACTGATGAGACATGGTTAATCACATCTAAAATACCAATAATAAATGTATGTGTTTTTATAACATAATTTTTCTCACAATATATATAAGAGGATAATATAATTCTGTTGAAAAAATTGTGGATAGATGTTTTCCAAACCCAAATGTCACAACCCTAACCCTAAACCGGAAGAACGATACAAGAACTACAATTTATACAGCAGGGCAACACACAGTAGGACGCTGTGCCATATGTTTTGTAGTTCTGATGTGTTTTCTCTTTTATGTCAGGTTGTGACCAGGACCCTTGCAAGCTTATGGTTGCCTGAATCACACCTGTTGTCAGATTTTATCTTTCTAATTGGTAAGAGGGTGAAATCATATATTTTTCATGTTTTTGTCTTTTTTGGGGTCACGTCCGATAACTTTCCCCATCCTCCCCAGAGAAGCCAGGGAGGTGGGTCGTGGGGGCGGCAGGAACCAAGAAAAAAGAGGCCTCGCCATTATTTAATAGGCTTTTGTATATAGTTATGTTGTTGTGTGGGCTTATGTAATATTTCAAAATAATAGACGTAATAGTATAAGTAAATAGTAAAAGTTAAACTTTTTTTTTTCTTCTCCCATTTGCGGCGCCCCCTATGTATGACGGCGCCCCTAGCATTCGCCTATACTGCCACAGGCCGGCGCTGCCTGTAAGCCTTCAAACCTGTCTTAGGGTCAAAGTTCAAAGGTCACCCCTGAGGAGCAGGAACTGCCTACAATTTTCACACTGACATATATTACTCTCTAGGTCAAGACCTTTCCAATGATGTCTTAATTGTTACCCTATTACAAAGTTTAATTTTCATATTGCTCCAAGCCAGGGCTCTCTCAGGTGTATTTTACTGTTTTTATGACCAAGCTGAATAGAATCAGTCAAACATATTCTGAGGGGTATTTAGTCGGCAAATGTGTTCAAGATATTAATGTTTGACTTATACACAGTCAGAGTTTTTTGAACTTGGACCAGTATACACCAAATATTCTCCAAATACAGTATTTCATAAAATATTTTCCCATATACTGAATATGGCCATTTATAGCCAGTGTATCTCCTTCCCCAGGCTGACAAGATTGTCCTAAATGATCAAGACTGTAGTATATTGTTGGGCCAATACATCTCTGTGTACAGCTTAAGTTTTGCACACATATCTTTAGAAATTAACATGATATGACTCAAAAAAGTTGGTGGGTCTGTGCCATACAATATGCTGCTACGTTGACTTCATATGACTTTTACTTTGGCCCCTCCCCCAATCCTCCATAACAGTGCTTTACGATCAGGTTTGTATCATATGATAGTACCAATAACCCTGTGTGTACAGTGTCAGTTTTACACGTCCATGTCTGAAGATGACTGTGATATGACAGTTGAAGCAGTTTTTAAGAAATGACTGAATCTCAATGGGCGATAACACGGCAGTGTTTTGTTACAAACATATTCCAACCAGCAAATCTTTCCTTAAAAATAAGATAGTGTAAGGCAACCTTTTTTATGTATTAGGAAAATAAGTGTTGAATGAAATTCTTCATTTAACACATACTAGAAAGTGAACTATACACTGGAGAGCATTAGTGTATTAAATGTACTGTATATTCTTTCAATACACTGGCATGCGTAATTTCCACTGGGGGTGATCAGTGCTGATATTTGTATTTACTTCTCTGTAGGAAGTCATTTACAAACCTGAATGAAGTGTACAGCTGCTCTGGATGTCAGTTTATTGAATACAAGAATAAAAAACAGTATTACAGTAGAATAATGTACAGTAGTAATTGTTTCAGGTCAGATCGTCCTGTTTTATCCACGAATCTCACCACATGGAAAACAGGTAAATGAATTGCTTCCGTATCAAGACATCATAAATCACTTTTCCATGGATAGACACATGCACTATAGGAACATGTGAACAGCAAACTAATGTAATTAGAAATTATGGTCAATGTTCATTTTATCTCATTACATTGCTATATATTGCGTTATTTGGCCTTCTTATTTTCACATAATCTTCCTAACACATGAGCTCCAATGAAGTTTTGCTAGAAGGTCAGAACCAGTAACCAGGGGTACCTCAAAGACTGTATGTATCTGCACCCTGTAATAATCACTAATTACCTTGATCTGCACAGATCACATATTTACAATGTTAAAAAATAACATTACCAGACCTCCCCAGTAATTCTATTCTCCAGAGTGACCTTAACTTAAATCCGGCATCTTCTCATACAGCTGACCTTCATGGAAAAGTTAGACACAGGCTTTGATGTATCGTACCCATTTGACCTTCACTTCCCCTTTTCCCTGAAAAACAACCAATGGCTAAAATGAAGAAAACTGAAAAAATGATGAATGAAAATGATTGAGAAAAATTACCATAATTAATTATAACATCTTTTAGGACAAATGTAAACAAATTGTAACAAATGTGACAAATTATATGTTATGATAGAAGTAGGAAAACAGTGATTATAGAAAATTCCTGGTAAATCTGTACATTCACTTCATGCTGAATATGTATATTAGAGGGTTAAAGTGTATATCCCCAGAAAGAAACGCGCCTTTTAAGATCTGCACATTACCTGCCAAGATCTGCCAACTGACGAATATAAAACATTACATTGATATACTGTTTATTGTATATACTGTTTTCCCACATTTACCACATTTATATTTAAAATATAGAGTATATTGTAGACATAAAACATGTGGGTCTGCTGCTAAACAAACGTGTGCAGTACTGAACTGACAACAACAGCAACCAGAAAAACAACTTACATTTCGGGTCCTGCCACAATTTTTGAGTATAGGAAGGAATCCCTGTTCTTGTGGAACTCACAGTCTGAAAATAAGAGTCGGTCCATTTCAGTTACGCAAATAAGGCAAGTAGTAAATTCAATAAAACAATTGAATGAGTAAATAATATCATGAACATAAAAAAAATGATTGAAACACCATGTCACAATCAAACACAATCAAGCCAAAATGTCAGAGGTCTATATTGGGAATGGGGAATGATAATGTGAATGTGAATCAAGTAAAAAAAAAATCCTTGTTAGATTGGTAACTGTGTGATTACAGAAATTGGAACTATAACATGTTACATGAATCAGTTACACTAGAAAGTAATGTGAAAATCAAGGCAACAAGTGTTTGGCTGAGTTTCCAACACTAGTTTATCATTAGCTAGTCAGAGGGATTGACATGTTAGTAGTTAATCAGTATAGGGCCAGATACTACATCAATATCTAATTCGTCATGGTGTTTTTGTATTTTGAAGTTTGTTTAAAATGATTCAAATCAGAATTGATGTTATCACTTTTAATTAACTTTCAATTTTGTTTCCTATAGGCAAGTGACACCATACTTTCAAAGAAAAGCCGTGAGTCGACAGTCCTATAAGTTCAAAAAGATTTTTTTTGTAGCACTACACACAAAACAAAGCAAGGTTCTTATAGGCATAATTAAATATGAAATTTAATATGAACAAATAAGCCAGGGCCCTATCTCTGTGAATGAAGATGGACACTCACAGGCTCAGGCTTTACTGCGCTACAATTAGAATCTAGACATGGTCTGAGCATGCAGAGGTGCAGGCTCCAGTTTGTACTGCACCAGCAGATTTTTTTAGACACACCTTGCAGGTGATATTCATTATCATGAGGTCTTACCTGTGTGTTTTTTTTGGACAGTGCAGCTTGGTGAGGGGCAGTGGGGGGGTTGATGTAGAGGGTCCAAGAGGATTTTGCCATGACAGCTGCTGGGTCTAGTTTACACTTGTGCAAAACAGAATAAACAATGGATAAACTGGTTAGGAAATTGTGACAACCCCACCTCACTTGTGCCATGTGGGAGAGACAAAAGGGAAACTCTGCTCCCGGCGCTCCATGCACTTTCTCTTTGATTTTACTTTTACCATCCAACACTTCACTTGACATTTCATCATTCGTGCCTGCACTCTTGCACTACTGATTTACTGACTGGCACACTTTTTAATGACTGTGACATTTATATTTGTCTGTGTCGTCACTTGTCTTTTTTTGTGTGTCCCCTTTCCATTACTTGTCATGATTTCTGTGTTGGTCATGACAACATTGTTCTATATTATTTAAAGGTGACAAGCTTTTTTTTTTAAAGATGGTAGGAAAAAGGACAGTTAAGGGCTCTATCTTACACCCGGTGCAAAGCGGCACAAAGCAGCACAAAGTGCAACACAGTTGTCATTTTCCCATCCAATGCCCACGTTGTTTAAATATCAAATACATTTGCGCCCATCTGTGCACCCATGGGCGTGATGGTCTTAAAATGAGGTGTGGTCAGGCACATTGTTGGCTTGAGACAGTGGAAAGTGACTGCTCTGAAGTCAATGGCGCAGTATTTCACTGTTATTTAAAGGGTGCATTGTCAAGAGAGTAATATGCACCTCCATAGGCGGGCTCACAACACGCCTATACTCTGCCTGTTACGCAAAATGCTAAAAAGGATACGATGCAGCACACCGGAGGTTGGAGCATTATTTGTGACATATTGTGTGTTGCACAACATTGCCATGACGCACGAGGCTCTGCAGAGAAGCTTCTCTCTTACTACCTGGTAAATCCTCCACAGTGTTTCCCAATCATCACCGAAATGTTGCCCCAACACAAGTACAGATCCACACTTCTCATCATATAGATATAAATATTTCTAACGTTGTGATTTGTGCCGTTACTTCACTGTAGATCTGTGAGCAGCACATTGATTCGCTCAGAAATGCAGATGGAGCTCTGATTGGTTTATTGTATGTTACACATGGTTAAAAAAAAACCAATGTGACATGGACAGGGCCTGAATATATTTGCCCCATGTGCTTCGGACCATCTGCTTTGGATCATTGAAAGAGAGACCTGAATGTCTTGCAGTGTCATGGCCAAAATATTCACAAAGTAAAATAATTTTAATGCCCTTTTCACAATGCATTCAAACTCGCATGAACCTTGTATGAACCATGGTAAAGGGCCCCTTGATTATTCTCTGTTCTATGTTCAGGCTGCACCATCCACATGGAAAGGGCAAGTACAAAAGGCCGTATATAAGCGATGTTTAACGAGAGCGCGCGCCGGAGATTTAGAGCGGGCGCGTGCTGGACACCTGCAGCGGGCACGCGCAGGAACGAAGCGACCGGAGAGTGGAGAGTGGGCAGGGGAGAGACTGATGTCTGCCGTCCAGAGACTACATTAGTGAGTTACTATTGTGTGCGTGCGTCCTTCAGACCTGTAAGTCGTATCATTTATGTTATCTGTTAATTTAATACTGTTGTTGTTGTTGTAGTTGATAATTCATGCAACTTGATGGCAGCGTTGGTGATTTAGCTTTAGTTAGCATACTTTGCTAGACTCTGCACCTGCTAGCTAGAATGCTCATGGTTGTTGATTTACATACTAGTGGTTGTCTAAATGCTCCGTGTTTGTATTATTGAGTGCATTGTTCACATGCCAAGTAGTTACACTGCATTAAGATTATGGAATTAATAGTGGTTTAAGATGTAGTGTGTATATATGTAGGCTATATATGATGCTCTATGCATTGTGTATGATAGCTTGAACAATGTTATTGCTTTCTCAGAACCATACACACAAAACACGCTCATGTTTCTTACTGTTGCTCAAGCTCATTAAAAGTCTTGAAAGGAGAGAAGTCTTCTGTCCCTGTTCTAACAGACACACCTGGGCGAAGTTTAGAATCAGAACCAAACTCTGCAATATCGTTCATCTTTAGGGTGTCACAGATGAAGATATGGTAAAATTGATTTGGCTTATACAATGTTTGGTCATCATATGTATGCAATGGTATCTGATACAAAACATTTGGAAAAAAAAAATTCTCACAGTACTGTTCCAATGCAACTAAAGACCCAGTTCAGTCTTGTGCATGCAACATGGACTTTATAGCAAAATTTGCAGACTCCCATTTCATTATCCTCAGCAATAAGAGGCTCAAAATAAGAGGCAGGGGTTTTCCCTCCAAAAAGAAGTTTGTCTTGAGATACTCACACTTGCAACTTAGGTTCATTTTGGCTGCGTCCTTATGGAATACAATTATAATATAACTGTGATGCAGTTGAAAAATAAAAACTTTTATTTACTTTGGAAATGCTATTTAAACTCTGCCCTCACCAGCTTTCTGGTGACCTTTCAATTCCAATGGCAGTTTAAGTTGCTGCTACTGACTCATCCAGAGAGGTGAGCTGCAGAGGAGGGCTGGAAACACGCGTGTAAATGTCCAACCGAGGCACTGATCATAGTCACCTGGCCAAAACCCCTTTTTATTTTCTGATCGTTTTGACCCGTATTTTTTCAGTCTATCATCAAAGCGATTATGAGCTGCTCATTTCTGGCAGAATGGAAGATGATAATGAAAATATTTGCGGTGAAATTATCAGAATATTGCAAAATATATATTTTTTTATTCTTCTATAGTTGAAATACACACACACAAGTGAATGAAAGAATATTGTTACCCTGACACAACAAATTACACCCCCCCTACAAAAAACATCCGACGTTATCGGTTCCGAGAGAATAGATTTCGTATTCGTTATTGCAACATGAAAGTTTTCTTTCGCATTCACCAACTCCGTTTCTGATTAAGACATTTGTCTATGATGCATTTTCGCTTTTCTCTACGCAGAAGTTCATCTGCATCTCTCTCCCTCACGGGGCAGCGCTCTCACACACCTTGGAGCACCCTGCAGCGCGCGCGCGCACACACACACACACGCACGCCCTGCTCTTAGTGTATGGAGATAACTCAACGTTTTGAAGTGTGGTTCAGTCTTTTTCATTTAAGGACAGAAACACGAGCGACCTCTGAAAACATCCAACATCACATAGGGACGGAGAAATGCACAGCTGTCGACCGACGAGCTCGCAGCTCATCCGTCGTTGCGTCAGGTGTGGGTTGCGTGCTGCAGCCTGGAGCCCGAGTTAACAGTCAACTAGATTAGCCTATACCAAAATGGGTTAATGATGATAATCGGAACTGTCGTTCAATTTCAGGTCGGTGGTGGTGTTGGGGGGTTTCGTGTATAACGGAAATAACATAGACACAACGCTTTTGTTTTGAAATAACTTTTTTTATATCCAGTTTTTTTCCAAAGTCAATGAAAAAATCGTGTTGAATAATCGGGATCTCAATATCGATCAAAATTATCGAGACGATTATTTTTGCCATAATCGAGCAGGTCTAGAAGTAAGTGAAATGAGCGCAGACCTCCAAGCGAGTGATCATTGTGAACGGACAGAAGAAATCCTCAGAGCTAACGTCAGACTGACACATATTTGTATGATGTTTGTGGTTATTAAACTAACATGAAGACATGTCATGTGCACAAAACAGATGATTTGGAGGAGTTGCCGGTAGTAATGATAATAATAATAATAATAATAATAATAATAATAATAATGAAAACTTTGTTTTTTACTTTAATATAAATATTGTACCTCAATATTTGTACCTCAATATTTTAAGCTGTATAAAGGTTTCATGTTTCATTTGTACTAAAATAATTACTGTAGATTGTCTACAGTTTTGTACATGAGGCCCAAGGGGTTGTAGATGTTACTCTAATTTGATTTCTCATCTTTAAAGCATTAGAAAGTCATTCCAGTAGGGCTAAGATTATTGTACAGTGTCTAAAATATAATAATAATTGTAAATTAAACTAAAAAAGAAGAAATAAACAAGCACACATAAACATTCTGTAGACTAACCTTTTAAGAGGCTCTCATATAAATTTTGCATTGCCTTGAGTGTGGCACTTCTGCTTCCACGCCACTGAGAAACTCACAGGACACGCCCTGCTTTTTTCCATGGCTAAACAAAAAGAAATGGTTGTAAACTCGCCATCTTGAATTTTTTCTTTTAAATTTTTTTCGTCAATAGACGAAAAACAAACCTTTTTATTGAGAATCAAAGCTTAGAAGGAGGAGGAAAATACATGTTTTTGAATAGTCTATTTTTGTCAGAATAGCGCCACCAAGAAGCCAAAGGACTTCACAGACCTCCTTGATATTGTACATACATTACAATATGTATGAACGGAAATTGTACTAGACATGTGTTGTACATTGTACATTGTACAACACATGTCTAGTTTGGTGCAAATCATAGAGTTCACAAACAAATCACTTACAGTTTCCCATGTGTTTTTCTTCTTCCTTTTCTTCTTCTTCTTCTTCTTCTTCCTCAGTTTGGCTTATGAATGATAAAAATCAGATATTAGAAGATGTTGGTCCCTATTTTGCCACACAGTAAATCTTGTGAGAATCATGTATGTGATATGTAGCTGGGTTGTAATGTGTGCAAGTTGACAGGTCCAACAGTATTGCGGTAGAGAAGATCTGCAGCTTACCAGAATGCGGGCAGCATCCACCAACTTCGATGTGTTCCCTCCTTTTTTGAGTTTTCAACCCATTCTTTTTTGGCCTTTTCCTTTTCCTTCTCTATTTTCTTTTTCATGGGTTGTTGGGCCCCACAGAGTTTGCATATCTTGCATTGCTTCCAGCATCCCAGCTGAAAGGGAAAAACTACATGAATAGATTGAAGAAAAAGCTAAATTAGTGTTTCAATTATTACAATTATTAACCATTTCCTTTTTTTGGAATGTACAGTGGGCTAATTAAATGCGCTGTTAGGAACAGAGGTGTACCATAACACTTTTTGCTGACTAGGACTGGCCCTCTCATGGTCATAGTTGGTCTTGATCGTAATTGATCAACAGTTTGTTAGTTGATTACTTGCTCTTTATGTTTGTTTTTCCATATTCAATTCATTCTTTCCTAAAAAAAAAAAACTATGGGCATAATGTATTTGTGGTGAGCACTAGATTCAAAGATGTATTCCGACATGAATGCCTGATTGCTTGGTTCTGTTCGAGGTTTCTTCTTGTTAAAAAGGGGTGTTTCATCCCACTGTTGCCAAGTGTTGCTCATTGTGGGAACTGTCTGGTTTCTCTCTATAGCGTTTTCAGGTCTTGACCTCAGTCTTGAGATAATGTATGATATGATTTGGCATTATACAAATACAACTGAATTGAATTGAACCACATCAGGACCGTTGGGGGACTAACATTGTCTTGTTGGTATCCAGAGTTTTTATGTTGTAAAAATGTGGCAGAAACAACTGTATTCACACATCCAATGAAATGTTTAAGGCTACAAATGGAAGCTTTGGCTATACTACATTAGCTACATGTATGCTAATGTAAACTTATGACTATGGTTGATGCCTTTATTAGGGGTGTTGCAATATACGGTTACTCTTATACTATTGACTAATATTTAATAATACACATACGATAATATGGTGATGGCTTGTAGATCTTTTGCTTATCAGTTCATCATGTTGCCTTTTCACTGTCCATTAAGTGTAACTGGTCTTTTTGTACAGTTATGGTCACAGACTCTCTCCACCTCCCTACACTTGTATCTGAGTCTTATTAGTTGGCCAATAAAGGGACTAAATTGTCAAACAGCATTATTATGATGATGATGATGATTATTATCACTCTTTTTCAAATTTTTTACACCCATCATTATAATGTCATTATGTGAAGTCTTTTAGACACAATAATCACGTTGTAAAATCTGACAGCGCTAGCCACAAGTTACATTAAATCAACTCCACAATCCCACGACCAGACAGACGCAGCCACTACAAACTGGGTCAATGGTCTTCTCCGTAGATTGTATATATGGTCTTGTGTGGTTCACTTCCCTCCACTCTTGGGGCGGTTGCACCATCCGCTGGGGTATTTGGTCCGGCGCTCTGGCTTGGTGGCAGAAGATGTTGTGTGCGTGGACACGGATCATCTCAATGTCCTTTTTAAAAATGTATTTAAATTCACAAAATCAATTTACAAGAAAAGATAGGGAATGAATTTACAGAAAAGAATAACATTCAATAAACGATGGTGGAAATGACAGTAGACTTTAGTAGAGTAAAAAACAAACATTTTGAAAAAAATTTAAAAACAAAAGAAATATTGGAATGTAAATAAAAAACAAGGCGAGGAGACACAAAGCAAATGGAAACAAATATTAAAAAAGCAAGGATCGAGAAATAGACTTATACATTTTAGTGGCTTTTCTATTCATTTTCTCCATGAACTTTATGATTTCAAAAAATTGGTAAAATTGTAAATAAAAACATTATAAGAGGGAGTACTGCCATTCCACTTGCAAGAATGAATATATAATAGCTTATTTACCCAAAAGATCACCTCAATGTCCGCTGCTCAACATCCAAACCCCCACGCTTCCTTTCCCAGAGAGTTATTTCCCTCATAACGTATGTCAGTAAGGAAGCAGAACCATAACAATAAGAGTAAAACATAAGAGTTGCCTAAATGGACATTTAAAGAAAACCTAAACAAACACGGAGACAGTGAAGAAAAAATTACTTCCTGGCAGAAGCTACTTGAGTGACATGACAGAGTCCATATCATCCACCGGCAACAGTAGAAACCTCCTGGCTCACCAGTTACATGGGTTATATACGTAATATAGTGTATTACTTTTTGTAGGTATAAGTACGAGCGGTGAGTGAGAACAGCCTGTACAGTGGCTAGAGAGATACCAAGTGGAGACAACAAGAGCTGTGATTGGTCAGCTTGGGCTGCTTGTGTTTTATCCTACAAGTCTCTGATGATGGTGGAGATCAGGCTGAAGAAACACTGCTCTCTGTCAGTGTGAACAGAAACCCTTTGTACAGCAGTAGACTGACATACATGACAGAGTTGACTGCCACGACCTTGTCTGTAGTGATATGAAATCAGTTTGCCAAACATCAAGTTAAGTTCCCTCCACCCCTCCTCCACTTTCCCTCCACCTCTCTTGGCTTGACGTTCTCCTCTCCTCAGGGCCGGCCCTTTGAACCTTTCAGCCCAGTTTGAGGGAACAAAAGCAAACAAATCACATTGTCCTTCCAGGAATTTTGGCTTGTTCATGCCTTTCATGACCTCTTCTTTAGGCACCTCTCTGCCTCTCCTCATTCAGGGTTCCCAAGAAAGTCAATGGTTCCTTACATCCCAGTTTGACAAGTCAGGAGGATACACGCTAATCCCCTTAATCTGGCCTTTCTCCCGCACGCAGCCACAGGGAGAGGGGGACCACAGAGAGTAATCCTGTCGGAGAAACAATAGGATTAAGGGCCCAACCCTGTGAGTGACAATCAGGTAGGCTATCCACTGAC
This sequence comes from Seriola aureovittata, assembly GCF_021018895.1. NCBI lineage: Eukaryota > Metazoa > Chordata > Actinopteri > Carangiformes > Carangidae > Seriola > Seriola aureovittata. The sequence continues at coordinate 2,401,434 of NC_079377.1, forward strand.
TGATCTGCAAAGCAGGAGTCCCGACCACTCTCTCTTCAGTGTGACTTTATTTTTGTTTGGCAGGCCCGAGAGGGATGGGGGTGAGGCAGGGGAGGAACGGGTGGGTTGTGATGGGAGGGAGGATATTTCTTTGAGGGGCTGCTGGAGGTCTGACAGGCCTGTGGTCCCCTGAGCACCAGGGTCCCAGGAATGACTGACAGGTGAGGGGTAAGAGCTAGGAGGGTTTGTTGTGGAGGGCTATGGGGGTGGGGGTGGCACTGATACAGTTGATTTTTATTCGCATTTCTCTAGAGATATTTTGAGGAATATGAGTGTGTGTATGTCTTCATGGGACAAAAGGTGCTGGGACACCCTTTTTCCACCATGGCAGTGGTAGAACGGATAAATGTATTTTCCTACTTAAGTCGGCTTTAAAGGATAAGACTGGTGTTACATGTACATTATATAGCTATCGCAATCGGACACACACACACACACATAGTCATTTAATCCCATGTTTAAATAAAAACTACTGATGAGCACAGCATTATAAACACAACACAAATATATAGTTTCATGTTTAAAAAGGGCGCAGTTAGCTGCAGGTATGCTACTCAAACAGGAGGATATAGTGCATTTGTGCTCTTTCACAACATATATATATATATATATATATATATATATATATATATATATATATATATATATATATATGAAAATGTAACTTCAAGACATCTGAAAACATCTATTTCAACTATTTTAAGTATTTACACGTGCTTTCAAAAGAACAAAAATTCCATAAGCAATACAAAGTGAAAAAATTAACTACATGTGCATAAGAAGTCTTTTTAGACATCTTACATGCAAAGTCCTCAGCTCCATGGAGTCAGAGTACAGATCCTCCGGGTCAAATATTCCTCCAATGCAAGTGAAAGTTCTTCAGTCACATTTTTACTTAAAGGAGTACTTGATTTTAAAATATTTCAGTATTCAAAAGTACATTTTTATGTCAACACATTGTTGTATTGTTCCACATTTACAGAACCATATGACTCTGAAACAACCTGCTGACTGACTGACTGACTGACTGACTGACTGACTGGAGAACCTGTAGAATAAAAAGAATAGAATAGAATATGTAGACTATGATATGAATAGAAATTGACATAAAAGCACAATTGAATCAACAAAAGGAGCCGTTGTTGTCTACATATTTCTTTTTCAAAAAATTATTATTATTATTTAGCAAACATTTGAGACTTAATGAATCTTTATTTCTAAACCTTCAAACACAGACCTCAGATCAGACCATGGTCTCTGCTGAAGAATCTTCTGCCTCATCTTTATCTAATGTTGCCGCTGACACTGACAGGTTCACACATGACTGACAGTGGTGGAGTTGGTTGTGATTGGTTTTTCTCCTGTAATGAACACAGTGTATGGTCTATCACATTTTTCAAGATTAAAGAAAATGAATTCACTGACTAAAAGCTGTGCTTCAAAGTAAGAGTTCTTCAAACGAATGTAGTGGAGTCAAAAGAACAATGTTTGTCTTTTAAGTGTAGTGGAGTAAAAGTCAGGGGTTTCCAAAAATAGAAAGAAAATATATTACAGTTTAAGTACAGTACTCAAGTTAATGTACTTTGTTACTGTTCACCCCTATAAACTAATGAATTATCAGAATTATCATTGCTTTCATTTTTGTCTTCCGACTAAACCATCCACTGATATAATCTCAGCACTAATACACAAAAGCCTGGGCAAAGTTACAGGGGAAATAAACACCTTGCTCAGACACACACCTGAACTAAACCAAGTTTAATTCAAAGGTGTATATTGGTCATCAAATCTAAGCATTGTTTTATTGTCTCCTGTTTTTAGACCCTAAACTGTTACGTCTGAATCATTTTACTACAGTGAAGTACAGATACTGGAAGAATATACTTCAGTACAGTACTCAAGTAAATGTACTTTGTTACTGTCCACCCCTGCTTGCATGAGATAGAAAAATCTATCTATCTATCTATCTATCTGGTTATTGTGGCAGCAAAAAATAATATACAGCAAAAGAAACATTAACTAGAAATGAAAATGGAGAAAATAGTTTGTATCTAAATGATACAACTGATGTTGCAATACTGAAGTATAAATGTATCTGTGGCTGTTCCTTTCAACAGTGAAGCCTCTGCTGCTGTGATCAATATCTGAACTTCACCTTATGAACACCAGATGGCCCCATTGGCACAAATATGTGTTGAGCAGGACTCAGCAGGTCTGTTCTCAGGTCAGAGAAAAGACAGGCTGCTCATTGCACCAACACTTCTGTTCAGAAACCATGCAAACCCTCTGATATCCAGTCGTCTGTCTCTGCCACTGCAGCAGGCCGGAGCCAGCCCCAGGCCTCAGAGCTAAAGGAAACAAGCCTCACATCCAGTGAAAAGAGAAGCTGCCCACTCCATTCAGCTCCAGTGAACGTGGCCAAAGAAAACAGCGCTTGATTCTTTACATCTCCTCACGTTACCATGATGGTCTTGTTAAGTGCTGGGGGTAAATTACAGGTTAGCCATTGTGTGAAAGGGAATGAGTCACAGGATGGTGGATTTCCATGTGTGACAGGTGCCTGCAGTGGTTACTCTGTGTTTGTTCAGACTACAACTCTGAGCTGACACTGGAAATTCCCACTGCGGGCTCACCTTCAGAGGTGAGGGTCAACCAAGTGCTGGCTAAAGGGGTTCCTTACACTCACCCTCCTGAATGTTTTCAACTTTTTTTGTAGGGCAGAAGAAGATGGAGAATATCTTCTACTCATTACTCATTCAGAGTGAGATGAGAAGATGATTACTTAGTTTAGCATACAGACTGGAAGCATTGGGAAACAGCTTGCCTGTGTCCACAGTTCAATATACAGTACACCTACCAACACCTCACCGCTCACTGATGAACATGTAAAACATACAAATGATCATTTGTAGTTTAAGGGAAATTCAGCTTTGTTATAGCTGCAGTGAGGTTGCCATATTTGGTTCCACTGGCTGTACAGAGACCAAAACCAGACTTTGCTCACTCACCATTTCTTACAACCTGTACTGCAGCCAGTGACGAACTGCTGTTCATCAAGAAACTGTTAGTAAGTTGCAAGTACACCAAAAACCACAAACTGTGATTTTTAAAAAAAGATTACATTTCTATCTGTTTGTGTACAGATTAAATGAGGGAAACATCAGTGAGCTTTAGCGGTGTTGGTAGCGTGCAAACGACGTCTGCAGGTCTTTGTCCAAAACACAGTTGTTAATACACAATGTTAGCCAATCTATACCGGTTACCTATAGACTGCAGAATTGATTTTGGGCCCACGTTATATTTCTGAATTACAGTGTCCACTGACCATGGTGAAATCATTGAGGTCTACTGACCAAGGCCTTCTGGCTGTTCCGAGATCTCGGCTTAAACCAAAGGGGACCATGCTTTTGCAGTTGTGGACCCATCTTCCCCTGGTTACAAGGAACGCTGAGTCAGTCGACAGTTTTAAGAAGCTGTTATACTCAGCTGTATTATATGCACTTAATCCTCTAATGTGATTGTCCTCTGTGTAGCTTTTATTGTTTTTAGATTATAACCTGTTTCTTTCTTTTTTCTTCAGTGTTTTCACTATACAGCACCTTGTACCTCTGATTTCCATATTAAGGTTTTGAAGTTTTATTAAGGTTTTCTAACAGTTTTGAAGACATAGATCAGATGATGTGATCCTGCTGATAGAGACACCAGATCAAACACTTTTCTGTGTTGCTCTAGAGGACAAACCAGATATTTTCTCGTCCAATTTGGAAGATCTGTTATAACCTGATGTTATCATCTGCTGTAGCCTAGATTATTATAATATCATATTATTGTTGCAAATAGTATTCCATTTGGGTTCAGTTGTTGTGAAGTGGCCCATCAAACTATTAAAAACAAGAACCAACAAAAAATATGAGTAGTCTTGTAATGTTGTTAGTTTAATGTTACCTGCCCAGGGACTACGGATGTAAATAGGCATTTTTGCTACAATCTGGCATGTTTGTATTATGTACTTTGTGCTGATGTTCATTCACTTGCTTTGTCCCTATCAATAAATAAATAAATACATTTGTATCCCCTCCTGTTTTATTTGTGGCGAGGCTGAAGCATATAAGACTCCTGTCACCCATTAAATATTTGTTGTTTGGGGCTAATTCAGGTTCTTACTTAGGTGAGGGATGACATCATTACCACGATATTTAGGGTATTCTACTCTATACTATTATACTACTACTATTTTTTATTAAAAGGTGCTGAATTACCTGGATGGCAAAGTGTGTGTGTTCTCTCCAGCATCTGGGGACTGGGGACTGGTAACTTCTTTGAAGAACTCAGGAACTTGACCTCCATTTCAACCTTAGGAGCCAGGGGCTTGTTCTTGGGCCACAGTTCCTGAACAGCCAAAAGCTCCCGGCTTTGTGGGTACTATTTTCTAATTGCCTATGAAAAACAAACTTACAGAAAGTCGAGGACAGCGGCTCCAGAGTTCATGTTTAATCACAGACCTGCAGTTAACACTTGTTAACACTGTTTACCTTACCCTCACTATGGTTGTCAAACATTAAGAGTTGGTGCTACATGCAATGATATATTTGTGATGCTTGTTCATGTACCTAATAAAGATGTATGTAGTCCAACATGTCATAAATGAAAAAAACCTGAGTTTCATTTATTTGAGCTTGTAAAGGTTCAAGAATAAAAGCCAACTTGAAACTGACACATTAGATGTGTGTTTTGTATTTCAAAGTTCAAAGGTTAGGTAATATGCTGAACGATGTTCCAGTGAACATAAAATAATCAACATGGAAAAGAGAGGAGCAGCACCAGCATCGGTCTTTTAAAAGCCAGACTTGTTTGAAGTGTGTGGATGAACAGTGGCATTTTTCACAGGCCTGACACTCGACAGCGGCTTTGTGCCTCATGATGTAGCACCCTCTGAAATGGATGATGTCACCCAAGACGTGGGTATCGGGGATAAGAGGGCAAGGCAGGAGGCTTTTTTCTCCTACAATGGTCTAAGCTCCCAAACCCTGAGTGACACTACAGAGGAGGAAGGACATGTGCAGACAAGAACACACATCGCTCACGACCACTGACTGATACTGATACCCAGACGTCTACTATCAGCCACCCACTGTCATCCACCTCCGACTACAGTTCACCTGATCACAGGTTCATTTTAAAAGTGATACCTTTGGTTTCCTACAGAGGAGTAGCCTATAGAAAAACTCACCTGTAGGACTACAGTCTATAGAGCTATTAGGTATTTCAAAACCAAAATATTTCTCTCCTGCGTTTCGGCACGTTTTAGTGTCGTATAAAAGAACAACATTTGTGTGTGTGTGTGTGTGTGTGTGTGTGTGTGCAGGTTCAATCCGGTGATTCTGTAAAATGCATCGTGTGTGTGGATGAGGAGCAGTGTGTGCAGGAGTGCACTTCATTTTGTTACAAGAACCTTTGACTAAGATAAGACTAATAAGATCAAATAGGGCAAATCATCAACATGGCTAAAGTAATGATATCAGCAGCTTGATGTTTTGAAGTTTAAAGGAATACAGCTGTCACCTGTTATCATCATACCACTGTAACCTTAGCTATTGTACACATTTGGGTTATTTCAATTCTAAGTTTAACGTATGAATTTATGTTGTTTATAAGGTGGTGCAATATTATTTGAGTTTATTATAAAATAATAAATATTACTTAATATATTCTATTTTATAATAATTTCATTATCAGTCGTGGCACTTTATTATGTATATCTATATTTTGTAGGTGTAACATTTAAGTTACCTTTAGTGCGGAGCCCTTTCGTTCCCACCTGCCATCGTTTACAGTGGGACAGGTGTGACGGTCTTTTAGGTTGCAGAATACTGCTGAGCAAGAAATCTCTGGTTACACCATCAATAGATCATATTTTGCTCTTGTATCACCTCCTGCAAGCGTTACACCCTGCAACTTGTTTTCTGTTCATGAAATTTGTTAAGAAAATAGAAGGAAATCTTCCTGTTGACTCTAGTTTTTGTAACTAATGCAATCTTCTCCTTCAGTATGAGAAACCGAGAGTGTTTCTGGGGTCTACTGTCCCTCCCATGAAAACAAAATCAAACGTTTATTTTTCAGTAACAAAAAAATACAGCTCCCATCAAAATTGAGTGAGCGTGAGTACTTACATCATCATAAGTGAGTTTCACATTCATGATATTCACTAACACTTTCTGCTAAAGTCAAATTTCCAGCTTTGGGGCTGTCCGCAGTCTGAAAACATATATTATCCTGCTGTTATTACAGAGATGTTTAAATGGCAGAGGCGCCTCCACTTGTGCAGGGACTGACCTCCGCTGTTAAGTCGTGACATTTAGCCCACAACGGTCTAGAACTAAAAGGGATATACACAGAAATATTGAATAAACAAGAAAGTTAGTATCTTTAAATGAGACAGGAAAGCTCTTCCTCGTTCTTTGCGTCGTTCCAAATGTCGATGGGATTCTAAATGAGGTTTTTCTTACTTTTGGAACAGAACCCAGAAGTTCTGGTTTTACTTTGGCCTTTTGTTGCCAGTCAGTGAGTGAGAAAGAAGTCAACTTAGATTTTAAACAATAGATATCCTCTTTAAGCATTTTACCTCACACCAGTGTGCGAACTATATCATGGTGTCCGGGGGAGCTCCCTGTTCCTTTTCTGTTGCTGTAAATGCTAATGTTGTTCAGGCAGTACACTGACAGGCTTTATGTTTCCTTCCTGAGGCTGGACTCAAACCACATTCATAATTTTTTACTGAAATTTTGTCTTCAAATTATTCTAACTACTGATTGTATTTAACAAAATCCTCCACCCAGAAAAACTGGTGTGAGGTCTTCTTGTTGTGGAGACCGCCCCCATCCCCAGACTCTATGATTAATTCAACCGTAAGGGGTCCCTGGGGGCCACATCTCCTGCATGGGTGTGCAATGTCTGTACGCACCCTGGCCATTCCTCTTATGAGGCTCTGGCATATTAGTTAATGGACAGCATATGATCTAATATATGCAGGGAGGGCCATGGCTTGGACTCAGAGTGGACACCCAGGGACATGTGTGGCTGGTAGACCAGCACACAAACACAAATTCACACGCAGCCTTACTACTGCATGTCTCTGTATGCTTCTCCTGCTTAAGTTGTAAATGTGATTTATACTCTGTGTGAACTGCTCGCTGTGTCTGTTCAGATTAACCTTGTTCACTTATACGTTCAGATATGTTATTGTTATGTTTCTGATCAGCCTGGATCCAGATCTCTACTGCTGCTACCTGTAGCTTGTTCCAGGCAGCTTAAACTACCTGGAAGAGGTCAAGTCAACTTGCAGGGTGGATTTTTTTCATCAGAATGTGATCTCGGTGTTCGGACAGGCTGAGATCCAATCACAATGTGGGCCTGACCACCTCCAATCGCATTCCAGTTCAAATGCATTCTGCTATAGAACGTGGATTGGACCAATACATCCATTTTGCGCGTCTTTAGCTGTTTAAAATTGGGTGCTAGCGCTTCATCAGTTTCTGTTGGGAAACCCTACATAGGCCTAGGCAAAACAATTCCCCACTTAAAGTACCTTGTATGATTTAGGCTGAAGAAAAAAGCTTTTATACACCATAGTTCAAAAATACCAGCACAAACTGATCCACCCTGCACAAATACTAAATCACAGTTGCGTGTTGGACACATAGTCGGTACGTAGCCCAAACGTACCCACTAGAAGGGTGTTTTCTCTCATCTTAAGTCGTACAAATGCCATGTATTAATGCAGAAACTGAACGAGACGTATTGGTCAAATATGTGTTTTACCTTATCCACATAACGTACGTTTTGCTATTGCTACGTAGCCAGCGTTAGCATTAACAGCTGTTTGCTTACCAGTCTTGGCAAAAGGTTCAGCCATCGTTGTGTTTACAGTGCAAGAGGATATAATACATCCTCTGAGCAGGGCTACTTCTTGAGGGCAGCCTTCTTGGTATCAGGAAGTGACGAGAAGGGCTGACCTGGACTGGAGCTAGCTGGTTAGCATGCTAACTTAGGTAGAGGAAAAGAAGTAATAGAAATAGAAGAAAAACAAGAGGGTTGCTTTTCACCTCTGGAGACAGCTGTTGGTGAGTAAAGGAATGAAGTTTGATGCTGAACTCACAGTGTTTCTTCTAAGCTGGTAAGTAAACAGCTGTTGATACTAATGTTAGCGATATAGCATTAGCAAAACTCACAAACAGCTCCTTTAATGCCAAGTATAAATGCCATACAATTGACCACCCAACCACACACACCTACAGCATTCACACTGCATACTTCACACACCACTGGTCCTGTTCTTGTGTGTGAAACACCAGGTGCACTGTATGTGTGGTTTGATAATCCAGATGTGTGATCATGTAGACGTGCTCTCTGTCCATCAAGTGGATCCTCACATTGTACGGAGTGGATTTGGGGGGTCAAACACTTCAATCCCCTCTGTTGTGTGATCTCAGGTGCAAGGGTCAAATGTATGTAAACCCAAACAGTGTGTTTCCACAGCAATGAGATGGGTTTGTCAAGAGGCTAATGTGCCTTAATCCCTTCAAAGGCTTCGGCTGGATCTAGAGACCCACTCCACAGCGCTGTGGACGGAGGAGCTGCGAGTTCCTCACTGGGACTTATTCACTGCAGAGAGTGTGTGCACATGATTCTTACGCGTTGAGCATTTGTGCTCACAGTGCCTCAAGCTAATGGATTAGCCCTTTACCTGCAGGCTTCGGCATGCTTCTCATGTCCGGCTCACTTTCACAGGGTGTTAACAGTTTCTCTCTGTTTATAGTCAACATCATTACAGGTGAAAATGCTGCTCAGAATCACATTGATATTTGTAATAAAACAATCTCAAACTATAGTTTTTGAAGGGAATAAAAGGTCGGAATTTATCGGGAATATTGCGAATAAACACCAGGATGAGAAAAACAGATGAATGTAACTCTTACTGAGAGGTCGACTGAAGTCACACAAGCCAGTGGAGCAGCAGTATCATGGATGTGACAGTTGAACTCGGGGGCTGCGGTTGAAAAGGCAAAATAATCTTCTTCTCTAACCACTTTCCCTTCGCTTCGATAGAAAACGCCATGAGGTCAAGGAAAGATGTGAAGGACTTAGGAAAAGACAACCATGGTGCGGTGAATCCCACTGCACTTACACTAGGATCTTTTCAAATTAATTTTATTTAGAACACACGGACGATAAATACTCATTTCCTAACCACAAAAACAAAGCAAACAGGATTGAAATGTTGAAATTAGATAGCATGAAAGAAAAATACAAATAGAGAAAGTTGAGACAATAAAGACGCCAGAATAAATTATATTCAGACATAGGTATATAGAGATTCCTGGCATAGGCTTTTGACATTTTTTTTTACATTTGTTTAGATGAGAAAATTCATTTTTAGTGCTTTACAAATTGGGATGAGACTTAGTGAAACAACATTTATGTATAGACTGTAGTATTTTGTTATCATGATGATATTGTTAAATATAAATTAAATCTGCTTGTTCCTCATGACGACTCCTGACTGGATTTAAAGAGAATAAATCTATATTTATGGATTTGGGTTTCAGTGGATCAGACAAGGATTTCCATCAGTTCTGGACTGAGTGGGGAAGATAAGATAAGATAAACCTTTATTTATCCCACACTGGGGAAATTCACTTCAAACGAGGTAGAAGAAAAACAAGTTATAATAGTATAAAGTAGAAAAATAACAAATCAACCATAAATAAGAAGGTATGTACATTATAAGTACTTGCATTTGTAAAGATATTTACATAATGTGCAAACAGAAAAATAAGTAATAGCATTCACACTAAAACAAAAAAGAAGTATTGAAAATAATGAAATATATTGCACAGAGCTTTTGCATCCTCACATTGTACAACAAACTCGATCCTACATCGTTTTTGTGGGACAGCATTTCTCCTTTCCTTTCCTAAAGGAAGGTCCAGTGTTTCCTCTGCTAAAGGAGATAAGATAGGAAGCATTGAAGCTCCTTTCCTCCTCATGTAGAGAAGTGGAGCAGCTGTGATCATGGTGCTGCTCAGAGACTTCAGCTCATTTCATCAGTTTCAACCTTCATAAGAAAAAGAAAAACCTTTTTCAACCGCAGCCCTGAATCTTCATATTTTGCTGCTGCTGATGTCATAGTGATGTCATCAGGGTTACAAATTTATAACAGGAAGTCTGTGTTACAAAAAGTATTTCAAAAGACATGGGCCACTGCTATCCAAGATGCTATCCAGTTGCACATGGGAAATGTCGGATCCAGACACCAGGGACCAGAAATCAGGATCTCTCTGCCTCTGCTGCTTTGATTTAGATTGTTCTCCTTTCTCTCATGTGTCCTACAACTTTATGGTACTGCCCCTTTAAACACAAAGCTTCAGTTCTTCCAAACCCAGAGCAGCGAACAAAACGAAGCAACATCAGTTCATTTTAAAATGTGAAAACTTTTATTGTGAAAATAGACACCTTTATTAAACTGATAAATTTGAGCTGTGTGTGTGTGTGTGTGTGTGTATCATCTGATATAGACGGGGTTCTGTCTGAAGTCCAGTGAGTGCAGGGCGGTGGCCAGGGCTGCGTACAGGCGAGTGCTGCTGAACCTCAGGCAGTACACCGGGCTGCTCACTGGGTCTGTGCTCAGCTGGAAGAACTGCACAACAAACAAAACATAAAATCACATTATAACGTCGTTACATTATTGCTCCACATGTGAAGCACTCTACCCGACTCTCACTGTACATATCACAGTGTGTACCTGCAGGCATTCAGTCTGCCGTTTGTCCCAGAGTCGTACGACACCGTAGTACGAGGAGCCGCTGGCGATCATGTGATTTCCGTCCGTCTGGATGCAGTACAGAGCGCTGTCATGAGGCTCCTCCCACTCCATCGCACACTTCCTGTTGGGAGAGTTTACACACGTGCCCAGATAAACATGATGTTGGTTTTGTTTGTTTTTTGCTGCAGCAGGAACAATAATGTCTGACTGCTGGATGTTGAATCTGAAGTGAAACAGTTCAGGAGAGATTACACCTGTGTGTGTTTGGAGACAACGCTGAAACTCTATCTCTTTTTCACAGGAAAACCCTTTAACAAGGGTGAACAAGGAGATGTCTGTGTGTGTGTGTGTGTGTGTGTGTAAATTGGTGAACTGTATAGCAAGGACTTTTGGGGCTTTGTACTGTGTTTGTATTTTTCACTTCCAGGATACAATGACAATAACTGACCTCCCCCATAAAAGCTTGCTAAATTTAGAGTGTACATTTGTATGTATTATTTGTGTGTGTATGTGTGGGAGAGAGAGAGAGTGAGAGGGAGAGAGAGAGCCTCCAGACATCTCTGCTGCCCCACTGTCTGCCCCTGGTGTCTCTCCATCACTTATTGATGAGGCTGCTCTAATGGAGGATCGATGTCTATTGGCAGAAAATACTTATCCCCAAAATACTTCCCCTCACCCTTAACCACAGCCACCTCCACCCAGCCTCCTAGAGACACACATACACACACACACACACACACACACACGCACATGCATATGCACATGCTCACGATTCATGATATTAATGAGGATATTGTCTGATATAACTATGATAATTAAACTGTGTGGCACTGCAATGCAATACATGAGGCGAAGCTCAGTTGGAAGCATTTGTTCAGACATAACTTCATAGAGTCACAGTGCAATTCAGCTGAAATCAATAAATGAGAATATTGAATCAATAATTCTAACATTTTCTCAATAGAGTTTTCATTAGCTCTATCACAACCACATAGTAAATTAGACTAAAATCCTGATATAAAATGACGTATATTAAGAAAGCGGATTTCACTATATCACCCCCTCCAACTGTTCATATTGAAAAGACAAAGACTTCATAATCAAACTGATCATTAGATCTGTTCAGCACCATGGGACCACACAGAATCCGCATTTCTTTTTTGTCTATTACAGTGCATTTGTCTTTGGCGGTGAGCCCCACCTCCAGACAACCTGAACCTCCTGGATGACCCTGGGAGCCTTTTGAGGTTGGTTAGGTTTGACCATATGAATTATTGATATCTAAAGAGGGACCCCCCTCTGCCAACCTTCACCCCAACCCAACCCTTTTCAAAGTCCCAAGAGCGATCTGCCAATCACATCTGATTTGTCTTACTTGACTGATCCCCCTGAAATCCAGCCCAAAACCCCACCAACCCCTGCTGTCCTAAATAAATGCTGCCCTCCCCAATCATGTTGGGGACCCTGTCGGCATATACTGGAGTGAGGGCTGCTGCATTAATATGGACACCACAGAGAGCTGCTGGTTAGGTCACACTGCTGGAGAGAAAAGAGTTTACACCACAAAGACAATACTGAGGGAACTACAGACAGGGTTCATACACTTTACACACTGCACATAACAGCAGAACATGGTACACTTCAACTGAAACAACTAAAACACAGCTGTAAAATACTACGCAGCATGATACTATCTGCTGCTATCCGTGCTTCCTCTTTGGATTCAGCGTCTGACATGAACATTGTTCCGGTGGCAGAGCAGAGGTGCACTGAAGCAGGTGTCCTGGCTGTGGTGAGAGAGGGCTGGAAGATGTTTTGGACACCGCAGCATCATGGTCATGTGACAGTATGGAGGTGCTCAGGAGGCATTCTCATCAGATGCCCAAACCACCTCAGCAGGCCATATTTCACAATTTGGAGCCTCAAATCACTGCCACTTCTCAAACTACATGAATTACTAGACAGAGATTACTTTTAAAAGATAAGAGAAGCCAATATGAGTATGTGCTTTATGTGTATTCTGTGAGTTGGACTCAGGTGGAGGAACTTTGCAGCTGTAGGTTCACGGTCTGACCCTTTCTTCATGATTTCTGTGATCATTATTTAGTCAGATTCAGTTCAGACTTGTCAGATGCTTCAACTCCATGTGTCGTTTCACATTCATTACTGACGTCTCCGTTTATTCAGACCCGGTGGTGAGATTTTTATTGTTGTAACCTGCACTGATTTGTTCATAAGTCATCTGATTGGCTGACTGTTTTCAGGTAAAACACTCAGAAGAGAAACCAAATCCTGAAAGGTTGGATGGTGGGTCCAGGTGGGCGGGGCTTGGTGACTGCTTTGTTGTGACATCACAAGGTGACAGAAGTCCTGACAGCTGGTTTTAAGGCTCAGTTTCTGAATACAGGCTGTGTGCATTTCTCTGTGGACTGAGGCTTTGATACTTTCACAGTATTAATATAAAACCTAGACCTAATCTATAATCAAAGAACATAAGAATATCTACCATCACACTTTATGGACTTTTATGATATTTATACCTGTTTACATTGTTCTTCAGAAAATCTGAAAAGAACACAGTGTGTAAGTCTCTATCGGTCTGATGTAAACCCCAGGGGGAAGACTGTGTCCTCAAAGGTGACTACAGCTGGTCTCAAGAAGTGGTAAAACTCTGAAGCACTCTAGGTGTCACTATTTAACCAAAAGATCCAACATTAACTGACAGAGTATTTGGAGCAATGGTTAAAATAGATTAATTGCTGCACACTTACAGAAAGTAATGTGTACTAATGGCCGCATGTTAAAATCCTACAGAGCACTGACTGTAGGGAGGCGGTGGCGTACCGTGGGCTGAGTCGGAGGTCCCACAGTCGAATGAAGGTATCGTAGCCGCAGGTGAAGAGCTGGAATGGAGACTCAAACACCATGTCCAACACACCGGCCCCGCGGCGAAACTCTGAACCCAGACTGCTCACACACTCCGACCTGATGAGAACATGAGAAGAGACGTTTGTGTTATCATTGTCCGACAAACACCTGAACTCATCACATATGAAATGTTGAGAACAAAAGAATAAATGTGACTAAATTATTTTCAGAAATGAACAGTTTTCTCGATGAAGATATTTGCACATCCAAATGTCTTTGGTCCAGATGTTTTGGAAAGTGTCACTTCAGTCTTGAAAAGAAGAGGATCCTTCACCCTGCTCTTGTTCAGCATCACAATTTATTGATCATCCTAACGTTTCGATCGCTCTAGACCTTCATCAGAAGTATTTTAAACACGTCTTACAACCACGATCTTAAACAGATAATGCTCCACGCATCTTGTGCGCCCAGGTGTGTGACAATTAATCTCTCATGGGACTGTCTTGGACAGTGAACTAAATAAGTGGGGAAATATATATCTATAGAAATCAACCATTCAAATTCAATCACATAAAGCAAAATGTTTATTATTTCTAAATTGTATTTCATTCCAACTTATTATTCGGGCTTTATTTAAAATTCATTTCCCTTAGTCTTCAGTATATTTGCCCCACCTGTTGAATATCTCTAAGCTAAACCTAAACATCGTAACAGTTTAATTGGTGAGGCTGGTTGTGGGTGATAGAACAAACAAACATGAGGTAAAATGATGGACTGCTGAGGGTTATACGGCCCTGACCTGATGACTGGCAGCCTCCCTGTGTGTCCTGCTCTCTGTCACAGTCAATGAAAAAAACATGAGTATGGCAACTGAACAGAACAGTCCCATAATGACATATGGCTGACCTTGCTCTTTTTGTTACACTAACTACAAAGAATGCCTACATGTTAATTTGGGTTATACAATTAAATTGTGATATGAAACCAGTCCCACGTCAACCCGGCGTTGGGTTCCAGTGGCAGCAGACTGAGCAAGGTCGCTCAGACGTCCCTCGCCCCAGCAGTGTTCTCCAGCTCCTGCTGCACGACCCCCAGGTCCATGTCAGATAAGATACAGTATATAATCTCTCCTGTGTGTTCTGGGTCTACCCTGGGGTCTCCTAGCACTTGGACATGCCTGGAAAACCTCAGAACGGAGGTGCCCAGGAAGCTTCCTGATCAGGTGCCCAAACTACCTCAACTGGTTCCTTTCCCCTTGAAAGAGCGGCGACTGAGCTCCTCGGCCCGTTTACAAGGGTGAATCCAGCCACCTTACGAAGGAAACTCATTTCCTCCACTCATTCACTCGTCACTACCCAAAGCTCGTGACCACCAAAACTGATAAACCAATTTACCGTTCTTCACCACGATGGTCCGGTACAACACCCAGATCACAGGGTTGTTCCTGGCCGAAAATTAGGCGGTGGTGGTATTAACTACGCCTACATTCAGTCCTGACACATTAACCGTATCTCGTCAGTAACATGAATTAACATCTTTTCCCATATTAGAAGAACTAATGATGTCTGCACTGTTTCACCTGTCCTCGAGATTCTTCTCCTCACGAACTCTCTTTTTAAAATAATCTGTGATTTGAGACATTTCTGCAAAAAAAATAAAACATACACGATGGGAAGTTACATTAATTTAGGGAAACTTTTCAAGAAGCTGGGTGTGCTTGGGTGTAAAAGGGATAATATTTAACTTGTTTGAACAGCCGTTTTGTTGCTAGGCAACATCTAGTGGTTGTAGTAATGATGACAGGAGCAAAGGGAAAAGTGCGGTGACGTAGTATAAAGAGAGACAGAGTCCACGTCAGGAGGAGGTTGTGGTGGATGGATGAATGTGACACAGGAGAGCGCTGCTCCATTCCCATGTGAAAGTAGCAGTTTATGTTGTTTCTATTATCCATGACCGTTCAACAAAGTTAACCATGTTGTTATTAATGATATGACAACAAACATTGTCTAATGTTGAGGAAGTAGTTATTTTACCCCACACCACGGTCAATTCCTAAACCTAACCAAGTCGTTTTTGAGCCTGAACCTAACAACTCTCCAAGGTCTCCAAACTGGACACTCTCCAACCCCCAGCATCGACTTGAGGCCTGTGCATTAAAAACATAAAGAGAACCAGAGACAAACACAACCCTGACAGAAGACAACACCCAGTGAAAACCTGCATCTGATCAGCCTTCCAGTATTGTGGTAAATGAAGGTTGCTACTGTGGAACTTGTGTGAAGTATAAACACAACTCATGTTATAGTTTGACTGAAAATTACTACTTTGTCACTTAATCAAGTGAATTAATCAGCACATATTAATTAGAACAAATATTCATGTGGGACTGACCAATATGGATTTAATTCTCTATCACGCTGCTGTTTTATACCCTGCTATCTATTCAGTGTTATATTGCACCTTTTCTGGAAAATCAAATGGGAATCTGTTTTCGGATAAAATGGAAATGTTTGTTTTTGTCTAATAATTCACAAGTAACTACCACATTGATACAAATTCACATCATGTCACAGTAATCATATACTAACCCACACCTGTTATCATCACATGCTTCCACCTGTTCCAGCGCACAAATATATGAAAATACAAATGAAACTATCATATACATATCATTTAACATGCCAACAGAAGTATCATTTTGTCATGTATGATTGTTTTTTTAGTTACAGCATCTCAATTTATATTTTCCATCTTCAACAAAGATTTGTTCACTTGAAATCGACACTGGAGTTTCGTCTGTGTCACTGAGTCTGGATTGTGTGGGACTCTGGACACATGAATTGTGCGCATGGACAAGTGATAAATAAAGTTCGTCTGGGTTGAAGTGGTGCGCCCTGTGTGTGTGTGTGTGTGTGTGTGTGTGTGTGTGCAGCTGCATGCAGCACCATGCTCTTGTGATCACAGCTCTGTGCCGCTTGCTCCTCGCCTCTTGATTATTGGAGAATAACTTGCACTCAGCAGGGCGGATTATTGCAGAATAACTGTCTCTTTGTTGCCATTTAATACCCTCCATGACCGTGACTCTGTGCGACTCTCGCACGTTTGATACCTGCCCCGTAGCAACCATTTAAAGGAGTCCGCTGGCCTTGGCGACAGAGCAGCCCTGTGCTTCGACTCGTGCCCCCTCCCTCGCCCTGGAGCTCAATCCGCAGACTCGGGCTGGTAATCCCCAAGCCTTACCCCAGGGGTCCTTCTTATTGGACCAGGGCTTTCCCCACAGGACGCCTTATTGGGTGAGAGCTCTCTCATTGCCAGGATCTCATGACTAAGCCCGGGCCAATGGGGAGTCTGTGATGAGGCTGAGTTTGTGTCTGTGTGGGGTAGTGACCCCTCATTTTCCCCTTACCACTAAAACCAAGGAGCTTAGCACATGCCACACAAAAAGAAACTCATTCAAGCCAAAGGGATGCGAGCCTGTTCATTCATAACTAAATAATGATGTCTCCATCACAGCACTACCACTCCAACTGAAAAGAGATCATCAATTCATAACCCCGGCCCCTGAAATCCTTCAAACAACAAGATTACAATCTAACACTGTTTTTTTTCTTGCTTTAAAAAAAATGTAACAAACAACCAAATGTGAGAGGAAAATAAAAGCTGGGCTTCCATAAAATGGACCTGACATCTGTGCAGGGATCTTAAAGCCAGTAATAGCACCATGCGATGAGCTGGTGCACAGTGCAAAACAGCAGGGATTCTCAAATTGGTAGGTCACTGGCTTTTATGGGCCGCGTGTGATTACAGGATGGAGGTGTAAGCGTATAATCTGTCAGAATGACTGTATCTGTTAGTGAGCCGCGGCACAATGTTCTGATCTGACCATCCTTCCCAGAGCACCTCTGGGTCCATTATGTTAAATACCTAAGTCTGGCCTGGAGAATGCCTGACTGAAAGGTGTCACATGGGAAAGACATAGCTGACTGGCTGAGTCATAACCATCAGGATACACCGTCATAGACTGTGAGCTTCAAAAAAATCACAGGGTGTCAGACACCGTTGATCATCAATCTCAAATCAGTGGAATTGTAGTAATGACATGCTGCAAGTGGATGACATCATAAGAAGGGCTGTGTATCTCATTAACAATAATTCTTGCTGTAAAGTTATTAACCTCAAACATCAACATGGTCAATAAGAAAAAAAGATGCCAGTGTGCTTGTAATGTTCCATCTGTATTAAAAGACTAAACTACTCATTGTCTTAAGTGGTCTGTTTTAATGAAATGATATAGAACATGAGCGGCTTCTGTTTATACTCAAAACTGTATTTGGAATAAATCAGGTGTTGTTCTATGTTGTTGAAATTGTCATCAACTCTCATTATAAAGACTAAAACGATACATTTGTCCATCTCTCAGCTCCATGCACATTGATTTTTACTGAAGATGTTTATCTTATCTATAGTCAGTTCACCGCCAAGATGGTGACGGTGGAGCAGCTCACTCCGAGCTTCAAAACCTCTCTTTAGAAACGTGCGGGTGACGTCACAGTGGCTACATCTATCTTTATTTACGGTGTAGGGTCAAAACTTTGCACTTTACATTTTTATTTTGCACATGCTAAGATGTACATTAATGAGAGCGTATCAGGCTTATTTATCAGGGCGTAGCATAGCATACGGAGCTAACGTCCTGGACAGAACAGTCTGGGATGAAAACACATGTACTGCTACATCTCTAGTTATTAGGTATAGTTGTTCATATTCTGTACATTAAGCATCATAAAGTTAAACTATGAACTTCAGACATTAACCAAATGTGTTTCCTTTCACGTGCATCATCTGTGTTCTGTGGACAGAAGCAGTTGTTATCCTGATCCATCACAGCGAATAAATGAATATATTCTTTCTAATAGAGACATCTGACACAACAAACTTGAGTCCACTGACATGTTTATCCAGTTCATTACAATTCTTATTTTTTAACAATTCTGGCCATCATTTCCACCAGTGATAAGAATATTGTACCCACCAAGTTCACTGGTGAGATGAGGAAACACAGCACGTTGATAAAATGGAGTCTGAAGGGGCAAGAAACACGAGCGGCCAGACGATCTTATAAGTTGGAAACTTTTAGTCAACTTATTTGGAAGAGACGACAACGCATTCACACAGTAAAGCCTTTTGTCCAAAGAGACATACAAGTGAGGGACATCACAGTAGGAGACGTTGGTGTAAGTACTAAGTACTACATCTATTCAATAAGTGTAAGGAAACCAGGTAAAGAAGTGGGGTGAGTGCTAGTGAGGCAGCTGTTTTTTTTATTAGAAGAGTAATCCACACACTGTTAAATATTTCCCATGATAATAAATGCAACATTTCTGTGAGACAGCTCATCAGACCTGAACTGCTTGTCTCCTCTCTCCAGCCTCATGATACAGGACGGCTGATGTGAGGCTCAGTGAAGACAGGGAGCCAGTCAAGTGACCAGAGGAGAGGAGTGGTGTGAGAGACCATCCTGGACCAGCTGCAGAAGTCAGGTGCAGCAGGACGCTGGTCCAGGTGGGAGATGACACGCACCTGGGCGAGGACCTGGACTGCCTCTCTAGTGAGGAGAGAGTGTCTACAGCCAAACTGTCCATAAACGTCCCTCACAGTTTACAGACCGGCTTCATGCCTCAACTTTGACCTACTGCCTTTACTGTAGATGTGTGCACCGTTGAGCAATGAGGGATTCTTAGTTACATTTCAGACGCTCTCATTTAACCTATGAACTGCTGGTTTCTAACCAATGTTGAGTAATTTCAATTCCTGTCCACTCAACATAATTTTGTTTTTAACAAAAGTCAAATAACAATGAAGATAATTCATTGAAAAACAGAAAAGTTTGACTGATTAAACTATAATAAAAGGTTCATAATAAAGAACCTACTGCAGCAGAAGTCAGTTCACCCTTCATTAGTGAGATTCCATATTTTTATTTTGTTAATATTCTGTGTGTCTGCTTTTATTTTGTTCTGTCATTCTTCACAGATGTTTCTTTCCAGCTGCTCTTTGATGGAGGGCTGTTGTTGCTCGACCTTCTGCTTTGAATACTCCAGAGGTGTTCTATTGATTCAATTCAGCATCTGGGTAAAGAGACTTGCATTCATAGAGTCATCTTCCTCACACCTTTTGCTCTAATGCAGCCGTACATCAGTGAGCTCCCACTTCCATGTTTCACCGTCGGCACCATGCAGTCACTGTGGTGGTCCTGAGCAGGTCCACACCCAACATGCTGGACTCTATCTGATCCAAACAATGTGCTTCAAACATTCATCAGGCTTCTTTTCATGCTCTTTATCAAAGTCTAATCTTGCGGTTTGTGAGCAGTGGTTTTCTTCTTGGCCGTCGTCCATAGAGTTGGGCTTCATGCGCTGTCCTTCTCACTGTCCCCTCAGTCACTGAAACACCAGCTTCCAAAGATAATCCTTGTGCAAGATCAGAAACACTTGCATGTTTGTTTTTCAATGCAAGATTGTGTAAATAGTAAATTGTGCATGGCGTAACTTTTCGAGGCCGCCACTGCGCCTTGTGTTGCTGGCAGCACGGCTCCTCCTATAACCTCCTGACCGCTGCTGCAGCTGTGTTTCACTTTATATCCAGTAGCCAACAGATGCTGTTGTACACCTTCATCAAGTCTCACAGTGTGCTTTCTTTCTTGTTATGACCTGGTTCATGCTGATGGCCTTATGGCCTTTTGTTGCATTGAGGTTGGACTTTGAGGTTTGCACCTGTTTGTTTTTAATTAAACATAAGATCTAACACTCACACTTAAACATAAAATAATATAAAAATTATAATATGGTTCAACTTTGAATCATGTAATTTTAGTGATGTTGCACAGGGATAAACAGAAATAACTTAACTACAAAAGCAGGTTCCAGGTTGTAACACTGACCCCACCCTAATGACAATGACTCTTTGAGCCTCGTGGAAAAATGGAAATCGTTGTTTTTGCAGAGAAATATTTTTACTTCTTGAGAATGAAGCAGTTTGAGGTGCAGTGTGGCAGCTACTTTGTGAGATGGGTAGACTGGTGGTCCTAGGGGGCACAGACTTAGTGATTGTTATGAGGGGGCCACTGGCTGTGTGACACACAGGGTCTAAGTCCTAATTTAAGCCTGTCTGGTCTCACTGCAGGAGTCAGGTTGGCTTTAGGGGCCACACACACACAAATTGTGAAAGGAATCATTAATGAATTGACAATGTTGAAAAAAAAAATAGAAGAAGCTAAGGGCATTATCCTTTAGTGTGGGGACAGCTAAAGAAAAGCAGTGTGTGTGTGTTTTTGTGACAGAAGTGGTTGGAGGCTCTTGTAAAGTTAAGTCTAAGCTCTAAACAGGAGCCTGGGGACGCACTGGGAAACGGGCCCTCTCGTCAAAAGCCATCAGACAGGTAGAGAAAAGGAACCCTGCTGAGGTTTTTACTGGCTAAAACAAACAGAGGGGAGCCACGCAACCTGCTGCACGTCCACCCGCTTTCACCCCACACCTCTGAGCTCGCTGCAGCGCTACTGCAGCAGGAATGTGAGCCTTCCTGGCAGACACAGTTAGAGAGGAGGGGGAGCTGGCTGCTGGGACCCATCAACAATGACCACCTTCAAAATGTCACATACACGTGTGCACTGCAAAGACAATACAGCTGCAATTTGTATAACAGAGCGTCCAGCCCAATGCAGACATTTAACCCCGCTCCTTTCAGTGTCAGGAATGTCAGGAATTCTCGCCTGGCCATTTGATTGTAAAAAAAAAAAAAAAAAAGGAGGGCTCCCTTTCTGAAGGAACAGAGGGGAATCTTGGGAGTTGGGAGTGATGGTCAGGGTCCTTTCTCTTTGATGCTTTTTTCCCCCCTCTGTGTTTAGCCATGAGCGGAGACAGTGTGAAAAGTTGGGGTGCTGGTCTGATGGCGCCACTTGTGTGGGATCCCCCTCTATATGGCTGATCATAAGATGCCTTTGTGCCACCGAGAGGGGGGAAAAAAAAAGACAGAATTAATCGCAACGGAGGGAAAAAGAGAAAGTGTTAAATGAAATTAAAATCAAACCCCCAAGACCTCAGTGGGAGCTGCCCCCCTCCCCTCCCCTCCCCCCTCCCATTCTTTTTAGGTGTTACCATATGAGGTTTTTAACCTGCAGTTCGCCTGTTGGTGCCGAGGGGAAGGAAATGATTCTACAAATGCAGAATAATCACAGATGCTATTTTATGAACCAATATTGTGATTTTGATCTACACTGTGATTATTTGGAAAAGGCCTGCGCTGGTTGTCCACATAGTGATTTGAGGAACAGCATTCAAATTTCTTAAAGAAGGTTAAGTACAATGACCCTGATAGCCAAATAGTGTGTCCCTGTGTGTTTCCCATAGTGCCGTTCTGCACAGTTGGGGCGTTGCAGAGATAACTTCTGGGGGTTAGGGCGTGAGGTGAGAGGGAACACATCATTTTTCAATAATAATGAACCCACACTGTTCTCTCTCTTGCAGACTGTTTCTGATACAGTGACAATAGAAAATCATCATTAACCTTTTAAATAGTCACCTTTGTGGAAAAATGAAAACAAATGAAATCAAAACTTTTTTATATAAATATCCAGCTTTAGTTTCTCTTTTTGCTTCATGACAAGTAACATTTTCAGTTCTCCTTCTGCCTTTTTTGTGCAATTGTATAAAATGTATTTACAGCATGTTTGTACTATGATATGATTAGATTATTCTATGTAGAGCCCGACCGATTTAATCGGTCGATATCGATATCGGCCTATCACAGATTATCGGTATCGGTGCATATATTCTCTGATATGCACTGATATGAATACTTTTATTAATAAGCAATAATGCAGTGGAAATGCTCGATTCAAGTCAAGTTATATAGGCAGCATTTTATGTATATTTGAGCCTTTGTTTTCATTCAAGTTAAAAAAAAAAAAAAAGTATATATATAAAATATATATATATACATATTTGTTCTTATGTGTTTTATTTATAGTTATTTATTTCTATAGTTATTTTATTTAATTCCCAGTTAAATTTACCGCTTCAGTGCAATGATGTCATTTTGGTAAATAAAGTTTATTGTTAAACTGTAAAATATCCTGCTTTCATTACGTCTTTTTCACAAGTGTTATTTATATATATATATATATATATATATATATATATATATATATATATGTATGTATACATATAAATATATATATATATATATATATACATATATATATATATATAATATATATATATATATATATATATATATATATATATATATATGTATGTATATATACATATATTGGCCAATATATCGATATCAGAATTATTGTACAACCTAATATCAGCATTGGCCCTAAAAATCCAATATGGGTCGGGTTAGATGATTTTATGGTTTTCTCTTCATGGAATAAAGAAGGAATCAGTGACGTAAAAAAAGCTCCAGAGCTGTCTGCTGTACTATAGATACTGCTCTTCTAAAAGAAACTTATATACTACAGCAGGATATAAACAAATCAGACGATGCTGACTTTAAGGTAGAATCACACTCTTCAGCCAACAACAGAACAAAAGGAGAGATTATTTTGTTTTGTTAATGTTACCAGAAAAGGCAGCCAGTGACTGTTATATGGACGTGGACAGACTATAGCATACTATGTTTAGTATAGATGTATGCAGAGATTGATGATTTGCACGAGGATAAAAGAATACTTCTGATGTATCATATCCACCCTAGAAAATGTATCTTAAAAAAAAAAAAAAAAAAAAAAAAAGTTAATTAAAAACAAAAAAGAAAAACTAGAATAACATTGTTGGAAAACTTTGTACTTCTACACTGGGGAACATTTGCTCACTCTTCTCTGCAGAATTGTTGCTCTCTACTGTTCATCCACAGATTTTCGATCAGATTTAGCTCAAAGCTCTGACTCGGCCACTCAAGGACTTTACCTTCTTATCCTTAAGCCACGTGCAGAAAGCTGAACCACCTTCCCACCTCCTGCTGTCGAGCAGAGGCAGCGTGTTTTCCTCTAGAATCATGGCCGTATTCATTCTCTCGTCAATGAAGAGAAACACCCCCACAACATAATGTCGTCACCACCAGGCTTCACAGTAGGTGTGTTAGTAAATGGGCCTCTGAGTCAGGATTATTTTGCCACACTCACACTTTGTTGTTTTTGATTCTAGATATGATGATACAGAGTCGAGTCTCTTACTCGAGGGGTGTAAATAGAACAGACTTAAGAGTTAGTGTTTCTAACTACAACTAAATATGTTTTAAAACTAAAGTTGATCTTACAGCTGGTGGAGTCCATGGTTGTTAGCAGTTAACAGCTGATCTGAAAACTGCGCCTACTTTGAAAATGTGCTCAAATTCAAACATGTCAAAAATAACATTTCTCCTTTGATCTGATTTGAGAACAGTGACCTCTGTCTGTCCCTCCAGCTGTGAACATCTCTGACAGTGCCGCCACTATTTTCCTCAGACAGGAAGTGACTGCTGGAACCCTTCCTGGAAGCCTGCGGTCTCCTCCCTGTGATCTACCTGTTGTTTGGTGCTGCAGGTGTAACAGTGTCTTGTTGTTGATGATGATGATGTTTTGGCTCAGATGGGGCTCGAATCAAAGGGACGTGCGGTTGTGCTAATGCACAGGGTGTGAAGATGATGCTGGTGACTGGGGGCAGACAGTGTGTGTGTGTGTGTGTGGGAGGAGAAGCTCTATGCAGTGTGTGAAGGGATTACTGGAACTGAGGGTGTGTTTACAAGTCGTACATACAAGTTATTTTTCCTTTCATATATTTGAAATATTCATTTCAAATGAAAGGACGTTAGCAGAGCTGGATGTGTTTTTCCATTTTAGACACCAGTGTTCATCCGACTTCCTGTCAACAGCTTGTAACCCCTTGTTTGACCCCAAACACAAAGCAGCTCCATAAAGAAATGCTTTTCTCACTGTCTGTGGAGATTGTCAGTCATCCAACAGACAGGAGCACTAACGAACCAAGTGACATCAACGGCCTTGATAACGAAAGAGGAATAAATACCTGGGTCTCCTCACCGGTCTGTGAGACCTGAGGAAGCCTCTTCAAGTATCTACAACTAAAAAACAAGTAATGGGAAAGACGAGAATTTCAAAGAAACTTGAATGTGGCAAACACACTGAGGTGGTTTGTAGCGACTTCCGGACACAAGCTAAAAGTCGCTGGGAGGCTGAGGTCAGGTCTGGTTTCATTCGTCTGACACGCTACCAAAAAGATTCGCTGCCAGTCCAAAATGATGTCAGCAAAAGGATCAAATTATTATATCGTGCACAAAGTTATCATCAAAATATCCACAGCGGTCAAAAGAAAGTGGCGGTCAACAAAAAATACAAGGACACCCCCCCCCCCCCCCCCCAATCACCACGACCGCACAAAAATAAATGACATTAATAACTGATATCAAAAAACACTAATGAATAACATTATATAAACCACAGAATCCATTCCTTTCTGAAAATCATTCCTCACCACCAGGCTTCACCGTAGGTGTGTTAGTAAATGGGCGCTCACACTTGTCTATGTACGTACTGTGTTCAGGTGTCTGTATACTTTAGCCGTGCAGTCTATATACCATAATGCTGAAAACGGCCAGACAGACACCTCCCTCTGGTAAACCTCTCACCTCCTTCAGTGTTTAGTAGAAAAGATGGAGGAGAGATAGTGTCTGGATGTGACAGCAGGCTGTACACAGATCAGCCACAACATTAAAAGCCAGCAACTGTTTTTATTCTTGTGGCTGTATATACACACACACACACACACACACACACACACACACACACAGGTTTTAATGTTACAGTAACAGTAAACAAGAACAATGTGCCCTGATCACCCTCAGCCTCACCCTGCACCCACCTGCCTGTACAGCCATGCTCAGCCTGGTATGCTGCTCTCAGCTGTTTATCAGATGGAAAATCACAGCAGGGGACTGTGTGTGTGTGCGTGTGTGTGTGTGTGTGTGTGTGAGACACTCTGAAGGTGCCTGTATTTATCGACCTGTGTGAGGATGATAACAGCAGACACTCCACCCTCAGCCTCTGAGGCTGGACCTGAGACCAAACATCAGCTGACATTGCTCTTCCTGACTCGTAATGATGCAGGACGGCTGATGTGATGGATGATCAGGCCTCAGCTGATTCAGAGCTCGGCTGCCGGACTGTCAACATGAGTCCTTTCAGACATCTGGAATCTGTGATAGTGTCTGTTACTGAAATGTCTTTCTGGCATTCAGACAGAGGTGTGTGTGTGTTTTCATTTTATGTCTACTCAGATGTGACAGGGGTGCTACAGAAACAGGCAGCTTATTAGTCAGCTGGTCCATAGAGGGAGGGCAGTCACAGCTGAGTATGAAGGAGGAAGAGTGTCCTCACTTCTCTCTCAGGATTGTGGATTTTAGACATTTTTAAAAACGCCCACCGAAACAATCCAATATCTGTTTAAATGTGCGCTTCATGTAGAATACTTTCAGCAGGTTGTCTTCCCGTGAAAACAGCACTACATTTTTTAAAACTGCTGAACTTCTGTTTTCTTTACGCACAAGCGCACCTATGGAGTACACTGTATCACGCCGCATCCGCAGGTCAGCTGAGTGAATTTAAAAGTTGTGTGCACCAGCTTCAACAACTGAGCATTTGTATATGTGTGTTTGTGTGTGTGTGTGTGTGTGTGTGTGTGTATTGTTGATACACGTAACCCAGACTCTTGTAGCTATGAACTAGCTAACAACAACTTGTATGAAAGATATCTGCATAGACACAATAAACCTGATTTAAGTTGGAAGACTTTGACCACCATGCAGGCTGCTGTCACAAAAATAAATGAAGTAAAAAAAAAAAAAGCTCTCTCACCTCAAACTTCTCAAACTTTCCGTGTCTGTCACAGGGAGCTACTTCCTCTCATGTGGAAAAAGGACGACACTGAGCACAGAGTGAAGCAGGTGATTCGTACCTTGTCCCTGAATGGAACAAGGCCTCCCCTACATTTTTTGAATCATTGTGTTTAAGCTACTATTATTGCTAGTATTTGAAAAAGAGGGTAAATATGAGAAAGTCTCAGGTGGAAGATGTTTACTTTTCCAATATTTAATGCAGCTCTCTTTAAAAAAATTTACTGTGAGATGTTTGAGGCAAATATTTAAAGTCAGCTCTGTTGAACTCTCTTCAGCTGATCTTAAGGTATTTTTGCTCTGGTCACAACAGCACAACATATTCTTCACTTTATAAATACATTTCCATGTGAGGGAGGGGCAGGTTTCCACGTCTGCCCAGGGAGAAAATGAAATCACTCGGGCTTTAGAGGACACATGCATTCTCTAGGTAACCACGTCAATTTCCCTCCACACCTGCAAACTGCAGAATAACCTGCCCACTCATCCCGTCCCTCTCTCTCCCTGCGTGTCTCCTGTCGTCTCCCCTCCTCAGATTTCCAGGCCTTTTGGAAGCAGGAAGCAGCTTTGTGTTGTGTCGTGTCGGCCTGTTTTAATTGGCTCAGGTAAAGCTGGGAATTACAGCAGCCTTGTCAAAGATGTATCAGGTTTAAGCCTCGCCTTTCAAAGACAGGAATTTTCAGAGGCCCCTCATTCTGAGCTGCTCCCAGCTCAGGACTGGTGTGTTGTGTGCTTGGTTTGCTTTTTGGACAGATAAAGGGCCACACTGTTGCTGTCTTCATGCACTGATGCAGAACAAAAGCCATGTGGGAACATTAATCTAGTAAATTAGGTTTACAAGAGGACATTGTTTGGAAGTGGAACTTGTCCATAACTGATAATCACAGTGTGTTTAACCCATAATGCACTGCACTCAGTAGAAGTGGAGCACAGTATATAGAATAAATAAATGCACATGCACCCAAAAGGATTTTCTAACACCATGAGCACTCACTCAAAATTCTGTGTGACCCAGAGTCACCTCACATCGTCTCAATTCAAACACACTGTTCACCCATGTCCCGTCAGCACAGAGCTAATCTGACTACTGTGACCTGTGGAAAACCTGTGGACCCACAGCGGCTGTGTGGTATATGCAGTGAGTATCAGTCAGTCAGTCAGTCAGTCAGTCAGTCAGTCCAGCTGCAGCACAGGAGCAAACTGCGTGAGGACAGGGTTACTAAAGGTCACAGAGCAGAGATAAAGTACAACCCTTCAGCTCAGCAGAATGTCCATGGTTTAGGTTTGATCGTTAATGACTGTGGTTCAGATCCTGTAGATCAGTGTCAGTGACAGACTTGTCTGGTAATTGGTCAATAACTCACAATTAAAATTACCACACAGTGAGGGTAATACTACAGCTACAATACTTGCCCCACAGATATGGCTGATGCTTTATAAAACACTGGATCCTTGATGAGTGCTGATGTTGGCTGATTTCAGAGTTGTTTCAAGTAATGAAACAACTTGTGGCCACAGTTCACTTCTTCTAATGGCGACCTCCAGCAGGATAATGCAGATGTGATGCAGTCATGTCGACATGGAGCAGAGTCTCAGAGGAAAGTTTCCAACCAAAGGGGGGAACTACCCACTACTTGCTGGGGTTCCTAATAAAGTGCTTGTTGAGTCTACTTGCTAGTAATACACATGAATGGGATTAAATGTAAATTTACACATGAAATCTTCTAGCATTTTTCATTCATGCCCGTCCAGACCATCAGCTAGCATCTCATGCCATGAGCAACCTGCGCTCCTGTCATGTGGATTAACCAGGTCAGCGCTCAAGCAGCAACAGGGAGGAGCTGCATCTCTGTTCACTGTAGATTAGATGCTGAGCACAGCTCGCAGCCAGGTAAACACATTTAGAAACAGAAACAGTGGTGAGTGTTTGTTTTTAAAACGCTGACTTTTTCATCTTTCAGTAAGGATGTTGTTCAGTGTGGCAAACTATCTCTTTAATGTTATTCGAAGAAAGCTCTGCTGAACCTCGTCTTTGTGTGCATGCACTGCGCCGAACCTCTAACCAAGAAGCATGTCCAGCAAACAATATTCTGTTCAGGTGTTACAACAGACAGTGATGCAGAGCAGCTTTCTCACTCACCGCTCAACATCCCAGATGCGAAGAGGGGAGAAGTTCTCGCAGCACGCCGTCCCTGTTACAAAGGAGCTGCAGAGAGAGAGAGAGAGAGAGAGAGAGAGAGAGAGAGAGATGGTGAAACGTCTCACAAGAACTAATTAAACCATCTGAAATAAGATTCTCCAATGAAACCTAAAGCAGCGGAATAAACATGTTATCAACCAGACCTTATCATTTATATCTCAGATAGATGATATCGACCAAAAAGGATTCATCGATCACACAAACCCAGTCCTGTGTATGTACGAATAAAATCAGATATATGTTCATGCAGGCAGAACAGACACATACAGAGGTGTCACTTTTGGTTTTAACTGCCACATTTAGCACCAGTCAGTCAACCATCACCACCGACATGACCTGACCCGGCCGACTCTTAACTTCACGTCTTCTTTCCAGAAGTTTGTTGGTAACATCTGATTGGACCGCTGCACACTGGGGCTCCAAGAAGTAATCATGCGCAATTAATCGAAATCTCAGCATGGCCCAGTGCAATATCCAAATCACACGAGATGTGATTGTTTTGATGAAAGTAAAATCTGTCAGATTGTTGAGCATCGTTAGCACCATTAGCGCT
Organism: Seriola aureovittata; assembly: GCF_021018895.1. Taxonomy (NCBI): domain Eukaryota; kingdom Metazoa; phylum Chordata; class Actinopteri; order Carangiformes; family Carangidae; genus Seriola; species Seriola aureovittata. Next base: position 2,430,867 of record NC_079377.1, read on the forward strand.
GTGGTGCTACGGAGAGGCCCAGACTACAAATCATATTCTCCAGAGGTTATATACAGTATGATTTTATTTGCATTATCTTGCAGTCCTTGTATTTAGTAATTATATGATTATTTTCTCAATTATTTGGGGATTTTTTTTCCAAACAGATTTGTCCATATGACGGACAGAATCACTGCCCTACATTCAAAACATTGCTCCAACACTTCATAGATCTGCTGAATTGAAATATTTATTCAGGATTACTGTGACCAGTAAAACTTCTTTTTTTTTTTTTAAATATTCCCTCTGACAGTTTTTGATTTATCAAGTCCCACCAAGTATTCAGTGTTCTGACTTCATAAACAAAGATGAGTATAAAGATAGATAGAGACAGTAGATCCACAGCAGCCTGTCGGTCTCTGTGCAAACTGTTGTTAATGACAAATAAGTGTTGTCAGAAAAGACCGATCCAGCAGGGATCCTCTGCTGTCACTCAGCTTCACTCACAAACCCTCGTCCCTGCCTCCATCCACCACACATTGTTTCCCAGCAGAAGAAAAGAGTAGAGAACTACAACACTCATGATCCTTTGATTGGAGTGGCAGATTGGAATTAGCAGCCTAGGTATGCACAGTGAATGCCACGCATGTGGAGAGGTGTGGGAGTGGTGAAAGGAGAGGGGAGGAGCGCTGTGGGAGAGGGCTGACGGGGTGTGTTTGCCTGTTAGAAGCTATGTAGAGGGTTGGGTGGTGACCAGGGGTGCTGGTGGTAGGGGGCTTCTGTTGGGTAGGGCCGGAGTCTCAGGGCTTAGTGCTCTCCTACAGGGTTGATGGACAGGGGGGAGGGCCCACCTTTTACAAACAGAGAGGTAGTTACTGACAAATGCTGCTGGCTGGATGAGAGTGCTGGAGATGGAGACACAGAAACTGATGCATTATCACGAGGGAGGAGGGAAAAGGTCCCCTTCAAAGATACACACTGAAATGCAGTTTGACGATGAAAAAAACTCCAGTATGATTCCCCACACTGATCTCCCTCATCACTTCACATCATCTATACGTCAAGCCATATGGGTAGAATTCCTGCAGGTCGGGTTTTACACACTGACACCTCTGAAGACACTGAACATGGTTGCGGAGGGGCCTCGGTGGCTCACCTGGTAGAGTGCATACCACTTAGGCTTAGTCATCCCCTCGCTCTCCAAAACCTTCCTGTCACTCTCTCACTTGTCCCAACCAGATTAAAGGCAAAAATCTGCCCAGAAAATAACTAAAAGAACAAAACAAAAAATACACTAGTTGTCTGTAACTTCCACCACAGACACACGAGAAGAGGTCACAGTGTATATTACCTCATTTCAAAATAAAATAAAATTCATTCACTGTGCTCCAAAGTAAGAGTTCTTCATACAAATGTGGTGGCGTCAAAAGAACAATATTTGTCTTTTAAGTGTAGTGGAGTAAAAGTCAGGGAAAGAAGAAAATATACTACAGTATAAGTACAGTACACAAGTTAATGTACTTTGTTACTATTCACCCCTGTAAACTAATTGATCATCAGAATTGCTTTCATTTTTGTCTTCCGACTAAACCATCCACTGATATAATCTCAGCACTAATACACAAAAGCCTGGGCAAAGTTACAGGGGGAATAAACACCTTGCTCAGACACACACCTGAACTAAACCAAGTTTAATTCAAAGGTGTATATTGGTCATCAAATCAAAGCATTGTTTTATTGTCTTGTCCATATGACAACAGTGTTTGTGGTGTATTATCTGTATCTCCTGTTTTTACACTGTTAAGTCTGAATCATTTTGTTACTCTTCAGGTTATAGAAGAAAAACTGACATCACTGCTAACAAGTCATTTTGCAGATAGACCAGATGTCCTCCTGTAGATGTGGATGGGTATAAGAAAATTCCGCAGATAGTTTCAAGGACTGACTGTATGTATATACAAACCAGAAACCACATTTATGTTGACCCCGAGGTTAACTCCCTGCCTGTAAACCACAGTGAAGGGAAGGAAGCTATTAGCTCCAGCTGTGGTGGAGCAGAGGTTAGGAGCCCCGTCAGAATCCGACACGAGTCTGAGCCTTCACTTCTCAAACAAGACATCCAGTGCTGCCGTCCTGTCGTCACATCACACCTTCTCTCTTCTGTGTGTGCACACTGAGGCGAAGCTGAACACTGACAGTGAACTGCATTAGAAAGTTTAAAAAGTAACAATATGTTAATGTATTATTGTAAACAAAATTAGGTTCTCCTAATTTGGAAAAGGGTTTGAATCACAGATGCTTTCTATTTTGTTCAGAGCACCATGTTGATGATGATAATATACTTCATCAGAATGTAAAATGTAGTTTCAGCTACCAGCGGGGGGGTGTCTAATATCTGATTGGATCCAAAGCTCCGGAGCTGCTACAGCAAGATGGTTTTGTCGCCACTTTAAAAAGCCCTGTGTAATTAATGTGATCATTATTATTATGATGTTCTCCAGGTTTGGCCACGTACAGACTGTCCTGACCTCTGCTCCGTAAAGATTTTGTTTGATTTTATTTCTATACCTGTATAAAATTGCTAAAATGGAAACAGGCACAAGAAATGAGGCGAGAGAGAGAGAGAGAGAGAGAGAGAGAGAGAGAGAGAGAGAGAGAGAGAGACAGAGAGAGAGAGAGATAGAGATAGAGAGATAGAGGTCCCTGGTCAGAAACCAGGAGATGTTGTGATTCAGGGTCAGCACCTTTGGGCCACCAGGTTGCCCCCGATTGATAAAGGCTGGCGGGGCCTGAAAGAAAGATCTACCGACGCTACTCAGCACAGAAGAAAGTGCTGCATGAAGTCATTTAATCTGTGTTTCCATTTTCATTTGCTGTTCTTCTAAAAAAAAACAAAAAAAATGCCAAGACTGACCAATCAATCAATAATGCTGTTAAGGAGAGTGCTCTTTTTCGTAAACATGCAAATACATCATCTATTACAGAGTCTCTAATTACAGATGTTGCATTAATATGATAAAACCTTTATTAGACATCTGATGGTAGAGAGCTGACTGGAAACAAGGGAGGAAAGCAGCAAAGGTCTCAGGTCAGACCAGAGCAGCGATGCCACATTTATTAATGGCCACGAGGCAGTAAACCCAATAACCAATTTCATAATGTGTTATTTTCTAGATAAAGTCATGAACTAGTTGCTTGAATTTGTCCAAACTCCAGCAAAGTAGCAAAACTAATGTCACATTTTCTGCACATTTTCAATCCAAAGTGTGGCTTCTGGAGTTATTAATATGTAATACCTCACCAAAGTCCTTAATAACATACTGACTGTAAATTGAAATTGAATTGATGCAGCAGGGCTCAGGACGGGTTCTCTGTGAGGGAGACAGGACTGTTACGTAAACGGCCACGCAGCCGTCCAGACAGAACCAGACAGAGCTGTGACTGAGGGACGCTGCTGGCATCAACACGCACATGTGCTGCCAAGGGGAGTGGTGATGAGTGGTGATGGGATATGTGTGTGTGTGTGTGAGTGTGTGTGTTGGGGGGTTAAAAGGGTGGCAGGACAGGACAGAGCTGGTGGGGGCGGGGGTGGAGGGTAAGGGTGGTGGTGGTGGTGGTGGTGGTGTGTGTGTGTGTGTGTGTGTGTGTGTGGGGGGGGGGGGGTCGAGGACGTCTAAGTGAGGCATAGAGGCAGCTGTCAGGCCTGTTAAGCAGTGCAGCCCATTGGCAGACCCCCAGTAATTAGTGTTGGGTAAACTCATTTATGGCCCAAATGGGTCGGGCAGGGCCAGGACCAGTATGCGTGGTGGGTGACCTCTGACCCGTTGACACAGGATACAATAGGGTTACGGTCACACTCACTATCTGGACCCTATTACTCTCCATTACTCACATTACTCACCCCTCACTGGGCCGTGGCGCTGGTGGAGGCAGGGCGGGGGACACCGGCCATACAATGAAATAACGACTACCCCCTTGTCTCCCCCAGCTCTCTCACCCCTCTGAAGCGCCAACCAGGCCTGATCTGGGGTCAGAGCTTGCACTGATATTATAGCTGCTAAGGTCAGAGCCTCTCTCGCCTAATGTGGGGCAGATATCCCCCCTAAACACACACACACTCACATACATACACACACATACACACACAAAGCCATATCTCTGACCAAACGGAGTCACCCTCCTCTCCCCTGATCTGTGCCTCCCCCCTCACTCCGCCTCTCATCATTAGCAGCATGCTGGGCCTCTGCTGCCGTTTGGGTAACCTCATCAGCTGGCTGTATCATCTAAGGGCCTATGTGGCAGGGTCACACAAACTGACTGAGTCCTCAGTGGGAACCCAGCCCCACACAGACACACACACATACACACAGATATGAAAAAACACATCTACACACATTCACAACACTCTCTCATGCGTGCAAACACACATTCAGAAGCATAGACATGGGCAGCAACAATAACACACACACACACTCACACACACATACAAAGTGTGAGAGCCCCTGCTGGGAGTTGAGTCCAACAGTACCAACATTGTTAGCTCCAAATCAACACTCTGACCGCACAGGGAGCACCACGCTTTCCCAAGACCACCACCAACACACTGCTTCTGTCCAGACCGTCACCAGTCCCTGATCCCAGTACACACCAGCAACACACCAACAACACAATAACAACACACCAACAACACACCAGCAACACACCAACAACACACCGACACCACAATAACAATATATAAACAATACACTGACAACCTATTAACAACAGACCAGCAACACACCAACAACACACCAACACCACAACAACAACACATAAACAATACACTGACAACACACCAACAACACACCGAGAACATATTAACAACACACCGACAACACACCAACAACACACTAACACCACATGGAGAAAACACCAACAACACATTAACAACACACAAACAATACGCCGACAACATATTAACAACACACCAACAACACACCAACAACACACCAACAACATATTAACAACACACCAACAACCCACCAACAACACACCAACAACACACCAACAACACACCAACAACACAACAACAACATAATAACAACACACAAACAATACGCAGACAACATTTTAAAAACACATAGACAACACACGAACAACATAATAACAACACACAAACCACACAACAACAACACACAGACCACACACCAACAACACACAAACAACATATTAACAACACACAAACCACACACCAACCACACAAACAACACATCAACAACATATTAACAACACACAAACCACACCAACCACACAAACAACACATCAACAACACACCAACAACATACAAACAACACACTGACAACATATTAACAACACACCAACAACATACAAACAACACACTGACAACATATTAACAACATATAGACTACACACCGACAACACACTGACAACATATTAACAACAAATATACAACATATTAACAACACACAAACGACACACCAACAACATCTTCTAGAGGACAGAAACCCTAACAACAACATGTCTGTCAGGAAAACAATAGATTGACTCATGATGGCTTTCCAATGCAGTATCATTCACGACTTGGACCGAGGCTGGATTACCAACTAATCAAGATGGGCGACTTTCCAGTAGATTCTAGACCACCAGGGGCCCTAAAACCCCCACATTCAGTCTGTATCATTTAGGTCTACATAATTTGATTAACCTTAAATTTGTGCTCTGAGCACTGGTTGGTGTCTGGCTGCCTGGGAAAATAATGAAACCACCATGTATATTGGGGGCCAATAGGCACTTGAATCAGAATTGTCAATGTCCTTGTATACTTATGTAAAGGGAAGATTTCAGTTTTTGCTTTGTAATAAATGTACAAAAATGTCTAGAAACAAGTTTCCCCTTTCTCATTATGGCTTGGTGAGTGTAGATTGAACTGAGCACAGTTCCATTCATTCAAAATTAAATCTACAACACAATAAAGGGAAGCGGTCTGAACACTTTCTGAAGCTACTGTAGAACTTGTTTCCCAGTTGGTGGCAACGCGTCAGATATTTTGGGCTGTGGCTCAGGAGGTAGAGCAGGTTGTCCATTAATCAGAAGGTCAGTGATTCCATCCAGTCCACATGTCGAGGTGTCCTTGGGCAAGATACTGTACCCCAATTTGCTCCTGATGTGTCATCGGTGTGTGTGTGTGTGCGATAGAAAAGTACTGAAGGAAGAGTAAAAAAAAAAGTGTTATGAATGTGTGTGTGAATGGGCAGGGTTTTTCCTGCATACAGAATTGCGATGCGGCCGCCTCCGCCAAATTTCTTGCTGCCTCTGCCTCCCAACAAAATTCTAGTGGGCCTACTTGTTTTCTCGGTACTCGGTGGATTTGACGTTTGTAACTGCAATTGTGGCTGTACATCAATACGGCAATGTAGTGGCGCTGTATCGTAATCCATGCATCAGGGAGAGCATTCCAAAATTGCTAAAGAAGAAGAATACGAACGTCCTGGATTTTCTGCCTGCGGAGGGAGCAGGTGACCTGATTTTGCTGCTATTCAAACAAGTGAAGATTATCTCTTTTACATCCAAGCACACCCTGCTTCTTGTTACATCCTACTGTCACCTGCTCAGCATCATTTTCACCACATCTACACACAGCCCTTCCAGCTGTTGACTACTGCAGAAGTTCTGAACAGCACTTCATTAACCACCCAGAAAAAAAAAAAGAAAATATCAAAAATTCTTTAGGTCAATACTGAATTTTGCACCACGAAAATGAAAACTACTTTATACTGAAGCAACAGTTCCCATGACAACTATCAATTTTGAGTTCTGTGGATTATCCTGAGAAACAAGGACACAAAAGCACTGTCAAATATACAGTGAAGTCCACCCCACTTTCAGTTTTGACAAGCACAAATTAAACTGAATTTACCCCAGCAGTTTTGGGGTTGTGGGACATATGTATAAAACCAAAACTGTCTGCATGGCCGGATATCACTAGGGTTGAGGTATGAAGCCTTTTTTGTGTTTTGGGTGAACTACTCATTAAATGCCCAAATCTCTATCCTCTTCCTACGCAGTGATTTAGGACACAGTTGTAAATGTATCTTTTTGTTGAACTGCTCTGTACCCAACGTTTAGCTTTTTACACCACAGAAAACTAGGAACAAAAATGACTTTGGCTTTACTGAAACAAATATAGTTGAAGCGATGGTGGAATGGGAGGTGACAGAACAGCCCAGCCCCCCATCCTCACACGTTTGCTAACCTTTTTAGCTAAAGATAAAAACTAAAATCAAGACTAATGACTATTTTGCAATTAACAGGTTAACTATTTAGTATATTAAGTGTAAAAAGTAATAAATGTGGATCCAAGTTTGCAAAGTGACAACAACTCAAAATTTTACTTTACAATGGTGTAGCAGGATTACCGACATCTCCACTGTTGGTACCATGTCAAGAAACATTTGGTATTTTTGCTTGATAAATGACAAATGACCATTAATTTAAATTCAGTTTTGCTGATTGATGGACTACTCAATTAAACTAATTAACTAACTGTGTTAACCCATGTTGAAGAGAGAGAAAAGAGAGAGAAAAAGGACAGTATGTAACTTAATAAGTAATAAGTACACATATTTAATAATTATCGTATTGCTTGTATGTATTTTAATATTCTGTAAACTGCTTTGGCAGTAACGTCTTTTTGTTAATGCCAATAAAGCTACTTGAATTTGAATTAGAAGACGGACAGAAGCCCATTCATGCTTTCATAGATTCGTCCTGTGGGCGTGGCCTGATCTGTGGCTCTGCGATTATGAATTCCAGGTTGAGCCTGTGTAAAATTGTGCTTGTGTCCCCAATCACATCTTTAATTATAATTACATTATAATAATATACTTTTTTTTTTTTTTTTTAACAGGAAGCTGATCGTCTACTCTGCAGCTAATTAGTTGCAGACAAAACAAGGAACAACAAACAGTTGAAGCGTTAAAATACAGACTGTAACTGAAGAACAGCTGCTAGCAAAGACAACAAGGTCAATAACACTTGTAACCCATTATCATGTTGTATTCACCACTGCTAGTCCAGGCAGATAAGACCCAATCAGTGAGCGAGTGTGGGTGTCTACGTCATCGTTTGCAAAGGTCTCAGTTTCTGTCCGTCCGACTGCAACTCAACCCCAGAGTTTTCAAACTACAACGGGTCCAACAGAGTTTCCAAAAGTCTTGAAAACATAAAAAAGGAAACATAAAAAAAATGGTGTGTTTTAAAACTAAAACGTATTAGTCTGGATGAAGCCTGAGTGACAAATGATTTAAATGCATGTCTTTCATGATGGCCATTTAGAATTTTTAGAATGAGATCATACCAAACAAAGAAAAAGTCTTCTATTAAGAGAACATAATACAAACACAAAAAGTAAGTCAGTATTTATCTCTTAATATTTACTCTCTGACCCGAGGTCCAATTACATATAAATGCAAGAGAACAGCCCACATCCCCACTCTGGGAATGTGGAGGCATTTGGCTCTGGACTCCAGGGGCGGTTTAGCTCTGCCCTGTCACCCCCCACCCCCCCACCCCTAACTCCCGTCAGAAAGAGGGTTGTTAATTTGTTGCGCTTGACCCCAGGCTTTGTGTCTGACGTGTATCTAGTTTGTAAAAAGTGCTTTTATCTGCTTTCTAAATATGTCTGAGCTCAAAGGGTTATGATGCTTTTATATCGGTCAGGGAGGGAAACAATGGCCAGAGGGTGCAAGTGCTGAACCCCGCTGACACACACACACACACACACGCACACACGCACACACGCACACACACAATCTCTCTCCCTCTCTTTCACTCCCAGCCTCCTCTCCCTTGCTCCCTCTAGTCTTTTCTTATACACTGATATGCATGGGCAAACATATGCATGCACACAAACATGCACTATCTCTCTCACAAATTCACACTGCTATGCATGAGCACACACACACACACACACACGCCTGGACCCAGTACTCCTATCCCCACCCCCCACCCCCCTTGTGGCCCTTTTGGCTTCTGTTTGTGTCTCCTGTGTGGAGGGTCACCAGGACATTCCTCAGCCGGCCCCTCGGCTCTGTTCAGCCGCCTGGAACAGGCCGGGACCCAACACAACCGTCCCCAGTGGACGCACACACCAGACGCAACAACACGCTAACGTCAGCTAGCTGATTCATGGGAGTCACGTTCGGTCTCAGCGACCTTTCAAATGCAATGATAATGTACTTGTGAGTTACAGATGTGACTGTAAATGCTGAGACGCAGTGAGACCGCTCATCCCCGTCACCATTATGTTTCTGTACGACTAAACTGCAAACGCACATACATTTACAGCCAGATTACATTTTCTGTTAACACTGACACTGAATGAATCAGTAATGTATCTGTTCTATATCTGTTTTCCACCAAACTCTCTGATCTTGCAGCACAACATCCACTTGTGACTCCAACATTATTAAACTTTCTCTGGTTCTCTTCAGACTCTCATGGCTCTTGGTGAAGGGTGAGGGAAAGAGCCTTTTCTGTTTTAATACAGAAAAAGTTCCCAGTGAATTTGGACACAACCTGATTATTTACATTTAACCAAAACCACCATCTTTCTCTCAAAGTAACCAAAGAGCTTTTGTTGCTGAAACCATAGATGGGACTGTGAATGTGAACCCGGTCTCTGCTGTGACTGTCGTGCACTTTGTTCCTCCACCATCCACCACCACCACCAGCTCCTGGTGACTCTGCTGCTGTTAATAAATAAATGAATGAATTTGCCTCTGAACATAATCCAGCCTGTTTCCTGCAAAATGTTTTTTGCTGTTGCAGTTTAGTTGTACTGAAATGTCAATTGTAGAAGGCAGAGTTAAACCAGTCAGTTACACTGCAGCATGGATCTAAAGTTTTGCTAACATTAACCACCATAAACTACTGCTCTAATACCAGGCTCCGTTATGGATCCAGTTCACACTTAAAGTCTGGATTGACTTCTACCTTTACAAGCTCCAACCCTCATCAGCTTCACCTCTTCTCTTAAATGTTGATGTCATTCTAACTGCATTAGAGATTACACACTGTTAAAATGATTTTAAATTATCTGGTAACTTCTTGCATTCAACACTTAAAGGACACTTTGAACCATCTAGTGGGACACTTTGACGAACCCATCTCTATATCATCAGACGCTGTGAGGCTTTAACAGCTGATCTACACCAGACTGACAGAGCATTTATCAGCAAGAACAGATTCACATGCAGATATCCTCAATTCATTGGTGAAAATATTCACTTAGTATACATGCCCCTGCCTCATGGAAGACATCTATCTTCAATTTTTAGATTTGACGGGTTATAATTAAAGAGATAAGATTTCAAATTCACATCAACAGTGAATTGTAGAAAAAACTTTCTCTAATGTGATGTTTGTCTTACACGTGGTCAAACGGGAACCATCACTCACACTGCTATTCTGACCCAGACATCATGACATGTCAGAATATAGGGAAATCATATGTTAAATGACTTGACAAATATATATTAAATTCATATTTTAGATCAGCATTTATTTTATTTATTTATCATTTACCGTGTTTAATCTTAAATTTTTATTTTTCAGTGTTGATGCTATAAAAGACAAAAAAAAAAGTATTTTGCAGTTTTCAAGAAATCATCTGCACATCTTTGATATTTTTACTTGATAACATCAAATGGCTAATTAATCCGTCATTAAATAAATAAATAATCCTAAATCATTAATTACATGATGGATAAGTGGACGCTTTGATTGATTGATGGATGATCCTGATTAATGGATATCTAGAGATGACTTGTTACAAACATTGTGTTAAGACCTTCCTCAGGAGCTGACACGCTTCACTGCCCTGAGCTATTTCCCCATGAAGACCGGAGCACAGCAGAACTATGTGGGGTTACTGCTTTTCAACAAGCAGCTCAATAAATGGAGGCTAAAAGAAAAACAAACACAAAGACCATTTGAAACAATGAAAATGAGAAAAACAGCCTTTTCTGAACGGATCCTCAATAATTCGGTGACATTTCGGAGGGAGTTGGTGAAAGGAGGTCTCTGTGACAAGTGTGTGTGTAGTCGGGGTCGCTGGGGAGCGCGACTGACAAGTTTTAAATTGGGATCCACTAGAAGCAGAGCTTCAGTGATCACAGAGCTTTCTCCTGCTAAAATGTGGTGGGAGTGACGCTCATTAGGATAATGTGCTGTATGAATAACACGGCCGCCACTACACAGCACACACTCCCACGCTGTTAGGGCTCCATCCACACATGTTCACCTTAACACTCTGGGGATAATTCATCATTCAAAATGTAAAAAACCTAGCTCAACTAAATAAACATATAAAGAAATGGAAGTCTGTCAGTAACCAAGACAACCAATCAGCTGCAGCTTCAACAAACTTCAAAACATCCTGAACAAATAATCTATGAGAAACTCTGACAATATCACCGTGCATATAAATGTGTAATTTTACAAAAAAAACGTGTTGTCTAAATTGAATCGTAATAAAATATGGAAACACTCTGAGTTTATCTCCTTTTTTTAATAAACAAAAGCAACCAACTATATTTAATATCTGTTTTTTAACACTATATAATCTATCTGTAAGCAGATTTAAGGTGTTTAAGTGTTGTTAAGAATAAAATACCTCAGAAGACATATTCTATATTAATATAGCTTTGTCTTATGTTGTCATTCATTACCTGTTTAATCACCAGCTTCCAAAAATATAATAATAAACACTTAAATCTCTGCTTAAAGATGAGTTTTGTCTCATGTAATAAATAACTTGAATATCCACTTGATTATACTGTTACTATATCGTTTCATATACTGAGACTGAAAAAATATTATTGTTAATATTTAGATTAGAGCTGCAGCTAAGGATTATTTTCATTCTCAGTCAATCTGGCCAATTATTTTTATGATTAATCAACTAATCATGTGGTCCAAAAAATGTCAAAACACCTAAAACAGTTTCCAAGAGCAGAGGGTGAAATAAAGTGAAAAAATCCTCAACAAATGAACTGATAATGATCAATTTGTTATAAATTTGACATATAGGTATATTTATGTGATATATAGATATATGTGTTATATTAAGAGTTTAATAAGCAACACTAGAGAGCATTAAAACTAGAAAGTCTAACTAATCTGACCTTAATGACCAGAAACAATATTTTCCCTCTCTTAAGGGTTTTCGCTCTGTAGGCTTTACTGCATTATCTGTGTATTTTGGTGTGACATGTTGTAGATGTACAGCTCAAGACAAAAAAACTTCTCTAGCTCGTGTTGTTCTGCTGGTTTTAGTTGTTGTGAACGTTTGGAAAGACTTGGACTGTTGTTTGTCTGCAGTTGTGTTTGTCTGACATCAGGCAAAGTGTGTCAAGCCAGATGCAGGAAAACACTCTTCCTGGCTAAACCTGAGACCTGAGAACACCTGTATGAGGCCAGCATGTAATGAGAGGTCTTTATGTGCAGTGTGTGTGTGTGTGTGTGTGTGTGTGTGTGTTTGCTGAAAGTTTCTGTGTGTGTGTGTGTTTATGTGTGTAGTATGGAGCAGTGTGTCTGCAAGGTGTGTCTTTCTTCAAGGGAATGTCTGCCTGTAATGCGTGTCTGCATGAAGCTATCTGTGTGTGAGGAATGTAAGGTGTGTGTGTGTGTGTGTGTGTGTGTGTGTGTGTGTGTGTGTGTGTGTAATGAGGGGGTTCAGAGGGAGCTGTGATTATTCTCGCCTCCTGTGGTGCGGGTCCTCTGGCTCTGTGGGCCCCAGGGAAAGCGCCCTGTATTTAGCGTGTGGGAACGCACATTCTGCCCCCTTATCGCTGCATTGTTGCAGCCTCGCTCTTTTCTTCTCTTTTTTTAACTAATTGAATTCTTGACTCCTGAGCCACAGGGACGGCTCGGGAGAGACCAAAGAGAAAGACATGAATTTCGGGTTTTTTCTTGCGGTTGAGTGGGGCAGAGCAGTGGGGGTGAAATTGGAGTGTGTGAGGTTGGGTGGTGGCGGCGGCGACGGTGGGGGTGCAGTCAGAGAGGGCTGGCTCTGGCTGGCTGGGTGGCTGCTGTGCCGTCACCCTGTACTTTCATACCGGAGGTCAAAGGTCGTCCTCCCCCGGCGGTGGTGAGAAAGTGGCGAATTGGGGATGGTTTATCCAACAATCATGTTCTTCTTTTGGAAACTTTCAAAAGCGCTTTTGGCCCCTGCAACATCTTTGTAGTTGTGCTTGAGGAATTCTAGACAAAACAATTCTCACCCCTCCCTGTTCTCACCTCTCTTCAGGGTAGCTTCTCCCTTCACTGGCTTCTGCCCAGCCCCCCTTCCCTACACTACTGGTCAGTGTAGCGTACCCCCGACGCCAAACCCCACCCCAGCTCCACGTCAGGATACCCACCTAGTCTGGCAGGAAATTGGCACCAATGTGCAAACATTACAGGATCTGTGCTGCTCGACACGAGCGTCTGTCAAAGTAACAGAAAAATTCCTGCTTTTTTTTCATGTCACTGATTTTTCAGACTCACTAAACCACTGATCTTTTTGTTGAGCTGAAAACTTTCCTCATGAGACGTGAATACACGCTTACAGGACAGATGCTTTTTACCAAGACATTATGCAAAACACATGAATTGCAGCTGGGCCCATTAATATCTGTAGTCTTAAGGCTGCGGCACAGCTGCTGGACCGGGTCGTCCACTGACTGCAGGGTTGGCGGTTCGATCGCCGGCTCCTCCTGTCAAAGTGTGCTTGGGCAGGACACTGATGGCAGCTCTGTCACCACTGCTTTTTAAACGCTTTTCTACAGAGCAGTCCATTTACCATTATGTGTTAAGATCTACTCACCTAGCATACAGTGGCTACATGAGCAGGCCTGCAGCTTGCGGTGCAGCTGATGTGTGACATGTTGGGATCACGGCGTTGACGCCGATATCACATGAGGACCAGAGGAGTTGTGATTGGTCATGGGCTGTGTTTACCTCCCGTGTGTTTCCAGCTTTCAGGCGAATAAGCACAGTGTATTCCCCTTCATTTTGCTTTGAGACATTCACTGGTCTCACACACCATGTCCTCCTCTGACGCTGTTGCCTTTTTTTCTTAGTAACAAAGACGAAGCTGTTGATTCTGACAAAGTCAATTCTAGCGCGACTCTTCTGCTGCAGCATCTTGCAAGGAGGAGATGTAAGTCGATGCTATAAATCAAAGTCACGCCTCACACGTCAGTGGCGGCACTGCTGTCACATAGGCTGTAGTTTACACTTTAATTTACACTCTTTACATTGACCATAAATCCAACTGTAGTTAATTAGAAAATTAGAGTGATGCAAAATTTTGCATCCCTCATAGTAAATTTGCAACAGGCTTGTAACTATCATCCTCAGGGTCATTGGGCCACATCTGAGGGAAAAAGTGTTTATACTTGTTTCGGTGTTTTACTTGAGAATTTTACCAAAATACTGAAACAGTCTTTATATCTATATATTTATAAATATTGATATTGTATTTATTAGTGTATATTTGGTATATTTTTGTTGTATATTTCCATAGATGCTTATTCTATAGTTGTTTATTTTTCTGCTGTGGTAAATGAATTTCCCAGTTGTGGGATAAATAAAGTTAATCTAATCTAATCTAATCTAATCTAATCTAATCTAATCTAATCTAATATCAGTTTTACACTGTGTTGCACATTTACTCCACTACATTTATCTGACAGCTGTAGCTACTATTTACTCTACAGATCAGGATTTGACCAAACATGTGACCTGACTTACATAATAATGCATTAGTAATAATTCATCAAAAATAAAACACTTATCAACATGACATTCTTTGATCCTTTTTGCTGGTAATACATTGACTTCAGTGCGAGTTTGAATGCAGGATTACTATCTATGTTTTATGATTTAGCCATAGTTATTTTATCACCGTGACATTCAGGAAGGCAGAACAAGACGTGTATTTAATCTCTCTGTGTAGTGAACCTCATGGGGGTCTGTATGTTAATCTGACTCGAGTTGCGTTTAAGTGATACAGAAATGTTACAGGTCTGACTTCATCAGATCTGTAACAGGTCTGACTTCATCAGATCTGTAACCAGTGATTCAGGCAAATTATTCAGATGTGACACGACCGTTTGGGAGCATGTCTGAAAGAGGCTTTATGTGTTAGTCAGTCAGTTAAACAAAAAGAAATATGATGATAAACAATGTTATGATGATTAAAACACTGAAATGAAATTGAAAGCCAGACTTCAGAGACTGTATTGTGTATTTTTCACTCTTGTTTTCCATGAGTTTAGATGTTAATCTCGCAGCGTTCATACAGCCAGAAGCCAAACTGAGTTCACTGTCAACTGAAGGCATTACTTTGTTAATACAATGCACTGTAAACCCCACACTCCTCCACTTTTACCTGGTGCTTTAGAAATGAATCTGCACACAGATGATCAGAAACCTAGATATTGTTATGATCATATACACAAGATTATGAATAATCAGGTTCCATATGCTCCATGTAAATACCAGGCTACGTGTCAAAACTGGAAGACTTGGCTACTTTTGCTGATGAGGGATGATGCGGAGCCATTAAAGCCGCATTAACAGGGAAATACACCATGGATACAGACTGGCAATCTGGAGGAAAAAGTTCATGAGAGATCTCCCAGACTTCACATCCACAGAGGATAACCAGCCGAGCGATGAGCTCAAAGCCTGGCCCAAGAAACCTTCTCAGCCGTGACCTGCCGCTGCACATCTGCAGCTGCCCAGCCCACACCTCAGCCTGTCGGGTCTTGTTTGAATGAGAGCGGTGTCTGCAGGAAACACCTTAGTCAATTATTAGCTAACCACCTGCCTCACTTCCTAATGCCAGGACCCGTACACACAAGGAACACAGCAGGAGAGAGAGAATGGTGAGAGGGAGAAAACACGATGTAAAAAAAAAAAAGCAGGAGACTCATCACTAATAGAATATACCGCAAATTCTTAAATTAAAGCTGATCCAAATCATGGTCGAGTCTCAAATAGTAGCAACCACAAACAAATGAAGGCCAGGTAAACAGGGTCAGTGATGTGCTGTAATGGTTCACATGGTAAATTCCATATAGTGTCCATTATATCAGCACTCTCGGGGATACGTCATCCAGGGGATCCACCTGCACTGATCTGGAGAGTTGGCTGATCATATTTTTCTGCCATGAGGCCTCCGACGGGAAAATAAGTTGTCACATCAGAAGATGGTTGGAGCTGCCTAGGAGTCTGAGCAGCATCACACTCTATGGGCACAACACCGAGCTTCAACTGCCACTCAGATCACAGGAAAAGGACCTTGACGAGATTTAGCAAGGTTTGCAGTCAACCGACCTGAAGGCGGCCCAAGCTGGAATCAAAGTGAGGACTGGGAGAAAGTGGCGTGCGGTGGAAGTCGTTACACAGAGTAGAGGGTGCGCCAAAGCGAAGTGATGTGGTTGGAGACTCAAGACAGAGCGGGACTTAAATGTTTTCCAACTTTCCCGAGTGATGCTACCAAAAGGAAGGAGAGGGGGAGGTGAGATCAACAAGGGTGGAGGTCATGTAGGATGTTGACAGTGGGGCAGAGGAGCTATCTGGTCATGGTGGGACAAAGTGTTGGAGAACAAGGCAACATGGGCCTAGCTGTGGAAAGCTAAGGCCAATCGCATCAAGTTCCTTGTCCAGGCAGTCTATGGTTAACATCAGTGGTGATACCACTAGTGCCATGATCTAGTCCTAACGGATATTGGAGAAACAGGACAGACCATCACCTTCCTTAAAGTGCGGGCCAGGACCCTCAGCTCTGACATCTGCAGGAACCGTGGCCTCCGCAAAAAACCCAGCATCTTTAGACAAGATATGGTTCTCATGTCTGAATGGTCAAGGCAAGTCATCATGCTGGAGCTTACAGTCCTCTGGAAAGATCGCTTGGATGATGCCTTCAAGAGGAAGCTCACCAAGTTTAAGGGGAGAATGTAGGCAAAGTGGCTGGAGGGCTTGGTAGCGTGATCCTCGGCCAGAGCCTACAATACATCATCAACGCAGAAAGAAGGAGAAGCGCCATCCACAGGGAGAACACTGGGATGTCTGTGGCTCATAAGAGGAGAATCATGGGGCAAGTAGCTCGCTAGCCTTCTGGACACAAGAGGTCTGCTAACCCTGGGTCACCTGCAGGAAACACCCAATGATTCCACAGAGATCAATGAGGATGTGTCCAGAAGATTCAGCAGGTAAATTTACTCATTCATCATTCACCATCTTTGGATTGTGTGTCGAAGCTTGAGCTCCTGGATGAAACCCTCACTGATTGGAAGTAATTATCGAATAAAGTAAGATAGAGAAAAGTGTTCCTAGCAGAATGATGAGCATGATGCATCTCTGTTGTTGCACTGATGGAACTGGTGCTGTGGAAATGTCCATCATAATGAATGTAACAAGACAACAGGTAAACATTTGTGTAATTGTAGATTACCTTCTCAGATACAGTGGCCCTGAGAGCTCAACACTCTGCAACTTAAGAAAACACATGAGCTGCAAATACTCATAACACAACGGAGGAGTTTCCAGGAGACACTAAAAAGTACTTAGATCCCACTGACCAACAAAAAGTATGTTTAGCTATTTCTTTTTTTTTCCAACATGCAAAACAAAACGTGGTAGACTGCAATTGTTTTAGTTATTTAGTTAACGACTCATTTTGGTTTATTTCATTGAAAACTAAAAGTCAGTAGATCGGGCTGAAACGAAATATTCTTATTGTGAAAATGGCCAAGAATTATGAATGAAAAAGAAAATCATTGCTTTTTCTGGCCTGGTGTCACTGTCTGTCAACACTGTGGTCAAGGCAACCTGTGAAAACCATGTACAGTGGGGATTTACCCACAGGGGGACAAAGGCAGACAGAGGAGACACAGATAACAGTGTGAGAAAAACCTATCTGACCCTGTTTTACCCCGCTACCTCCTGTAGAGCCTCGTCATATTTCACTGAGCCTGTCCAGTATGAGCTGCATCAGAGGTCACACAGTGTGAACACACAATATGGTGTGGAAAAAAAGGAACATGAGTGTGGAAAGCAATCTGAATAAGGAAAAAAAAAAAAAGCCAAGGTCCACGGCCACTGATGGGATCGATTTCTTTTCCGAGGCGGCAGGGAGCAGGGACGGGGGCAGCCGTCCTGCAATAGCCTTGGCATTTCACCGCAGCCACAATAATGCTCGCTAACAGACCTTGAGCTGATATCCAGTGGAACAACAGAAACACAAGGATGGAAACAGGTGGGATGAGATGTGTGTGTACAGTACGGGTGTGTTGGATCTAGTAGTGTTAAGTTTACAGACACAAATTGATTTCCCTCCAGTTGGATGATGATATACTGTATGTAATTAACCCCATTTGCTGTGCATCAGTCATCACCTCCAGCACATACTGGATGCACTGAACAGATGAAAGAAGCAGTCAGGCTACAACAGCAGGGATGTGTTGATCTGGGGACTGATGTGTTGCTTTGCTGGAGAGCCAAAGCTCATTGACACTCTTGTGGCTCCGGAGGAGCTCATATTTGAGAAAGGAACCCCAGTGATGTCATCGGGGTTCCCCGCTTGGGCGTGGAGACTACAAACTGGGGGTGCACAGTTCAAAATATGCAGGTGTTTACGAGGCAACAGTGGTCTAACGACAGACACCAAGCATCAAGCTGCTCTATAGTAAATGTAGGATCCACTTTCCACCAGCTCCCTCTCCTCTCTCCTGCTCTGTGGTGCAGTCACCCTTCACCCTCTTCACTCTGATCAAACCGTTTAAACATCTCACAAAATCTGTCACAGTGACACAAACAAGACAGTGAGTTACCATGTCACACATCTGGGAAGAGAGGCAGAGAGTCAGAGAGTCTCCTGACCTGAAACCAACGCAGCCAGAGACCTGGGTTCAGCTAACGCCGGGATCACACTGCCTGCATGTGCGTGGCGGCTGCGTCACTGAAATGCTGACGCTCGCACACGTGTGTGTTCACACCGGCTGTGTGACTGCTGCACTCCTTAGATAATCAGCAGGCTATCTGAATGTTGGATTTCTTTTCATCATAAATGAATTTCACTTACTTGACCAAACTGAACTTCCCTCTTTTATGTGAAAAAAGGAAGTAGAACATTACAGATATCAACCTGAAAGTGTGGTTCACTGTGAAACAAAAGACGTGTGATTTTAATATTTGAAAAATGTATTCAGTGTCCTACATGTTCACACAGATAAGTCTTCTTCAATTTAAGCATTACCATGGATCTGGGGTGTTTATATGAGAGGTTATGACTGTGTTTACAAGCTTGAAAAAACTTGGGATATTCATGTTGATCAGGTTGTTCTTATCCATTTTGTTTTATATCTTATTATCATGTACAGTAGTAGAGTTAGTAGTAGAACTTCCAACTGCGTTTGCATGTAACCTGAACTTGAACGAGCTGTGTGTGTGTGTGTGTGTGTGTGTGTGTGTGTGTGTGTGTGTGTGTGTGTGTGTTGTACTGTAGCTCATGCACACGAGTGTCAGGGATCAGGAGCTTGCACATCAAGCTTGTACACAGCCTCACACCCACCCTGCTGTGGCTCAGTGTGGAAACTGATCCTGTATGAAACACTCATAACATTTACAGATCATGAGTGTAACGCGAGTATTGATAAATCCTACAGTGAGCATGTAATTACTTTTGACTGCATCACCATCATATCATAGAACAGTGGTCTACACCCACTTCTTGTGTTGCTGTACGTCACTTTCTCAACAGTGTGGTTCAGTGTGGTTTGTTCCTTATTCCCTCTGTGACTCTGAACTTAAACAACTGAGGTGAAAAAAACCTCAGGAACCAGCTGGAGGGGAGACTTACTGGGTGTGCAGAGCAGAGGTGGGTTTAATAGGTATATCAGTGAGTTGACACCTGGTTTCCAGAAGAGTTTTAATTAACCAGGCCGCTGGTCAGCGAGAGGTAGCGAGCAGGTTTCCATTATGAGGGGGCAGCGGGCTGAGGCGCAGTCTGCTATTTCAGCCAGCAAATTGGAGAATTAATGATGTGGATAATCTGCCTGTTCCTCTCAGATCTGAGAGACGCTCCGAGGCCTGGGCCAGACAGACAAGGCCACCATGCATGTACGCTGATATACTGGATTTCTTATTTTCTTAGGGGCAACAGCTACAGATTTAGAGCAAAAAAGAGGATATTTTATGTGCTCCTGATTTATTTACAAGGCGCAAGGACCAAGCTGTGACTGGACTAAAACTGGGCTTTAAGGATTTAAATGGGCTTAGAGTTCATTTTAATAATATGCTTTTAGGAATGAATGTTGTTAATGTTTTCAAAAAGCAGTTCCTAGTTTCAAAGAAGCGCAGAATCAAAGCAATTCAGTCCGTATTGGACGACTGCGGGAAGTAGCATGCGCTCTACTGAAAAGAAGCCCGACTGTACTTTAAACATTTACCATGACCATGATCTCCTCCTAAATGTAACTGAACAGCACATAATAACCATGATAAGGAAAGACACCAGCATCCAGTGTTAGGTGTGAGGTTATGCATCAGTGTTCTGTCTGCTGATGGGATTGATAAAACAAAACTGTGTGAAGGTTTAAAACAGCTCGTATTTCTGATCATATTTCCATAAACACAATGTGTTTTCAATAAGCTCTAAATAATACTGTAAATGCATCTGCTGAAGGAGAGACAGCTTGAAACAGCTGAGAAAATCTCATTCGCAGGCTGAGTCTCAGGCTCCGTCCACACTACTATGTTTTCATTTATAGTGGCATATTACCTGAAAACACATATATACATGACCATTCAGGAACACTGAGCATGAGCAAGCCGCCGTAAACGGGAAGCAGATTTTCTACTGTGCAGCTGATTAGTTGCAAGACAGCTGCAGTGTTCAAATACAGACTGTAAGTGAACAACAGCTGCTAGCAAAGGCAACAAGGTCAGTAACACTTGTAATTCATTATCATGTTGTATTGACCACTGCGTGTCCAGGCTGATAAGACCCAATCTGGTCGCTACACACTCGCACTCAGAGACAGAGTGTAACTCCGTGTGGAGTCACAGTCGTGGCTGTGGAGGGTCTCTTCATTAAGGAGGAGGGGATAAATACAACGGCAAGCTTTGGGACGACATCATCTTTCTCTGATGGAAACAGGAAATTCATTGCTACCCAAAAGATTTCAGAAAGATCTTGTGATTAAATCAATATTTATCTAAAATATAATCTTACACACAGCACTGACAAAGATGAAGGTGTGTGGGCAATGACATCGCCCTCATCACATTCATGGCACAGTGAGCTTGTGGAAGGAAAATTATTAATTGTATAAAAATTCACTCACATGCTTCTTTGGCCGCATTTCATTTTTGCAGAACATGTTTTCGTTTGCTGTCTTAATCTAATTATATCTTTATTTTTTCCTTTGATCAAGTCAAATAAAAACACACATTTTTTCTTGGGTACACAGCGTGATGTTCATTGCAAAATACAACGTAACGTTTAATTTCATCATGTGTGTGTGAAAATAGTCAAATGTCTGTTTCAGGTAGTTTATGACTTGTCCTTTTGAAATAAACACACAGAACTCACGTTAGTAGGTATATGCATTTCATCCATCCCTCACTCAGAGCGATGCTGCACTCGTCTGGGACTGTGGTTTGTAAGTCTGCATCGATGCAGACTCAGTGTTGGAGGCTTTATAACCCTCTCCCACTTCAGGGATATTAGTTTGGAACGACACTCAATGTGCGGACCCGTCACACGAATGCGCAAACGGAGTGAGAGTGGGTAGGGGGGGGGTGTAGGGGCTGGATCCGAATTGGATGATGGTGTCTTCGTTTCCAAAGGTGTCCATTTGTCCCCGTCCACACTACAACACAACCCAAGAGTTTTCAAACTAAAGCTCAGTTTTAGGAGCTCGAAAGTTGTTTGGAGTTGTTTGGACGCCAGGTGTTAATGAAGCAAAAGAGAAATGGGTTTTAAAACTAAAACAGTGTGTATGTAGCCTCGCACTGTTGATGTGGGCAGGTTTGTTGGGATTCAGGGGACAACGAAGGTACTTGCTGCAAAAACAAGCACCTGACAGCTATTTTAAACCATGTTAACTCCATGAGAAGCTCTTTGTGTTTCAGAGAGTTTTCTGACAAGATATTGGTACATCAGAGCTGCAGCAGTATAAAGCAGATAATGACAAGAGCAACCAGTTTCACCGGTTAGTTAGGCCACGTAAAGATGTCAACAGAATCCCTGCTGAGACCACTCTCTCTAACAGGTGATAATCTCACAAACTGCACTAAAAAAAAGATGAATAAATGTAACAGAAGCAGTGTCCTGCTATGCAGAAAACCAAGGAGCTAGCATTAACGACTGTACTTTGTTTTAATGAATCCAGGGCAGGCAGTTATTTAGTGAGATGGGAAACCCCCCCCGGACCTGTGATGTTTCCACCCTGCGGCCAGATGGACGATCACCTGCCTCTCTGCTGGACGAGCAGGTGCTGAAGTCAGGATACTGTTACAGTGCTCTGCATCTGCCTGCCTGCATGTCATCAATGCTGTGAGCGAGGGTGTGTGAGTGTGCCTTATTAAGTGTCTGAAAGTAAACATGGCTGAGAAATCAAAGGCGCTTCTCAGCCACCACTACAAAGAATCTGGTTCCGCTCTCTCAAGTCCACTTCAGTCCCTTCATGGATACTCCAATCTTTACTATTTTCTATATATATATAAACTATGTTACAAAGTCAACAAAACTAAAATAGAAAAATCAAAATTCAAACACTAAGTCAAAACTTAGTATATGTCTGGACCATGTATGGTCAATGTGCAAAATTAAGGACGTAGCTGAAACCTGTTGGAGCTGCTGTAAACAACTACTTTCAATGTAAAGTAGCTGAAGTCTGCGCAAAAAGTAGCTAAATGTCGCTACATGACATACTATGCTAATTAATCACGACAACAGAACAAGTTTGAAACAGTGAAACGTGGCCTATTAAGACTACATGTTATCCAGCAGTCACTTCAGGCCATTTGCGGGGCAGTACTGGTGACTCTCTGCTATGGGAAGTAGCTAACATGTGTCCAAAAAGTCACTACATTTAACACTGGGTGCTTTTAAAAAAAAAAAAAAAGCTGCTAAAGGTGTAGGAAAGGTCTAGTGACAGGGGAGCTCAGTTGGAAACACTGTCTGTGAACCCACCTTGATTACGCAAAGAGACTGTTTGTGCCAAATCATTTTGACAGAGCAAGAGCCAATAGGGAAACTGTAAATTCAACACTCAGTCATGTGGTATTTGGCTGACCAATGGTGTCACTTCATCGCTCAGTCAGTCAGTCAGTGACATGTGATTCTAAGGCTCGCCACACTGTTGCGATCCAGGCAAAAACACTAAGGGATATGAGTGTGCTCGTAATGCAAGTGATGGAAATCTGAACAAGATAGCCCCAAAATAAACGAAACGAATAAAGACACACCTGCCACCAGCAGAGGATATTATTATGAACTATAACAACCTTGAAAGAAAAAAGAGAAGAGGATCTACATCAAACAGCAAACTGCTATTTACAACATCATCTAGAAACTTTTAGAAACTACTAGTTGATTTCAAGAAGAGATCCGTTAGACTCAGTGTTTGATAGATCAGATCACACACTTTTGCCTCGCGGTAACTGATCAGAGAATCATGGCGCAATGTTAGAAAAGAAGGAAACAAACCTGTCTGTTTACAAACAGCTCAACCAGTCAGTGTTCAGCTTTACCTTCCCCTCAACCTAACCTTAGCCCTAACCCCAGCCACAGAGGTCAACATCATGCTCCGCTTGGTTTGATAATCACCATCTGGACATGTAAACCTAATGTCTGTGTCAAGTTGAGATAGAAAATGACCATGAGCTGGTGTCATATCTTACAGTCAGTGTCTGTGTCGTTAACATCAAAGACTGATTAGAGAGATCCTCTGAAGATCTTACCACGTCCACTAGCACTCTTACCGAGGGAAACCCTATTTAACTGTGCCATCAATCACCGCCACATTTGTCAACCTCTTTGTTAGTGATTCTGAGCAAAGTCTTACCTCAGTGCTGGACTGATGGCAACAGACCACACTCTGTCGTACATGGGGATTGTGTCTTTGGGGCAGTTGGAAGTCGAGGTCCAAATCTAGAGACATAAAAGTCCCCAGTAAGCACAATTTATAATGCATGCATACACAGACAAACTATGATATATACATGACACACTGACATGAGTGAAGCTCATGATGAACTGAGTCTGAGGTGAAATATAAGATTGTAAACGAGGTTTACATCCCAATTCACGTGTGGATTACGAACACCACTGGTGCTGTGCATCACTTTACTATATGTGAATGGTAAAGGTGTTCTGACCCGCGTTGTTCGGTCCCTGGATCCGCTGATGATGAGTCCATCTTTAGAGTCCAGGCAGTTGACTTCCTGGTTATGTCCTGATAACTCCACCGACACGTCACTGGTCCTGCTGTGGACCAGGATCTTGCCATCGCTGACAGACGGAAAGGAACCTGATGTTAATATATCCATACATGTACGGAACTGTGCGGAAGTTTTGGGGACTAAAAGTAAAGTCAGGAAGCTTTCATCAGTTATGCCATGAAAAGTTTGTATTTATCAGTGAACGTCATCCAAAGTGCAGCAAAGAGAAAAAAAATCAGATCAGTATTTGCTGTGATTTTGTGTATTCGCTCCCTCTGCCTTTAAATCAGCCCCAGTTCTCCTCAGTACACCTGCACACAGGTTTTCAGGTACTTGACAGATAGGTTGTTCCAGTATCTTGGAGAACTTAATTGCAGGTGTATTTGCTATTTCAACAACGTGGGAGCTGCATGGGAAAATGACAACTGCGTTGCTCTGAAACTAGCAAAGACACTTGCGTTGCACTTTGCAGGGGATGTAACCGCTCTGATCCGTCTGCTAGTCTCTGGTTCTGGTCTCAGACTCCTCCTCTGAGTCTGGGTCTGACTGAGGCTCAAACATGAGACTGAGTCTCTCTGATGTTTCCTCCTCTAACCATCTTGATACTCTCTGCTCTTTCACTTGTCCACCTGGAGACAGCAGGTGGTGGGCGGGGCTAAAGGCCTGATCCACATTTCTCAATCAGGAAGTAAGAGGAGATGAGCTTCAGACCCAGTTTTTATGTGTGAAAACATGTTGAACTAAATATGAATCATAGCAGAGGAGTTTTAGAGTTTAAAAGAAGTCTGCACGAACTTTAACTTTAACAAAAAAATTGCAGTTGCTGCACATTACTTGTCATGTGAACAGGGACCTTAGTACACGTGTTTAAAACACCAAATGTAAAATCTTTAAACCGCTAAAGTTGCATCAATGACAAAGTCATAAAACATTCCTTAACATAAAGAAACAAATGACTAAGAGCATGTTGTGTTGTCAGATTAAGTCAGGAGGAGAACAGAGAGAACATGAGCTACTGTACCTTCCACCACTGATCAGGTGAGAGTCCGTCAGAACAAAGTGACACACGTCTCCATTATGGCCTGAGTAGATTTCAAATGGGTTACGCTGGAGTCTCCCTGAGTCTTGGCGCAAATGGTACGCTCCAATATCAGCAGCCTGAGACAGAAACAGTACATCCCCATCCAGCTGCAACCATGGCAACAGTCTGAAGACAAGACATAAAGGAAATTTACAAAATTGAAGACAAGAAGTTGGATATCAATATCATGCCTGTGTGTGGAGCAAGAGCCAGGATGTTAGTGGTTAGCCTAGCTTAGCATACAGACTGGAAGCAGAGGTCCCAAAGGAGTAAAAAAGGTCTGTGGAAGCGTTTGAGTCTTTAAGCAGTGCATTAGTCAGTGACTCACTTACTTTGTTTTCCATTTGAGAAGAATCGCCCTTTTGCAGACCCCATCCCTCCAGTTCTGAGCTATCTTCACTCTCTCCTTCAGCGGGATATGAGGATATCTGCAGCAGAGACAGAGACATCTGAGCGTCAGTCTTTCCACCACTGCTGATTTTATACCCTGATTATAATGAAAAGGCTTATTTGACCCTTTGAACCCATCCAATGAGTTCACAGGTACAGGACAAACTGGAACTGTTCAACTTTTTTAGACAATTCTTTCTCAGTATTTGTTTTATTCCATAACGTGAACAACACAAACAAATAAACAAAGTCACAGCACATCATCTGATGGCAGGTGGAACCAAAGACACACCATAACCACAAACACGTCCTACTGCACATAGTGGGATGAAAATATTATAAGATCAAATCTCACTTATACTATACTTACATACAAGTATGCATATGTGTGTAAATGACAATAAACTATTTTTTAATTGAGTGAAGCCGTAACCTCTCTGCGCCCTTTGACCCACACACCAGTGGCACAGGGGACAAATTAGCAGCTGGATCAAGAGATTCAGACACATCCCATGAAACAGGTTCAAATTGAAAGTGACCGTGCATCAGACAGTGTCTTTGTCGTAGAGACAGGAAATCGAAGGGGGGGGCCAGGTCATATGTATGTTCAGATACTGATGCCGTCGACGGCAGAGGAAGCAGCTTGAAGCTGTCTCACTGTGAGGATCTACAGCTGCTGTTACACTGTCACCTGCTTCTGTGAGGAGACTGCTGAACTGGAACAGGGGCCTAAAGCTAAAGCTGCTAGTGCGGCTGTTGAGCACTCTTAAAGCTAATTACAGTTTATAACAACTCAGATCTTATTTTCAGTGTTTTCACCATCATTTTTACTGGTAATGACAACATAATAATTACAATGTGCCGTGGTAGTCCAGGGGTTAAGGTACCATGACTCCAGTGTCCCCACTTTGTATCCAGCTGCAGGCCCCTGATGTAGGTCTCCTCTATCTCCTTATCTACTAGCATCTCTCCTCTATCAGCTGTCTAATGAAGTAATTAAACAAAACCTTCATGCTCTCTAGTTACCTGCTGACATCTGGTCCGACAGTCAGACCATCAGACAGGTTGGTAACAAAACCAGCTGTTTATCTTGGTGATTTAAACCCAAAATCAAACTGAAATGTGTCTGTTTACAATGTTCATCAGGATTTATGGTGAATTATTTTAATGTTTGCCTTTATTTTCTCTTCCTAATAAGTCTGACTACCATGGAGACCTGCCCAGGGGCCCCACAACCCCCAGGGCCCCAAAAGCCCCAGGTTTACACTACATATTTTGGATCTACATAATCTGACTAATCACACATTTGTTAGAAATGCATTCAACTGATGTTCATTCTCAACAACGATGGGTCCTCCATCCTCCCTCCTCTTATAGAGGGACTCTAGATGTGTCAACATTTAGGTTTAAGACCTGAACTGTTGTAGTTTATATTGTGGTCCTTGTTTTGATGTACAGTTGCAACGTTTTATTAAATTACTTTTTTGGGGGGAATTTTAAACTTAAAGTATTAATGTGTATCAACATAACTGCCAATTAATTTTCTTTTAATTATCTAACCAATTAACACAATAATTATTTCAGCTCTTCTGGGTGCCGGAGGGAAATAATGATACTGCCATGTACAGAGGGGGCTCACAGGGGCCAAACAACACATCCTTAACCCGGGGTCCCTGAGGAGTTAATCCAGCCATGCTGCTGCTAGAGACCGTGAGCCACGGTTGTCAGCCAGCAGTGACCGAGCCACAGGTGCAGCAGCCGGTGGAGACAGAGCCGGTCAGTGACGGTGACATGCTAACGCTGACAGGCTAAAGCTGAGCTAACACACGTAGCTGCTCTCAGGTCTGCCATCTTACATGTCCGTCCCGTCCCGCCTGATCCCCGTGTTCAGAAACTCTCTGGCGATCCTCCTCCACACAGCGTCCCGGTTCACGAAGCGACACAGGCTTCTACAGACCTGAGAGAGACGGCTCAGAGACCTGTAGTCCAGATAAGACAGGATGTGATAGAGGACATCCTCCGGCAGCTGGAGGAGGAGCATGGTGTGGCCGCTGCTCCCGCCTCACACTCTCCGTGCCCTGGGCTCGGTGTGTTCAAGTCCCGCAGGTGCTCCTCGGTGAATTCGGGAGTTAAACCTGGTAAAGAGAGCACCATGTTTCAGAGAGCAGCAGCGCAGAGGAAACACGAAGCCATTCCTGTTGTCAGCTGACAGCTGATGACGACAGCGATACGTCACTGCGTGCGACGACGTATAATGATTGACTTTACTCAAAAATATTTGCAATAAAATTTGCCTCTACATGATTGTAACGACAATGTAACTGATAATATACCTGTTGAAGATTCTGTTAAGTATTTGGGAATATTTATAACGAAAAATCATACAGCTAGACAACATCCAAAGTCCTCAAACAGACGAAAAAAGACCAAGACCAGTTTTAATATTTGGCCTCTATCCTGGGCAGAGTTCTCCTCTCAAAAGCACAGGGCCTATCTCACTTTGTATATCCATCTTTATCTTTGTTTGTAAATGATTCAACAATTTAAGACGTAAATTATTTTTTTGGTTTGCTGATACTGTTAATACCTTTAAGGTTAATTAGTTAAAAGATGTCTTACAAATCCTGATTAACTGTGGTATTTAATCCCAAATCATATTCTTGACAAAATTGGAGGTATCCCCTTTGTTTGCCATGTAATTACTTAACGAACAGATTGCCAATCAAATTATAGAAATTCCATCAGCAGGCTCTTCTGGCTAGGCTTGGAAGCATATTTTTTTTATTAAGATCTGTGGACAAAATCCCAATTAACCAACAGAGAAGATCTTCCAGCTTGGAGTTAAATATTATACTGTATTATATTTCCTTATTATCTGGAATAATGAGGGTCTATTATACCAAAACAAACCAATGTTTTATTAATCATGGTTTGACACAGGAATTTGGTTGTCATATCCAGAATACCCTCAGACATTTGGTGTAGCAGATTGTTGATGCAGTTCCCACTGGTTCTCTGCTGCTTCATTGTGAAAGTAATGTAAGATAGAATGAAAAAGTAGCTCTGAACATTTTATTGGAGATATTGATATTCAGATCTGTGTATAAATGCTTTGAACCAAATTACATTTCCTGCAGAAAAAATTGTGTGGTCTTACATTTTCATTTTCCATTTATTCATTTTATCCAGAGCAACTTAAAAATGAGGGACACCACTTAAGCTTCAGTGCAGTAGGAGAGCTTGGTGTAAGTAAGTACCACATCTTTTCAATAAGTGAAAGATTAGGTAAAGAGGTGCACATTAAGTGAAAAGTAAGTCTTGTTTACTGGGTGATACACAGTGCAAAATGCAGCAACATAAACAATGCGTTAGTGATAAAGATAAAGAAGAATACTTCAATATCATCAAATCTACCCACTAATAACAAAAAGAAAAGAAGCAGTAAAGAAAAGGCTGTTACCACACTGAGCGATTTCAGGTCTACTTTCCATTTCATTTCCTTGCCCGGCTGGATGCCTCATTTCTATTGGCCGCGCGGCTGTTCATCACGGTGTCCAGCCACTGCGCTCGCGCTACCTCGCACCTATTGGAAATAATGTGTTTCAGAGCAAAGTGGTGCCATTGCCGCGTTCTGACTGAAAGCCGCGTAAGGCTACGCCCACACTACTACATTTTCATTAAAACAAAAGCAATCTCCATCTGGCACCGTATCAGAAATGATCTCTGTCCATACTGACACACCTGAAAACACATATCACATGACCATTCACATTACACTCAGCATATGCGTGCAGGTAGAAACATGAAGCAGATTGTCTACCATGCAGCTGGGTGGTTGTAGAGAATGCTGCAAACCGGGAACAGTAAAGACAGGTATAGCAGAATTTAACTGAACAACAGCTGCTAGCAAAGACTACAAGGTCAGTAACACTTGTACTTCATTATTCATGTTGTATTCACCACCAACAGTCTTGATTAGATCAAATCAGGAGGCGAACGTGTGCATCTACATCATAGTTTCCAAAGATACTTTGTGAGTATCTAGACTTATTAGCATTAGTTATAATCTAGGATGAAACACCACTTCTATGAATTGGATATATCTTCTTCATAGAATGAATTATTTATTTCATTATCAGAAGCAACCATCAGCTCCCAGTTTAAAGGATTGTATTATCATTAAGCGCAACAAACAAATAACTTTTTCCAGTGCTTTCAGCTGCACTCATTGTCTTGCTTAGTAGCAATAGTTAATCAACAGTAATGCTAAAAAGCTGAGTTTTCTTCAATCCTCTAAGGAGACCATGCAATATGGTCAAAAGGTCCAGAAGAAGCTAGTAGGAGGACCTTAAAATGAACAAAGACTTTCTATTTATACTCGCTGGTTGTTGTCACTAAATTCCTGTTTCATTTTTTTTTTGCACGAGAGTGTGTGATAATCCAGTGAATCATTGCCATCAGACAATGACACAAGGTTTTGTTTGATCCACACACATGCATGGCTGAATACTACGTGCAGACATTGTGCAGCAGAATGAAAGTGGAGAGCGGCCCAGCACGGCCCTGAGGCCTGTTTAGCCACTAAAACTGCCAAGGTTGTGTCACGGTCAAATGACTACCAAAAGTTGATTGACCTTATGACATTTTATGAGGCGCTTAACCGTTTAGCATCAGTAGCATCAATTTGTGCTCATTCACATCATGAGGGTCCTGAAGCCTTCAGTTACGAGTGGCATCCCTGCAGCTCTTTGATCAGCTGAGCACAACCGCACATAATTGAAATATGCAGATCGTTTTTCTTTCTTAAAGACATGTCCCCTCGTTGAAAGCTGTGTGCTCTAAAAGGCCATGTCTCTAACACTGGGCCGTCGAAAAAAATCATTTATGGTTGGTTTTCCAGCTGAACTGTCATGGCTAAAAAGGAAATGAAGAGGTTGGGAGGAGGGATATGGGGAGTGGAGGGGACATTTGGGGGGTTGTGGTGGGGGTGTTTCAAGAGAGCTATGGGAGGGAGGGAGGTCTTCCCTTTTGATCTTTTTAGGGCAGCAAAGAGGGAGGGGGCTCTGCCTGAGCTGGCAAACACATTTAGCTGGTAATTGTTCAGATCAGACTGACAATCAGTCTTGGAAATGCACGGACAAACAAAAGTTTACAGCTCCAATTGGAAAAGTCAACAGGTCTCGCATAAGGCCCGTACATAAACAATGAAACTGTCGAGCTGGAGCTTCACTTTGATCAGTTGTTTGCGTTTCAATTATCCAGCCTGCTTCGACCGCTGGCTTTGTTAACACTGCTGAATGGGGGCTTGGATTTAATGGGCTGCCTGTCATTTTTGATAGAGAATCCATCCACCTTACTGCCTCTGCTCTCAGTGCATCTGAACATCCAAGTGTTTGGACACATTCAGACGGACGTTTGCCCTGAGTTAAAAACAATGCATGGGGCTGCAGCGTTGGTTGGTTGTGCTGTTTCATGTGCCGGAGTCAGACTGAAATATCATCTGGGAAGACCAGTTGAAGGAACAGGCCCGCATGCATGTGGCCAACCCAGCACTGTGCCGGATGACACGCAATGCAGTGTTGTTTTGGATAACTTTACAATTACATGTGTGAGGAAGGTCATAGACATAAACCTACAAGAACGATTATAAGATTAGTCTTCATGACAGTGTCTCTGTCTCTTCAAAACTCTGAGGCTGGCTATGGAACATCGTACTTTGTGAGTGCAAGCTGAAATGTGTCTGTAGTTTAAAATGAGGTCAGTATCAAAGGGCTTGTGTAATATAAAATAAAGAGTTTTTTTGTTGAAGTGCTCCCTGTATGTCTGCATTGTTGGTGACGGTAGTGTTGGGGGCAGCAACACAGAGTGCAATACAAATTTCCCTTTGGGGACAATAAAGAATCTTATGTTGTTCAGGATTTTAGAAATACTGAGGTTAGAACACAAGTCCAAAAGTTTTCTCTCTCTGCATGATGGTCACATTGCATTCCACACTCATGATGGATAACATTTCTGTTGGAAAAAAGAAAATTCTTTTTTCTAAATGTACTTTTTTTTTTTTTTGCCTGAAAAAGAGCCATGTGTAAACTTCCTCTCAGGTTGTTAAAACCTAAGAAAGTCTAAGAAAAATACAAAGGAAATTG
This sequence comes from Seriola aureovittata, assembly GCF_021018895.1. NCBI lineage: Eukaryota > Metazoa > Chordata > Actinopteri > Carangiformes > Carangidae > Seriola > Seriola aureovittata. The sequence continues at coordinate 2,462,961 of NC_079377.1, forward strand.
CTTTGCTGTATTTTTATATTTCACATTTCCCAAACCAAGGTATTTTCTTACAAGTATTGTCCCCTAATTGTTAGTGTCTTAGGATAAAAGTAAATGAGTAATGTAATGTAATGTATTATAAAAAGCATGACACTAAAACTCTGCTACCAACACAAAAATGATTCAAATGGCAGCTCCAGAGACATCACTGTGCTGCATGAGGAAACCTCTGAACATAGCTGAGAATATATTCAGATATTTATTAATTAAAAATTACCAACATTGGCTGCACACATACATTTTTACATTTTACACACACTGTAAGTGTGTATGAGAAATAGTCATACAGAGTAGTCGACAGCAAAGTGGATCACAGGCATAAAAACCAAACACACAATGACATGACAACAAATAAACAGAAAGAATAAGAAAATAAACACAGTGAATAATAGGAAGAAAAAAAATGGAACAAACAATGAAAAAGAAACATGATTTTGAGTATTTAGGGATTATTAATTCAGATAAAAAATACAAATGTCCAATATTGAAAAAAAACATTTACTCAACAGTTACTCAGATTCAGTGGGTCACACTTAATTTCAAACTATAAATGTTAATTTAAAGAATATAATATCTTTATATTTGAAGACTGAGTCCGAGCTCATATAATAATCAATGGCAAATTCTATTATAGAAAAAACCTTCAGATTGTTACATGACATTTTCCCCCCGACGCCTCACTCTTTTCTCCCAGTGTGCAGCACATGGAGGTCAGTCCAGAGGGAAAACCCTCATCTCACACAGCGTTTCAGAGCAAATACAAGTGGCTGGAGGTTGTAAGTGCTTTTTGATGGGGGCAGCTTCTATGTCGGCTTGTGGCATTCTGGGCTGCTTAGGGAGGCAGGGTCGCGTTCTCTGGTCACCCCTGCTATTCTACAACCTCCACGGGGGGGTGGAGGCAGGGGTTAAATTGCTCCCTAAGCAAATGAAGATGGTCGCTCTGTTTGTTTATCTTGGGTTAAGGATGATGGTTGTGGCTCAATAAAATGGATGAAAGTGATGTTACCCCCGTTTTTTCTGCACTGGAATTGCTCCACATTTGCATGGCAGCATTGGCGACACAGAAGGTGTGACTTTTCCCACAAGCCAGTTCTTCTCTGGGGGTTCACTTTGCAGACACTGGAGGCAGTGGTGGGGGCTGTAATGGAGAGGGCAAACTAATTCATTCACAAAGTCTACTTGTGTTCCGGAGGGTCTGCAAATCCTGGATTTGAGAAGCAACATTGAAAACTCATGGATTCACTTTATTACTATGAAAACTGCATTTCATCAGTATTTTTCTATTGCTGTCAGGTTTCATCACAAAGCTCCGGCTTTAATTGATTGATCTGGTGTCTGCAAGCTTCTATTGGAAGTCCTCCGGGACAAATCCCTCTGTTAATCCAATGTGGAAGGAGTTAAGCAGATTAATGTCAAGTATTGTCAAGAGCATTTAATTCAGTGCTATAGGTTAGACGACCTCTCATAGGTCAGGATTAATTAGTGAAAGAACTCAATTTTTCAGCTGTGTCTTCTCACAGTGTGTCTATGTAGAAAACATTTCAGCAGCATTTCTCTCCTGTTTTAATCTATTCTGCTTTTACTCCTGCTAAACGCCCGTTAACACGACCCAAAGCGTAACTTTACACTTCAAGTAGAGGTGTGCAAAAAAAATCGTTTCACATCAGAATCACGGTTATATCTCTACCGATTCAAAATCTATTCATAAATTCCCCAAAAAATCGATTCATATTTTTCAGTCTCATAACCGCCCTGGTTTACATTCTTTCTTGACATTAGTTTAGCTCGCCAGTCTACAGGCACCGTGTTGGGTTCTGCCCAGATACTCCTTTGGCAAGAAGAAAGTGCAGTGTGAGCGATGGAAAACATAGAGGAAAAAGTAATTCAACCTGCCCTGTCTTCATTGAAGACACATTTCAGATTTTATAACCTCGGGGGGAAGAAGCAGCTCGCTGTTATCTGCAGCTTTATATATATTTTTAAGAGCTTGAAGATCTGATTAACACTAAAGTATATGTCATGTAGAGAGCTGATCAAAACAAATGAAATGCTCAAAGTTGTTATAATGACATTTAAGGTGTATCGATTGATTTCCAAACATCAGCCATGCATTGAGTAACATGCAAGGAAACCTTCCAACCTAAAAGTTGCCGGTAGCTGCCGGTAGCTGCCGGTAGCTGCCGGTAGCCTCTGAGCTGAGCTTTTTTTATCTCAGATCGATTTCGAATTGAATCCTGAGCCCAAGAATAGAATCGAACAGTGCGATTTTTCCTGCTATATCCTCTGTTTACATGCGTATATGTAAAAGTAATATGTGTATTTGGGATCTGAATTTTCCCAAAACATGGGTGACACACAACTCCCTGTGCCTGAATGCCTCCTGTGTGACACATATTCCTGGGAAGCCTGTTTTTTTCTGTATTTTTTTTTCTTTCTCTGGTGTTACTGGACATCTGGATACACCAAACTGTTGATAGGTGCATAAGCACAGACAAAAATCAGAGCTTTCCCCTCCAGTTTCCAGTCACTTGTACCCGCTCTGCCCCAAAATTAGCAGGTATAAGCAGGTTTTTTAAACATGGGTAAACCCACTTAAAAAAGGCGATTGACCTTTGACTCACTGCCAGTCGAGTTTGCCAGAGAGGACTCGTACAAGTGCAAGGAGAAATGCTATTACGTGCACTTACTGAGCACACCGATGCAGACGCAGGGGAGAAAGAGTTAGCTGTTAGCTGTTGTGCAAACTTGTAAAAGGGATCTGTAGTGTCTCATTTCTGGCTTGGTGCCGGCTTGTATAGTTCAAAGCCTCCTGTGACAATTGTATGTTTTTAAAACTTATTTCGGGGCTGCTGCTCACTCTTTCATCCCAGGGCGCAGCGTAAGGGACAATAACTAGTGTGTTCACCTGGGTGTTGTGTTTACATCACTGCTGATCGGAACAGGAGCCGATAAACACCTGTGACTACTGCAGAGTCATTTGACCCAGGTGTGAATGCAGATTGTTCCTTTGTCCATTGCCCACAAAAGCCTGATGTTAGTGGGTCTCAGTTGGTTTTTTGACCAGTGGGAAAGGGGCTATAGAGGGGAGAACCCCAACACAGCCGGGGGCTTATGAGCATCATAATATATCTAGAATCGCTCATAGTCTGGCCTCTACCCTGGAACCAATTTGCCTTGGGAGACCCTACCAGAGGCTAATGCCCCTGACAACACAGCTCCCAGAATCACTGTGACTGGTTTTTAAAACTGGTGCTGATGTACAGCAGCATGTTTGTAGGACAGCAAATATTTGTACTTGGATATCCAGTAGCAGTTTGTGGCTAATAACCACAGACATAAGAACGCTCTCACAGACAAATTTGTGTGAAGTTTCTGGGCTCCAGCTCCTCAGAACTCCAGCAACAAATGTTCTCTTGAAAGAACTTTATGGCCGACTTTCAGTCAGCAGTGCTGGAACTATTTGCTCTCCTGCTGGCAAACAAACACACAAACTAACACAGAGAAACTGACCCACTCATACACAAGTCACTCACACACACACACACACACACACACACACACACACACATATACACATATACACATATACACACACACACACACACACACACACACACACACACACACACACACACACTCACACACACACACACACATACACACACATACACACACACACACGCACACACACACACACACATACACACACACACACACACACACACACACAGGGATTCAGTAGAGGTTTCCTCAACTGAACTGCTGTTTCTTAGACTATTATTTAGTTCAGGTTCAAGTATCGTGATGTAATTTGATCAAAAAGTGTCATATTGTTATATCAGAGGTGGATGACATTAAGTGGCCTGTATCAGACCCATACATTGGCAAAGCAATATGGTGATCTGACTCCCTTTCACACAAACATACCTACAAAGACACACACACTGGTGCATGTTGGGATTGTCCAATCAAATGAAACGCCAGGGTGCTAAAAGGCGGGAGATGAAAGAAAAACAGTGGAGATACTGAGAGTTACAGAACCTGAAGGAAGCTAAAGCCTAAAAACAAACACATTGGTATCATCACCACAACAGCACAGCGCTCTGACACTGACATGCTGCTATCTGCTAAAAAGGAAGGAGGGGTGGGGGGGATCTTCATGACTTCAAATGACCTTGTTATCCCTGTTGGGATCTGTCTAAGAATACCCTCCCTGTTAGCTTTCCCTGGTCAGGTTTCATGTGGGGAGAAACCACAGCGGCCGCAGCGTTTCCTCTCGGTTCAGTTAAGAGCTGCTGGTGTAAGAAGGTTAAAACCAACACCAGAGAAGAGGAAAGTTTGTTTCTCAACAAACCTCAAAGAAACAAATAAGCGAAAAGTCAAATGGTTCCTATAGATAATGTACTAGACAGATGAGGTATACATTGGGTTGTGGCATCAGTAACGTGGGTCAGGTTCAGACTTGAACTGCTACTGGTTCTGGGTCTGTGCTCAAGTTTTTGGTTGGAGGTGTGTCAGACATGAGCAACACCTGCTCCATCCTCAGGCAAAAAACAACAAGTTACTGACTGGTTTGACCTGTAGGCTTTACCCTGAATTAGGCAGCTCCAGACTGTTTCACTACAGGCCGTTTTATGAACATTCATAGGTGTCTATGTTCATAAACATGCTAACATTTGCTCTTAGGTCCGTATAATTCCACAGACAGTTGTGGACATGGACAGACGATAACATTTCTGTCACATGGTCCCACGTGGCCACAGGATTGTGGAAAGTAAAACTGAAGTGTCTATCAGCCACTGAGACGGTCTGGCTGAGGTGGTTTTAGTTGAGGGCTCTGTCCACAGTGAAACACCTTAATTACAGAAACACAGTTCATCTCTTCTTCTTTGTCCAAAACTTCATAACAACCATCATCTGGTGAGGAGTGAGACAGATAATTTAGAAAAAGAGCCATGAGAAATTAGAAATTTAGTCTTGATGGAAAGGTGAAAATTGTGTTTATACATTTAAGTGTCATGAAGTGCATGCACCCACAGGTCAAGTAGCTGTACAACAGCACCCTATCTTTAAAGATCCAATATTTTACATTTCTCCAGTGTTTTATTTGAAGTGCTGACCCATAAGAAGATATATTTGTGGTTTTAAGAACCAAAAACCATCTCAATGTAGTTTTACAGGCTTCTCTCTGGAACTCTAGTAACTACAGTTCAGTGAGCCAATCAGAAGACTGGAGGCTCTGAGCCTCTCTTCTGATTGGCTGACTAGTTTCTGAGTGATCAGATAAAAATATAGCAATTTTCAGGTAAACAAAATCATGAAAGGCTGGAGGGTGAGTCCAGGTGTGCGGGGCTTGGGCATGGCTGAGGGCAGTGACTGCTTTGTTGTGACATCACAAAGTTACAGAAGTCCTGCAGCTGGTTTTAAGGCTCAGTTTCTGAATACAGGCTGAGTGCATTTTTCTGTGGACTGAGGCTTTGATACTTTCACAGTATTCATATAGAACCTAGACCTGCTTTATAATCACACAACACATGGACATCTACCTTTATACTATATGGGACCTTTAAAATCCATAAGCTGCGAAAAAGTAGAAAATAGTTGAAAATGGTTATGAAAACAAGTTTAAAATTGTCTCCCAACCAGAGTCCTGGAACCTTCAGCCCTAAAACCCCCAAATCTCAACAGAAGGGAGCAACTGGATTCAATTAGGCTTTTGTCTGACCTGATACGACAGTGTAAGAGCCACAGCCCAGTCTGTCTTAGAGCTTGCTGTTGGGATAGATAGTGGGTGAAGTAGGGGTACGGTGTTATGGGGATGCACAATGGCTGTTGGAATAAATGCTTCATTTATGAGACTCCCAGCTAATTTGATGTTTAGGTTTTTGGGGTGTTCGGTATTAATTAGGCATCAGACCCATCAAGACCTTGCACACTACAAATGAAATTCTGTTCCCCTCCATTGTACTGACAGATCTCCAAACCTGGACAGATAAAACTAAAACCTTCTGAGTGATATCACTAGAGGGAAGACAGAACACATGTTGTAAGTGGATTTGACCTTTAATTAAAGGTTTTCCAAGTGAACAAGCAGAGAGCAAGTCTTCGACTTCTAAATCTAACTGGAGGACGAGCATGAGCAAACTTTCAGTGCTAACCACAGTTTCTGCTGGCGGCTCACCATGAGTCTGTTTGGCTCCTGTTTCCTCTGCTCCACTTGTTGCCGGCTGGCTCGGTCTACTTCAGTTTCAGCTACAATATTTACAGTTTGAGGACAAATGCTCAACATGTAAATACCAACATATACAGCTAGTGCCACTGTCTTCTATTGCAGCTTCTGCCTAGCATGGTTAACATTAGGTTACCAATAGTTCAGCTGTTGACTTCACTTTAGGAGGCGCAAATATTTTCCTAAACAGTTTAGGATGGTATAAATGTGTGACCTGCTCCCTCCTATAGGCTACATCCACACTACTATTTTTTCATTTTGAAACGCACCTCTTTTGCTACATTTCCTCCTCCCGTCCACACCGAGCACCGAAAACAGAGAGTTTTGGAAATGATGACGTAGTAGTCACCCCCAGTCGCTCCGATTGGGTCTTATCAGCCTCGACTACCATTGGTGAAAGCAACATGGATAACGAATTACAAGTGTTTTTGCTAGCAGCTGCATTTTAACACTGCAACAGTCTTTGCTGTCGCTTTTTCGTTGCTTTTTCGACTTTAGCGTTGTGTTAGTATGGATGAAGATCGTTTTCTTTTGAAAACGCCATTTTAGAATGAAAACGTAGTGGTGTGGACGTAGCCTTAGTATTTTGGGAGGGATTAGCTTAGCATAAAGACTGAAAGCAGAAGCAAACAGCTAGCCTGGCTCTGGCTCTGCAGCTGACTTGTTGTATCTTATTTCTTTAACCTTTGCACACACACAAACCAACGTCAAACCAACAGGTTGTAGTTTTAGAGGGCGTTATACGCTGGAACTATTTCTTGTCCAACAATAGCTGGTGTAGTGACTTAAATGTTGTCATTGAAGTTAAGTTGCCAGGTTTGATACGGAGACCAAAACCTGAAATAACAACCGTATCTGGCAACCTGCGCATGTGACGTGCGTGTAAGTGCTGTGTGGATGGATGTTGTTTGCGAGAAATGGTTTCGTAACTGGAACATACAGTGTATATTATGAATATGTACTTTCCACTTTTTCTTGTGAATGTCCCTCAACAGTTTGTAATATATTATACAAAATCTCCATTTAATACTTGATGTGCGCAGACTATTAATTTGTGCCTGTGAATGAGTGTGTGCACACAAATGAATAGAACATAACATTGAATTTGTGCTAAATGCAAGCAGCTCATTTGGATGAGACTGTTCGACAACAGTCAGTGTTTATATCAGATTTTGCTGCTACAAATGTGGTGTTGGTGTCACAGAGACATGCTGTTAAAACAGTATTAGTTCATGCAGTGTTTTGCACACAATAATCTAAGAGCATGAAATAAGTGAACTGTGTGCACAAATGAGTTTCTTATTTCAGGCTGGGTACAGGTTCTATCAGACTAGCACTAAGCTAAAATGTATTTACACACAGCTAAGTGTGTGTGCATAGAGCCTGGTCAGCTTCTGTGTGTGTTTTCAGCTTTTCACAGATGGATCCAAAGCGAGCATGTACCAAACAAGAGTTTAATATCAGTATTCTAATGTACATTTATTACACATTTTAAATAAATATTCCATCCTTAAAATTATTTTACACATCCTCAAATAAAAATATATTTATATATGTATAAAAACACACATTCAGGGGACGACAAGAACACAAGTAGACGTGGGGGGGTCGTGGGCGTGTCGAGGGGGTTCCTTACACTTCAATGCATTTTGTACACGTCAACATTACAGTCAGAACAGGAAACCTGTGATTATCAAATGTAGCTGCCACATTGTTCCATCGGACACTGTTAAAGCTCAGTTTGCTTTCAACTGTGTGAGAAAGATAGAGAACGAGCCCAGTCAGGACGCAGCGTCTTTACCGTCATCACCGCACGCTTATGCAACGTTCACTGACCCCGGCGCTCTCCAACGCAGTGTGTGACAGTATGTCTCTCTGAACGCAGCGTTCCCTGGCAGTGCGGTTAATCAGGGCCCTTCAAGTCTCCTTGAGCAGCAGGCGAGAGTCCAAAAAATGACTCAACTGGTCAAAATTACATAAAAAAAACAACACAACGCACTCTACTAAGATATCCCCGATAAGTCAGACAATGAGTTATGTGCATCTAAAAACAAACTTTTCTTTTTTTCTTTTTTCTTTTTTTTTGTTTTTGTTTTTTTAACACAGGTCAGTACTAAAAGTCTGGATTACAAAAATAGATTTCTCACATTTTTTGCCTATGTACAGATTTTTTTTTTACTTTGAGAAAAATAGAAAACGAACTACATATTAAGATATAGTAATGCTCAGTATAAAAATGTCTCTAGAGGTTTTGTGTGGAGAGCAGAGGAGTATGTCGGCTGCTGTTCAGTCAGTCAGTCTGTCAGTTTCTCTTCTTTCTCTCTGTCTTTTCTATCTTCCTCCTCCTCCTCAGCGCTCTGACGAGTACCGTGTGCGTTTAGTCCTTTGACTGAAGGGGTAGTGGATGAAGTCGAAAGGCCGGTGGTGGCTCGGGTGGGCGGGCTGCTGTCCCTTCGGCAACCTCTTCATGAAATGGACCTCGCGCTGGTGCTGGCGCGTCCGCGAGCCTTTCCGTGGCCGCCCACGGCGGGTGAAGGCCATGTACCAGCCCTCGTAGCGGGCGTTCCTCAGCGCTGTGTAGTTGTTCTCCAGGACGATCTCAGTGAAGATACAGTCGCGGCCTTGTCCATTTTTCTGCAGAAACACACACACACACACACACACAGAAAAACAGTTAGTGGGAATGTTCAGAGAAGAGTCCTCGATGAAGATTTACAGATGGGAAATATCAGACGTATAAAGGCTTCCCTGTGCAGCCTGTCCCCTGCACGCACACACACTCACACAGCCCTCCCCACATACATGCAGCATATGCTACAGTCATTACAGATCAGAGAGAGGGGGATGACAGTAAGCGATGACTCTTCTCCCCCTTTCAGCAAACATCCAGCAGCCCTCGTGGGTCAGTAGCTGCAGGACGGATCCTCCAGCCATAAAGCCTTAATCAACCCCCGAGGGTCACTTTCACTCCGGCTTTGATTTCCTGTTGCATTTGTGCTTAAATTTAACCAACCAGGTCTGACTGAACTGAATAATAATCGACAGATCTCTAAACACATGTCACCAGTCCGCTGCTGCGGCTCAGGGGAGAGACAGTAAATAACAAGGTGAAGTGTGACATGTAGTCTATGATATGATAGAGTAAAAAACCGTTTCCATTAGTGATGAAGTGTACAGTAAGGTCAGCTGAAACAGCAGAGACTGGACCTGGACTCTCAGTGATAGCCTACTGTAACAAGCTCCTACCTTTTTGGACAAAATAGTGTGTTAAAAATAGTCATGATCCACCCGAAGTGCACACATACATCCAAAAGACACACTTTCTGTTCATTTTCTCACCCCTCAACACACACACACACACACACACACACACACACACACACACACAGGGGCAGGCTGTAACTGGGCCGGTAGCTCAGGGCAGATGGTGTACGAGGCAGGGTGCTGGGTGGGTGGAGTGGAGTGTGTGTGTGTCTGTTTGGTGCATGTGTGTGTGCGGGGGGTGGGGGGTGTACCAGCTCTTTTTATTAGCAGTCATAGTGAGAGAGGGGCACTGACATAGCCTCAGCCTGACACACACATCTACAGTCACATAACTCCTATGTGTATATGGCTAAACGCTGTTGTAAATGGCTTCTCATTATCCAGCTGGTCATCTTCTTTAACAAACACACCTCTAAGGTTAAACCAGTGCAACATGGTAATGATACAGTATAATAGGCTGAGACTATCAAGCACAGTCAGAGCTGCCACTGGATTTTAAAACATGTTCTGCAGATTGGAATTATTCTTTAATTTTCTTATTGTCAGTAAATCACATATAAACACTCAAACCAACAATGTGCGAGTGTCTGTGGCTCTCAGCTCTGAGCCCATTGGTTCCTACTGCTTCACCTCACAAAGACATAGTTTCAATTAACAAACACTCACTAATTTCCTAAAACAGTTACACAGACAGGAGGAAATAGTGGATTTGTTGGGGACTATTTTCAGCAATGGACTAATACATGTTGAGTACTGAGCTACGTCAGGGTTTGGATTCATTGTTAGTTTTAGTCTTTGAATGGAATTTGTTGACATTAAAAAAAATATAGAAGCGGAATGTTTTGTAGCTTGGGTTTTTAGGTGAGGACTCATGTGTTCATGTGCTGTGCAGTGATATGTAGCTGCACACAGTCTCTCATCATCCACCACTTCTCTGATTCATGTGGTCATACAGAAAGTAGTCCCAGCAAATTTCAATACCATAGATTTACTGTCAGTTTGACCTTCCGTCAACACAAACCTCCTCGACTTGGCTGCAAATCATTCTACATTACTTTTCTCTTTTATTTTATTTTTAATTTTTTTTTTTACAAATAGTCTCGGCTACAATGAGCTCGCCTGAACTTTTGCCCCTGCTGAGGTGAACTCTTCTCCTCACCTTGCCGATGAGCTTCCCCCTCTTGTTCATGCAGATGTAGAAGCCCGTCTCAGCCCCCTTGATGCGCACTCGGCTCCCGAATGTGTCCGTCTCCACGATGAGTTTGGCTAAAGAAAACAAGCAGGAATGGTTCTGTTAGCCAGACAGCTGAGCGCAGGAGGCAGGAGACCTCTTTTTCTTTCGCTGGTATCTTCAAACATTCAAACCTAAATGGATGACTTAACAGCGCACACATGTACATAAAAGCATCAACAACACACGCAAATGCTTGAGTGTGTTTCCAAGCATGCATACTCTCCTCACACACACACACACACACACACACATACACTAAAACCTGTGGGACCATTCCTGGGGATTCATGCTCGCTGAAATTCTTGCAAAATGATAAAACCACGTGTCTCTTGATTCTTTGAAAGCTAAAGAGGCGATCCTGGCAGGCCCATCAAGAACTCCTTTTCAAATAAATCTGCATTGACCTCACACATAAAGCTCCACATTCATCTCCGTATACCCCGCGAGGTAGTGAAAGACACAGGAAACACGCAGCGTTCACGGAGCACAGCTTTATGGAGCTTTGTGCATTTTTCTACCATCGTTTCGAACAAGATGAAAAACGAAACGAGGGTGGATTTAATTATTTCGGAACTTGTGCTGAATGACAGACAGTAGCTGAAGGTCATTTCCGGTGTGTTTGCACTGCAGTGGTCCTTTTATTTTATTTTTTTTAGATCCTCATTGATACTGATTCAGAACATTAAAAGCCAATAGCAGATGACGCTCTATAAATTCCGTCTAAATCCCCATTGTCTCATAAAAATGGCTCCATGGCGATGGCCTCCCCGGGGTTAGCGGGGTCACTGATGATGGCAGCGACCTTCTACACCCAGCCACTGACTAACCACCACACATCTGAGAGCTACAGTTGTGGTTCAGAATCAGCAGCTACAGCAGAGTCTGAGTCACACACACACACACACACACACACACACACACACACACACACACACACACACACACACACACAGACATTTGCTCTCTCATTTCATACAAAATGACTTCAGGTGAATAGCTTGCACACTCTTGGGTTTACACACGTGCAGGCAATTACATCCTGCAACAACCACACAGCAGCTCCCTGCAGCCAACGCGCAGCTAACACTCAGCTATCTACACATATTTCAACAGATGAGTCCACGTTCAGTTCAGTGTGAAACACAACAAAGACCTGCAGACCAGAGGAGCTGCAGACTCGGACGATGCCTGCTTGGTTGTGAGGCTGGACGGAGCGGGGTTGAAGCTGGGGGTGGAGGGGAGAGAATTAGAAGCTATGCAGGAAATATTCGGGAGGCAGAAGTTAAGATGGACTTCTAATGGCTCTTCCAGACCGGCGGGGATCTCTGGAGGATCACCTCCAGCACCATCTACAATCCGCCGGACGCTTTCTCTGAGACTCGAGCCTCTTTCCCTCCAACACCACAGCTGCAGCCTGAGATCACAGACGGCGCAGAGACCCGTCAGCCGCTCGGTGAGCAGCTAAAAGCCTCAACAACACTCCTAACTATTTAAAACCGCGGAAATCTGATTCAATTTTGAATGAATGACAATCCATTCAACAAATTCTGCAAATGCTAATCTCCTTTAGAAATGCCTCCTCTTATTGTAGGCCGAGCCTACGTGATTTACACAAGAAATAAAAACATTAAAATTACACATGTGCCTTTTATTCTGTAGATATTTCTCTTTAAATGCTCCAGGTCCTCAGATATTTCACTGTTTTAATCGCTTTAAAAATTTTGGCCTTGAGCCATGTTGAGAAAAAATGCGAATAATTTCAGCCAAAGAATTTTAGAATGAGACCAGAAATTAAATTAATCCAGGAAATTATTAGTGAAAATTGATGGAATAAAAACAAATTTTCTTTTAAATAAAATAAAATAGAATAAATTTGCAGACCAATGGGGAAATAATGTGATGAAGACAGAATTTAAAAAAAAATAATTGCACGGCGAAATTATAATCGATGCAGGTCGCAGGGACATGGAGATGCAGAGCAAATGAACTTACGGTGAACTAAATCCACATTCCTCTTTGTGCATCGCACTGGAATTATCTGAAAACTACAGTTCCAAAAATGAAAAAAAAAAAAAAAAGAAAAGAAAATGAATCAAACTTTCCTGGAACAGTGAGAAGACCTCGGCGGGTTTCAGAGCACGATATAACACATTTACAGAGGGAGTTTGTCTTACCGTGCACGTCTCCATCGTCGGCCATGGCGTTGATCTTCTTGTTGGGCAGGACCTGAACGTGCTTGCCGCTGGTCCGGCTGTACAGCTGGTAGATCCGGATCAACCTGCGGCTCACGCGGTCCGTCACTTTGCTCTGCTCGCTTACATGCTGCGTGAAATTAGGCGGGGACTGATTGGTTACCTGTCAGAAATTAGATGTCATCATCATCATCATCAGTACGTGTACATTTAACTTTTTGTTTGTTTCATATTTAATTTTTTTTTGTACTGACATTAAACTTCAGTCGGTGACAGAGAGGCCTGAGCTGTGTGTGTTCAGGTCTCTGTAGAAAACGACTGAAGCAGCTAAACACCGGGGGGGGGGGGGGGGCGACTCTCTAACGCAATAACAGCTTGTTGTTGTGTTTTCCCGAGTGACAAGTGTAAGAGGATCCAGGAAGAGCTGCGGCCAAATGAAATGAACAGCTTCCAGAGAGACGCGCGGTGTGATTACAGGTTGCGCGGACAGGAGAATGTGAGCAGGGAGAGGAGCTCGACCTCTCGCAGTCTCGCATTTTTTATTTCTCCCCGCCGCGCTCCGCCGTGATGGAATGACCGCCGCTGACGGAAAACATTGGCCCCCTCTGCTTCCCTGAACCCCATGACATTATTCACAAGACTCGCAAGCATTTCCCCCTGCCCCGATGCCCCGTCTGTGCCCGCGCGTCCTGTGCCAGGGCCGGTATGTTCATCAGCAACCTGCCAGCAGGCCGTGCGCCCCCGCTGCCCGGCGCACCGTGGGAGCCATCCGATATTGTTGTATCACATAATGTTATGATGATCCCTCACCTTTCCTGTTATTGCCCTGTGCATCACGCGCTTCCACTGCCATATGTTTTACAGATTTTTTTTTTTTTGTAGCTAATCTTTATTTTATCACCCAAAAGGAGCATTGCAAAAAAAATATTTCTGTGAAAAAAGAAATGAAAGCAGTGACATACCTGAGTGTAGTAGCAGAATGCAAATAGGTGTAGAAACCTGCAAAAAGAAGAAGAATAACATGCATTAAGTAACTTGGAAGCGGAGTGGAGGAGCATTAAGAGAGTGGGAGTGAAGGAGGGAGAGCACTCACAGATAGCTGAGTCTGGATGGGATGGGTTGCATGTTGGATGCAGGTGAAAAAAAAAGCTCTTCCAGTAAATTCTGACCGGAGCAGCGAAGTCCAGCTGATCTCGTTTGAATTAAAAAAAAAAAAAAATCAAAATAATCAAAGAATCGAGTCCAAAGATTTCAGAGAAATCCACAAAAAGGTCAGAGGTGCTGACAGAGAGGCTCACGCACGCACCGCGGATGCGTTCTTCACCAAACCAATGTCCATCACTGCTCCGCAGAAATATCTGTCTGATAATGAATGATATTCTAGCATGAGGACACGGACTGGCCGCTCCTGTCAGAAGGCTGCAGGGTCTAAGTGCACTTGCAGAAGCTGAGCTGTGCGTTGAAGTTTGGAGAAAAGCGCTGCAGGATACTCTTCTTTAGATTTTTACAAATAAGTTGTTCCGGGGCTGTCAGACTGTCCCCTGCTTTGTAATCCTCTGCGGCCCTCAGGTGTGTGTGTGTGTGTGTGTGTATATGTGTGTGTGTGTGTGTGTGTGTGTGTGTGATCCAGGAGGCTCGGGCTGGCTCGGGTTCCTCAGTGTTCGATGCTGCTGCTGCTCCGCTCGGCTGTGGCAGGACTGCAGGCAGGACGCTCCTTCTCTTCTCCTCTCTCTGCTCCCATCCCACACACACCGCTCCCGTGTCAAGCCTCTGCTCTTCGCTCGGCGCTCACAACACACCCCCGGTTAAAATGGCAGGCTGATCTGCTAAGAACAAGCCCCCTTTTTCTGCAGAACAAAAGCGGACACCCCCTCGGCCCCCACTCCACCCCCCCCCCCCACACACACACACCCCCCACACCCCCCTCCTTGATTTAAAACATCTCTTTACCTGAGGAGCGGTCCACACTTGGTATGGGGGGGGGGGAAGAGAGAGAGGCGAGGAGGAGCCTGGGCTGCCCCAAGCTCGCGCCGCCACCGCAACTCTAAAAAAGAATAACAGTGAAAATGTAAAAATGACCGCGTCTCATTTGAGTGCATAAAGCAGTAACCTGATGACCCCCCCCCACCCCCCCCCACCCCCCCCGCGGACCCTCCTCTCTATCTGCACATTAATACTCCAGTTTCTCCACTTCAGGACTTTTCCAGTTTGGTGAAGCTGGAGCTGCAGCAGCTTTGTGTATTGACAGAGCAAAGTGTGAGACATATTAAAAGGATTACAGGCGATTAGCGTTTTTAAAACACCCCCCCCCCCCCCACCACCTCCCTTCATTTGATAAAGAGAGCGGCCTCAGAAGCCGCCGCTGCAGAAACGAGCAGACTCTTAAAGACGCATTCACGGGTTCATCCGAAGTAATACATGAAAATCTGGAGGAGGATGACAGAAACATCAGTTCATTAACAGCCGTCAATGGACCTCGTTTTGTTTCTGCCATGAGACATTAATTATCTGCAAACCGCGCCCTTTTATGACAGAACGCGACCATTATCAGTTAGACTTTATTGATTGATCTGACCATTAATTAGAGCGCTGAGTATCGGCCACAACAGGGACACAGAAACTCAGCAGTCTGATTAATAATGAACACAAGGTGTTTAGTGAAGGTGAAGCGGCCCGTTGAGAACGTCACCCTGCTCCCTCTGTAGTGGAAACGCAGAGGACGGACCGGACCTCAGGGCCCGGGCAGGACCAGACCACCACAGAGGCCTCTTGCTTTCTTTGAGGTGACTTTAAATGCAGCAGATTTATGAATCCACCATGTTCAGGTTGGCTGCGGCACATGTTGATAAGACATCAGAGAAGATGGGTTGAGCGTCTGCGTGTCATAAAGGGGTTGAGCCACCAGTGGGCGCTGCAGGAAGGGGAGGGGGGAGGGTGAGGGATGGTAGTGGGTGGATAACTAGGTGTAGGTTGAGTCAGTTGCCCCCAATGTCCTTGATGGTGTAATATGACAGTACTAAAGACAGAGCGGAGCGGAGCTGTGAGTGGAGCCCTGCTCTGTCTGCATCATCACGCTGCAGTCACTTCATCTGTTATCTGCTGCTCTGACACAATTCTTGTTGTCACATGGTTTGTTTTCCTGTTTCCTTCCCTCCCTCCCATTAGCATCTCCTGCTCTGTGTGTGTGTGTGTGTGTGTGTGTGTGTGTGTGTGTGTTGGTCACAGAGTGTACAGTTAAACATACAACCCCCATGTGAGACATGAAGTGGGTCAGTGTGTGTGCGATGATGTACATAAAAGTGTTTGACTGAATACTGTAATAAAAGCTACTACTACTACTTGTGTGTGTGTATGTGTGTGTGTGTGTGTGTGTGTGTGTGTGTGTGTGTGAGATGAGCGGCAGGTAGCTGCCACTCTGTACCCCGGCTCAGGGTCTGGCTGCCCTCCCCTTAACCCCAGGAGCCCTGCATCCATCAGCAGCCCTGCAGGGGGCAAACACCCTTCCCCCTCTGCTCCTTCTCTCCCTCTCTCCCTCTCTGTTCCTCCACTCATGACCAAAGCTCCACCAGTGTCGCCTTAGGAAAAAAACACATTCTACACTGAAAATAAAACAGGTTCATATTTGACAATATTAATGTTAAAATGTCTGTAAAAACATTCGGGCCGTCACGGGACACTTAAAGTTGTAGCTTCACTAAATGAAGCATATACCTTTAACCTGCCGGTGTTTTGTATGTTTTTGGCCACTTACTACCAACTATATATATTATACATTAAGTAACATTTTTCATTTGGCAGCGACTGCTATAAAAATAATCTGTTAGCATATTGAAACCTCAGGTAGACCGGGACTGGCTGTAAACATCATATCTGTTTTTGGCGTTTACAGGGTCACATGATGCTTGTGTAGTTATGCAGTGGTAAAGTGGAGGCTGATCTGAACAGTCTGCACTGCAGTACCAATAATAATAATGTAACTGATGCAAAAGCCAGAGAATCAAGGTGTTAGCACAGAGATTGGGAAATTAGAATTTTATGCGCCACACAATTGGAATAACATGCAAAAAAGATTCAAATTAGGTGGCTCAGTTCCTTTTGATGTTTTTGAATCTCTGTTAGCTGACCCGTGGAGTCACAACCTTTATGGTCATATATTGCTTTTATGGGACTCATGTCCTATATTGTATGTTTTATTGCTTTTATATAGGGCTTTTGTTGTTTTTATACATTACAGTGTATATTGCTAATCATTCAAAATAGTTTTACATTTCTCATAGTGTATATTTTGTTTAATAAAAGTGCACTTGCTCTTAATCGAGGCAAACTGACTTTCACACTGTGTGAAATGACATGAAACTGACGGGAAGATTTACATTACAACACACTTTGACATGTCTGCCTCCATCCCAATGCATTCATTGAAGGTGAATGGAATTTGGTAAGTGATGCTCACAGAGCTGAAAAATCCCCAGGGCTCACTGACAGCTGTTTTCAGTGGAACTGTTCCTTCTGTAGAAGATGGTCCCGATGAAGTTCCACGTTTCTCTCCTTCTAACAAATATCATCCTCCTTTTTCCCCTCCTCTAACTTCCCTTTCTTCACCTCACCACCTTGGTTACACCTCTCTCTCCCTCCGTCGTTCCTGCTCTGCAGCCATCTGCCACCTCCCCCTCCTCCCTCTGCTCTTCCTCCTCCCTCCATCCTTCCACTCTCTGCTCCCTTCTTCTCTTTGAGCTGAGGTGGATCGTGCCTCAGTGCGATTCAAATGAGCGATAGTTGCTATGATTTCCCACCAGTTAGTGTCTAAAGTCAAAGTGTGTCTTCCTGTGCTGAAGGACCACAGTGTGTAGACATGGGGAGCCCACTGTCAGTCTCTAGTTACAGGCATTCAAACCTATCACCGAGAGTAAAGCCCTTATTTACAATGATGTCGAGCAACTAAAAATACCACTTAAAAAAAGGTCATTAAATTAAAACAAACGAGTCACTTAAAACTGGTACAAACAGAAGTTAAAAGGTCAGAGATGAAACGTTGCACCTGCTCCGTGGTTCTTCGTCCTGACCGAACAAAGCCAGGCAGTTAGAGCAAGGTAACGTTACTGCAGCTCAGTTAAAGTTACAGAGCACCGCACCGTCCTCAAGCTCCTGCACGATCCGATCTCCTCCACCCAGACTCATCAGTCAAACCCACTGTCTGTCCCTCGCACCCCGTTTAAAAACTTGTGGTGATGGAGCTTTTGAGGTCGCAGCACTGTAAAGCACTTTGTGACTTTTCTCTACAAAAAGTATTATATAAATAATTTTTTCTTGTACTTTTCAAAGAGCAACATCTCCTCCCTCACGACTCTCTGGTGTTTCTGAATGTTGTTGTCTGGCTGGTCATTCACTCATCTGAGTCTCCTTCAGCTGTTACCATGCACACTGCTTACTAAAGATGAAACAGTCATAAAGCATGACACTTAAGGTTGAATCTCTCCTTAGCTGAGGGAGTTACTTAAGTGTGTTGCTCAGAAACTCTTAAAAGGTTCATTTTCTTCATTTTTTTCCCTCCCTTTGGTTGCTCAGGTCTTATGTGCAATAGTTTAACTAACTTTAGTGATTCATTAATTATAGAACTAAGATAAGGAGTAAACATGAAATACTCAAGTGAACATTTTAAGGAAACCTTAAGGAGAAGACTTAAGGGTGTTTTGTGCAACTGTCTTTATTTGAAGGAAATCTTAACTCAAAGTTAAAGGAAAATCTTAACTTAAGGTGTTTGGTGCAACGGGCCCCTGATAAGAAATGATTTGTTAATGAGTAGTTCCTGAATAACCCTGAATCTAGGATAATAAACTATATTATCATTAGGTGATGTGTCGATGAGTATCTCTGAATAACGAGCCCTTTCTTCTTAAGTAGTTTCTGATTAACTCTGAACCAGCCACTGAAACCAGTAATCACTCATTCTTTATTAATTACTTCATCATTAGTCACTCATTTTTTGTCATCTTACATCACACATATACATTAATATTTACACTCGTCACGTCATATTCTGTAGTATTAGTGACGCCAACACAAGTAACACACCAAGTCAATCAGCTGTTGATCCAACACAGACACAACTCAGCATCAGGCTCTGGGCCCAGACTCAAACCAACACTGGTGCAAATCTGACTTTGTGAACTTTTTCTGTGGGTGACTGTGTCTCGTTGATAATACATACTGTCACTGTCAGCTGACTTCACCTGGTGAATTGTGTTCAGGTAAGTTCTGTTGTTCCGCTCTGCCCCAAAAACAGTTACAGAGATCCAAATAATAGACGGAGCTGAGCCAGAAGTCTCAAGTAACTCTGTGGTTCTCCACTCACTTTCTCAGGCCCCAGTCATTAGGTGTGTGTGCCTTCAACTGTTTATCCATCTGGATGGAGAGAGAGCGAGAGAGAGAGAGAGAGAGAGAGAGAGAGAGAGCCTGGCATCTATGAATTTACAGACATTTCCAGTCTGAAATCCAGGGCGTCTTTGATTGCCCTGCTGGGTTTGACCAAATATACCCTCCTTCAAGGAACACATGCTCGTAATACCCATTCCATATGAGCACTTAAACCCAGCGCAGAGGTTTCAGCAGCAACCCCCGTTTGGATCTGCTCTGACGCCTGGATGTGTTCAACACTTGTCAGACACTGAAGCCATGTTTGCAGGAGATGAGTCTGCGGAGCATCTCCAGCGTCCTGAGTGTTCAGCTGCCTGGGGCGAAGGAGTGTTGTGATTGATCTGCAACTGGGCAGTCAAATCTAAAATAAATGGATATTAATTCATTTCAAACAATGTTACACAAGTCTAAGGACTTACATGCAGATTTTGCTGGATGTCAGTTTAATCCACTGACCGGCTTGTGCTGGAGAAAGCAGAATCATGGATTCACTGTTGGTGTGTAAACTCGTATTTCACGTTCACGTAAAAAGTATATTGTTTTGGACACTGAGAAAGAGCTGCAGTGAGAGAGAGACAGGAAAGTTGAAGAGAGGGAGGGGATGACATGCAGCTAAGGACCTCAGGCTGGACTTGAACCTTCATGGTATGCACTCCACCAGATGAGCCGCCCGGGCTCTTCAAAGAAGGTATATTGTTAATAATATCAGCAGCATCTCTTCTGTTGTTGTCTGTTCGAAATGACAGTTCAGTGGTACAGGAAGGTTGTTCAAAGTTCAGGTTGTGGGGAAACCTGAGCTGCAGATTGTGAAGTTCCCGCTGTGGATCTGTTCCATAAACGTTCAGGACCGTCAGGACCGTCAGCAGTCATGTCTTTGCACAATTGCAAATGAATGATAAAGTGACATGAGAGGTTAGAAAGCTGCAGAGAACAATAGTTAAGTCAATTTCTCGTCTAAGAAATGTCAACTAATGAACTAATGATGAACATATTGTAACTATTATTCTACAGTAATGATGAAACGGGTCACTTGTTAATGTTGAAGTGTTTCCAGTCTGTAGGTGTCATCTAGTTCCAGGCAGGAGGGTTGAGGACCACCACAGTGACTCTGACACACACTCATCTAACGACACACACAGACCTGCACACTGGCCTCAAATGGACGCTGTCCTGTGACACACTGACACACACACACACACACACACACACAGACACACACACACACCTACACACACACACACACACACACACACACACACACACACACACAGACACACACACACACACACACACACACACACACACGCATACACACAGTTTACCTGGACTGACTCTGACCTGGTGGCACAGGGTCATGTTGAAGCAGAGGTCAGCTCAGAGTCTCCACAGCCTCACATGTGTTTCATGACTTGAGCTGTTACTGTGAAGTAAGTCACAGTGAAGCAGATGACCATGTCTCTGCTTCTCTGACATGGACCACACAAACTTTAGCTTCACACAAACTGGCAGAAACAAATATTATATTTCATCTCTGAGACTAAACTTTATTTTTCAAAACGAATTATAACATATATGAAAACCCTATGGACAACAGAGCCAGCAGTGAATTACCAAAAGGCTTACTGAGATCAGACTGTTCTCCTCGGGACGATGGCGCACATTTATGGTGCAAGGTAAGGGACAACATTAAGACTACTGAGAAGTCGGCAGAGGCTAAAGACAGCATCAGCCAATGATAAGCCGGCGCTGGTAACTAAGAGAATAGCTGTATTTCTTTCTTATCACTCTCCTAGGCTAACAACTAGCGTACCAAAGCTAGCTCAACGGACATGGAAACATGGCCCATACTGTTCACGGTGCTGTTTCAACACTTATAAAAGGTTTGACTTGAACGACTTTATGGACTCTCTCACATATAAACAAAATGTTGACATTACAGAAGTTGTAGGTGCGGTTTCATACAGAAGAGATATTCACTATGACACAATCTGTACAGTACAGCGTCAATGAGATGATGAGCATTATTAGCCCTTAAATGCAAACTCATATACCTCAGGCTGCTAACCACCAAGCACTTATGTAAACCACATTAAACCATATATTCAAATCATATTGATTGTGACCTTTTAGGAACATTTTGTTAAAAATAACACAAAATATGTTTTTGTCATTTATGAAATTGTACAATTATTTATTGATGTAATGAAAACTTTTTTTTTTCCGCCCCAAATTCATCAACAGTTCTCAGTGTAGACTGATCCCTCTGCTCTGCACTAAACCTGTAACCAAGGTAACAACAAGCCATTAAAAAAGGCTTCTCCATCACTGTCTGTATTTATTCATTGTAACACTGAGAGTTCAGTGAGACAACAGAGCTTTTACTTTGAAAATCAAGTGCCCTGTTTCTATATCCTATTTTAAGGTAGTGTAGGTATGCCAGTGTTTAGCCAAGGAATACCAGTTGTTAGCCTAGCATTGCTAATGACCAGCAAAGCAGAGGGTGATAAGGAAGAGATTCCACCGGCCTCTCGTTTAGCTGGTTTCAGCAGGGATGTAGCCTCCGCTGGATTTCTTCACCCAGTGCAATACACAGTGACCGGCTGATCAATTCAGGAGCCGGACTGTGATCGGCTGAGATGACCACTGGTCTCAGCAGGCACAGGAACCTTACATGTGTACAAAGAGATGTTGTTTAAACTGACCACATGTTTGATATCTAAATGGTTGGACTTTCTTGCCTGAATAATATCAAAAGTTAACAAAGACTTAGTTTCAGAACAGGTCTGATGGGCAGGCAGAAGTATCTGTATTTTGCTTCTTATTCCCATGCAGCCCATCACTCCCTCAGGTGTCGTGGAGCGCTCCCAATGTAGCAGTCCTTATTGCTTATGTTTGCCCTGTTTGTATGTGTTTTAGTATTTGTTGCATTTTTAGATTTGGAGTGTGTTTCCCTTCATGTTTGTGCTTTTCCTCTTGCATGTGCCTTGTCCTTCGAGCCCACAGTGTTCACTGTCTGTTACCTGATTTCTGCCGTTGATCTCCATGTGAAGCGCTTACATGCAACACAAATAACATGCATTTCTGTGAAATTGTACTGCACAATTTAACTTGAGCTATCGTGTCCGTGTGTGTGTTGTAGCGTGGTCTGTGTATACGCATGTCAGTGATCAGTGATCGTGCAGGGCCTCATGGCTAAGGGTGAGAGTGCTGCCTCTGGATTTTCTCCAGTCCATGTTCTCTGCCTTCACTTCAGTCCGCTGGACGTCGCTGGTCTGCTTTTCACATCCACGCTCTGCTAACACCGTCCACGACACACACACACACACACACAGAGGTGAGGCAGTAAAAATACCTGGCAACCTGCCGCTGCGGAGAATTAGCTGAGCCCAATGAACGTCTGAGAACGATGCAGCGAGCAGACTCTGGGCACATGCACACTCACACATGCTTACATGCTCACACACACTTACATACATGTGACATGTTCAAGTACATACGTGGGAAAGAATGAACATGCATATTCAAAGACACTCAAAAATTATAATTATGTACAGTAACATTAACAGACTCAAAAAACTACTGTGTAATATACCACTACACCTCAACATGTACACATACATGTAAGTGCATATACATTAAAAACACTATCTGAGACCTAATCGACCACTGCATCCGCAGATATTCAATATTCCATTAGAACACACACACATCCTCATAAATACTCTTTAATATACAACGAAAAACATAAACACACACACATAACACCCCTCGCCACCCTCCTCCACATACACGCACACACACACACAGGCGTGGGCGAGGTGGTAAGGAAGACGTGTGTAAACCAGCGTGGGAAACTGTGGAGCTGTGTGGGTTTAAGGCGGAAGCTGCTCAGTTCCCACTGATGGACTCATGGTGTGACGAGTGTGTGTGTGTGTGTGTGTGTGTGTGTGTGTGTGTGTGTGAAGTGGGGTCTATCCAATTGATTAGAATCCCAACTGGTCCTAAATTTGCCCACTCTACCGCTACATGTGTGTGTAGCGTGTTGTGCAGAGAGAGAGGGGTGGATGTGTGTTGTTCCTGATCAAACACACACCTCTGTGAGTCAAATTGATTCACTGTCTCTTTGTAGGAGCAGGACACTGATAATTGGGTTTCAGATGAATTCTGTTAGCTGCAACTCAACACCTCACTGTGTGTCCTCTGTGTATGAAATCTGATTACAGCGTGGTCAGGAGAGAGGACAAATCAAGCATCATAACACCTGTGTGTGTGTGACGTCACTGACACATGGTGGCTTCCCTGTGTTCATGTAAAGGTTGACCAGAGTCTGCAGTCACACAGGTAACAGCTTATCAGCGAGGAGGAGGGAGGCGCAGCAGGTCCAGGAGTTACAGGTGACACTTAGGAGTCGTCTGCCTTCAATGTGACACGGGAATCTGAATATTACCATGTGCCATTTCCTGTGCATAAGATTTAAGGACAACTACAAACCAAACATCCAAGATAAAGTGAAAGAAATTCTCCAGATCTAGACGTTTGTTCACCCTGTGAGTTGGCTGTGTTGAAAAGTTTTCTACGCTTTTAGTTGGACTGGATTTGACAGGCATCTCTGAGAAAGTTGATAGTAGCATCTTAGAAGAAACTGTGGTCAAATAATAAACTGGGGCTCAGATAATTAGGTCCCAAATAAAGACATGGACAAAAAAGAACTTGCACATGACAAACCTCCTGAACCCCAGTGAAAGAGGAGTTAAGGACAAGCAAAACATTTTGTTACATAGTATTTATTTGGTGAAATACACCCGTAAAAACCTTAAAACCACATAACCCCCTTTATGTTTAGGACTGTTGAAAAATAACCACAGAAACCTCTATGATCATGTGCACAACCAACTTTTCGATTAATATATTCTGCAGTTCCTACTGCAACCCAATAGGTGCGTTGGAGACTGACTCACTGAAAACGCTTCAGTCTCATGAAAAGTCTTCCATCTTCACTCTCCACTAATATCTCCATCAGTGTCTGTTCCTTTCTCCTCCCCTGAGGCCTCATAGTTGCGTCCGCACCAAAACGTGGGAATTTGCGTTCCTCCGCGCCAGCTACCATGGAATACATGTATGCATGTTTCTAATGGTTATAGTTGATTGGCGACATTTAGAGACAATGCAGTATAACATTAGGAATCGGTTTACAAGTCTGTCAGACACGTGAAAACAATTATTCTTCTGAGTTGCACAGCATAGGCACATGGGCCACAGTGTAAACAGTAACACACATGTATGCAATTAAATAAGTGGACATAAAAGCATGTGCAAAATGATGCAATACATGCCCTAACAGCAATGGCAGCTTTGACCTGATTAGAGGACATAGCCAATGGCAGCATTAGAAGGGAACGTGTATTTAGAGACCAAGCAGATTTCTTGGCCGATCTTGATGACTGACTTATCAACAACGATTTCCTAGAGAGTGGCATATTTCCTATTCCCTTACGTGCTGACCACTCTGGGTTTGTTGGCAACAGGGGGATTTCAAAGGGAACTGGCAGACTGGTCCAGACTGTGCCAGTCATCCTTGAACCGTATACGATGTGGTTGACCAGGCTAACATTTAAGTGCAATTTCTTTGCTATAAAGGTTCCATCAGAGGATGAATTTCTTTGTTAATAAAAAGCGTTTTCATTGGATGAACATGCAAATAATATTTGATGCACAAATGTCACTGAGTAATATTGTGGCAAGGTGGCCCATGTTTCATTAATGCTAATAAACAGCATGGTTGGGAACTACAAACTGGCAGGGTGCACAGTGGATGGCTTCCTGGTGAGCACAGTGGCGATCGTACATTCTCAGACCAAGGTTCCAGCTTCCTGTGTATACACCACATTTCAGTATTCTAACCAAGGCTTTGTACATGATCCCTGGCTTTGACATGACCCAGTTTTAACATGTAGCTAGATAACAATAATGGGCCATGAATAGATCCTTGAGGAATGCCACAGGTAATATTTCCATAGTGAAACAAGACGTTCCCAATTTATACAGTGGAGAGTCACTCAGGTAAGACTTGAACCAGTGTAGATCAAGTCCCAGTCTCAGCCATCCAGTGTTTCAGTTGATCAATTAACATGCAATTTCTGTACTATGATACTTTCAAAAACCAGACCGAAACTTTCATAAACTGTTCATAAAGGATATCAGCTGCAAATGTGTTTTGATATGATTCTAAAATTATCAAGATTGTCAGCAGTAAGATTTTATTTTTTTCAGCTGGGGCTGAACAACAGTTGATTTAAAAAAAAAAAAAAAGAAAAGAGGAACAACCCCTGAAGAGAAAGACTTGATAAATAATAAGAGGAGGAAATTTTCATGCTATTCGTTGTCCTTCATATGTCTGACTGAGCTATCAGTTATAAAATAATTCACTTACCTGTGTATTTACTATTATAGCGTGCATTTTATAGCACTTTTTACTTTTTTAAAAACGTATTTTCTTCCTCTTTAGTAACTGAGTTTGCATGGTTCAATAAAGTTCAGATCTAAACCTGATATGAACTAAAAACCTGTGATATCACACTGTGCAGTAAAATAAATTGAGATGGTGAGATTTGGACTCTAATCCTGCCAATTTTCTGAACAAAAAAGGACAGAAATGATTCAACACTCAATGTAAGAGACTTCAGGGAGGGTGATGAATAAGAGCGTTTATGCTCTTACATGGTTCTTGTGCAGTTTGAGTGGATGGAAGGACAAAATGCAGAGAAAGCATCAGTTTTATTTTTGTAATGAATATCAGAACAAAAAGTAAGCATTTTAATCTCTGACTTCTGATAGTGATGTCTCATTATTTTTTACTTATTGAAAAACTGAGAGAGAAACCTAATATGGCCGTGTGCCATGACAATGACATTAGTGAGCACAGAGGGTAACATCAGGCGGCCGCAGTCTTCACATTCCTGAGAGGACGACCACCAAATGGGCCTGATGCTGAGTGGAGCAGCATGTGTGACATCTCTGACAGACACACCACACACCACACACACACACACACACACACACACACATGGACCAACACAAATATGTGCATGTGCACTCAGCTCTTCTGTCTTTCAGTTGGCTTGGTTCTTAAAGAATGTCAGCAATTTGTGTTTGGAGTTTTAGTGCTCTGTGACGGTCCAGATCTGACATCCCAAACCAGAGGTGTCAGGACACCCAAAGTGGTGGTTTAGAGCTTCAAGTCTCTAATCATCCTTTAAATGAGATTTGTATCATTTTAAAAGGTCAAAAAACTGTGACCTGGAGCAGCCTTTCGCTTTTCATATTGAAAACAGAAAACAACTGGTCTGTGTCACCTGTGAGGAGCATTGCAGAGAAAGGTACTGAGACAGAAAGTGAGAGCTGAATGAAGAGGCAGGTTAGGGTTAAGTGGAATGAGTGAGAGACAGAGGGAGGGAGGGAGGGAGAGATCAGGCAGCGAGCAGGAGGGAAATAAATTGAAAAAGCAGAGAGTAATACGGGGTCTTGTAGGAATTTTTTCAAAAAGGAAAAGAAAAAAGTGGGGCTGGTGGAAAAGGGAGACACGGCATCGTGTTCAGAGCTGTTGTGTTTCTTTCGGTCCCCTTCTTCAAAGGGACGCTGGGCCCTGATGACTTTACCATATGCTGCTCTGGGGGTTAGAGCTGGAGCACAGCTCTGCACAGCACCATCAGGAGCTGGAGCTGCAGGACGGGGGCTGAGCAGGCAGGTCCAGCATGGCACTCCAGGTGAACCTGCAGACAACACGCAGCATGTTGACGGGCTGCCTGCTGATGACAGAGAGACCCAACAACTGCCGCTCCACTGAACTGAGAGAGTGTTTCAGAATGAAGAGGTGACAAGGTGTGATGATGCAATGGGCTTTGAAACTCTGCAGCCGTGGTACTTTGCGATGACTTGAAATTCACAGTGTAGACTGGTTCACTGGCAACGGAGCTTAAACACAAAATAACTTTTCTTTTGAATGATTGTTGAATATACTGGTTGCTACCTGTTATATAACATCCACCACATATTAAATCATTCAAAACTCATTCATAGATTAGCTTTAAAGTTTACTTTTGTGTAAGGAAATAGGAGCTATAACAATATTAGATACAGGCTGGTGACAAATCAAAGGAAAAACCTAAATAAAGTGTTTTAGTAAGGTGTTGAGCCGGAACAGCTTCACTGCTCCTTTGCATTGATTCTTCTAGTGTCTGAACTCTACTGGAGGATGAACTCCATTCTTCCTAAGGATATTCCCTCATTTGGTGTCTTGATGATGGTGGTGGAGAGTGCAGTCCAAAATCTCCCATAGCAGTTCAACTGGGTTGAGATCTGGTGACTGTGAAGACCTCAGCATATGATTCACATCATTTTCATACTCATCACACCATCAGTGACCCCTGGTGTCCTGTGGATGGGGACATTGTGGTCTTGATTCTCCATCTGTTCCTATTATTCATATTTTTCACAACAGGATAAAACCATCTTCCCTCTGCAGCAGGTGAGTGACAGCTGAGCACATTGCTTGGACGCACACTGTCACCTTCTGTAGTGCACTACTGAGTGCAGAATGTCATACCTTATACACTGCCTGAGCAATCACGTACACTAGGTATGTGCGAGCCGGTGTAAACAGGAAGCAGATTGTCTACTCTGAAGTTGATTAGTCGCACAAAATACTATGAACGAGGAACAGCAAAGACAGCTGCAGTGTTAGAATGCAGAATTTAACTGAACAACAGCTGCTAGCAGAGACAACAAGGGCAGTAACACTTGTATTTCATTATTATGTTGCTTTTACCCCTTGTAGTCGAGGCTGATGAGAGCCAATCAGGGAGCGACCGTGGGTGTCTATGTCATCGTTTTCAAAGGTCTGTGTTTGGGTGGGAGGCACAAAAAAATAACGTAGCGAAAGAAATGAGTTTTAAAACAGATATATAGTATTTTGGATGTAGCCTCGGTGCTGTGTTCATCTTGTATTATAGAACAGAGGGTGCAAGCTGGTGTCTTTCTTTAATGCCTCCAAACTGTGAAAACTCACAGCAGGAGAAATCCCTGTGACCTCACCTGAGCTAACCAACAACCTGCACAGTGATATGCTCCAAACCTCCTGTTTGGCTGTTGGAACTCAACAGATATAACCAAGTATTTTGTTCAAACAGATTTTGCACCAATGAAATTACAAAACAGACATCATGTCACAACCAGCAGGAGTTTTTTTGTAAACAAAGTTTCTGGTTAAATCGGGGGGGGGGGGGGGGGGGGGGGGGTTGAACAAACAATAATTTGACTCCATCCCAGGCCATCCTCATGCAAACCATCATTTTTGCCGGCTAACCCCAGTTGTTGATGTAACAGGTATCAGTAACAGTTATAGATTTGGTCGCTACATCTGGGAGGAAAATTATTCAAATCACAAAATATTCAAATTTGTGAAGAAAATGCTCAATAATGACAATAATAATATATTTCGCAATTGCATGGAGAAAGTTTGCTACGTGTGCCGCCACAGTCACAGCAGAAATATTTAAATATCTATATTTACATAGATTTATAATCATATTATGTCTACAAGTTAACAGAACATTAGGTGAAGGGCAGTAGTTTTCCACTCTCTCTCTCTCTCTCTCTCTCTCTCTCTCGTTCTGCTTTCTGGTTACTAGTCTTCACTCTGTCTGTCACTGGTTTAAATTCACTATTACTCACCAAAACACAGCTTGTGAATCCTTGAGGTTTAACAAATGTGTTTCCTTCCTCATAAAACATTTGCCAAGTCAACAGTTTACATCCATTTACATCCAGCTTGCGGTCTTCTTCTTCTTCCCTCCCTCTTCTGGCTTATTGCTGTGTATTGATATGACTTGTTTAACAAGAACTAAATTAATAGAAATGTTGATGACGATGATGACTTTACAATATCCTGCATAGACTTGACCTTTGATCCCTGAGTGGTGGTGTGACCCACAGGAAACTGAGGTGTAATTTTGGTGCTAAAACCATCAGAAGGACGTTTCTGCCTCCAAACATACAGTATTTTCAGTCATTTTCCTCTTGCCTTGCATAGGCTCCTGCGTGGCCAGTCCGTATTTAGGCAGAACTAGAGCAACAGAGGAATGCTCCTTGGCGGGACTGATGCCTGAAGGGTGTGGGAAGTTCACAGGGTGGGAGGACGACAGTTTAACGGGGCGAGACAAGGCTGTCAATCGGACGCATTATCTCCGCTCCTCCCCTGTTGGCGGGCCACTCACCCCTGGGTGGTGACAGAGGAGGTCGCTCATATCTGAGAAAGGCTGATAACCCTGAGAACCCACACAGCAGAGACCCTCAAGTCCAAGCCGATGGACTGACAGCACATTCACTGCTCCACACACACCTTCTCATCTTTCTCTTCTTCTCAGTGTGGGAGTTCTCAGACTCAACAGTAGTCTGGCTCATATACCAGCCTCTATTGTTTTAAAAGGTCCAGGCAGGTATTTCATATTTTGAAGGTGCTGAGACTCCAACCACTCTGAGCATTACACACATGCATTTTAAAGTGGTGGATTCAACACCAGACACAGTTCGATTCAATTCAGCAAAAGTGTAGATTACAGTATATATTCAGTGACAATATTCTTTTTTTTCACATCAAATGCTATTGCCTTTTGAATAAGTTCACTCCTAAAATATGTGTGCATGGCAACTACAGTACAGTTAGAGTAAGAGTGAGGTAACTAAAACACATCCATCCACCACCTTGACTTCCACACCTCACATGTGGTCTCACTGAGAAAAAGGAGTGTGTGAGTGCAGTGCTATTGTTGGTCTGAATTTCATTACATAATGACATTATGGCTAATAAACCTCACCATGCTTGCTTGGTAATTGTGAGCATGTTAGCATGTCGACATTAACATTGAAATCAAGGCACCTCTGTTCTTAAGACTCTTTGTGTGTATCAGGGTTAGTCATGGTGCAAAATACATCATTTGTGTGATTCATGTAGATGCAATGACCTTTGTGAATGAGGGTGGGGGGTGGGATGTTACTTAGCCTGAGTTGTTTTGATTTAGCGAACGCTAGCCATCACAATTTGGATGTAACGTTCAGTGTTAACATTATTTTCATGGAGTTAGCTAAAGTTAGCTAGCATACTTGCTATCCAATTTCCACTTGTGTAATGTTAATTAAATTAGGGCTCCAGGACCTTATTGTTAACAACATTACCATTTTGCCAAAGTACCACCTTAATGTTAACGTTAGCCCCTGACGGTCATTTTCATTAAGCTATGATAACATTAGCAAGGCTAATAGTGTCACCACAACATAATGAACCGATTTGCTTTTGGATTTGTTTTAAATCATGAGACTAACCTATGCCATCATATTTAAGACCTGTCCTTTAACTGACCATAGACCCCTGTGCACTGAGCTAAGGTAAACACACCCTGATCCTATCATAATGGACATACAGAGACGGAGGTGGTCCTGATCATCACGATGAAATATTGGTCAGTGTTAAGTTAAATGAGGTTTGGTTGACTAAGTGGGACTGAGTCTGTCTTCACTCAGGTCATTTGTTCTAATTTGGACAGTGAACTCTTGTCATGTTGTAGGACCCTCTGCTTGTGTCTGTGCTTATCAGCTGACTGAAATAGTTACCAGGGTTAACAAGGAGCTCAGTGTGACACCTGGCCTGTGTGACCTCGTAGCCAGCGCACTGACAGACTGTGTGCTGCACGTTCTGGGATATTGATCAGTCAGTATCATTCACCTCTGATACGACTGAGTTAACCACATCATCTAAAATCATCAACAGTATCAGTGTCCAGTGATGGTATTTGTACTGTAATAACACATTTTAAAGTACTAAGACAAAATAGAAGCAGCTTTAACATGAAATGTTTTACCTTTATCTTTGGTCATTGGATTTTAAAGTGAATCACAATGCAGGAAAATAATTCAATATATTTACTCAAGGAAAAGTACAAGTACCTCAAATTTGTACTTCAGCACAGTACTTGAGTATTTTCTTTTCTTGTTTCTTTATACTTGTACTCGACATTTCAGAGGGAAATATAGTACTTTTTACTGGTTTAGATTTTGGTTACTTTTCAAATTAAGATTTGACTTACAAAAGACATGAAGAGCTTTTCCTTTTGATTATTCCAGTAATTACAATTAGAAAACTGCTGGTTGACAAAACAAGACATTTGAATGTGTCAGTTTGGATTATGAGTAACTGTGATGTGCAATTCTCCCTATTTTCAGGATTAATCAAGAACTGAATCACCAGACTCATCTATGATGTAGATAATCATTAGATGCAGCCTGATATAAAATAGTTTAAATTAGCTCCAACTCAACCAGCTGCACTAGTAAAATGCTGTTTACATATTAATGCATCAATAATAGTAATAATCAATGATATAATATATAATAGTATAACACTGACAGGGAAGATTCTTCTGTAAACATCCACTTTTTCCTTTGGTACATTTTCCTGGTTCAACTGACAAACGTTTACTAAAGTAACATTTTCTGTGCAGGACTGTTACTGGAGATATTTATTATTTTCATTATATAATATAGTATTTTAATACAGTGTTTCTACAGTGTGGTATTAGTAGTTTTACTTACAGTACAGTTTTGATGGTCATGCCTCCATTTGTTTGTTAATTTGTTGTTGCAGAGATAAATGGGTTGGTCAGGGGTTGGTATGGCTGTTGTCCTCTCAGTGTGTGTGTGTGTGTGTGTGTGTGTGTGTGTGTGTGTGTGTGTGTGTGTGTGTGTTGGGGGTGGGAGCGGGCTGTACCAGTTGATACATCTGATGTGAGACGAGTTGGCTCTCTGACAGGAACTGTCACTAGAATAGCAGGGGGGTCCTTATCAATCAACCCCCTCCGCCAGCTGCCAATCAAAAGTCTTTACCATGGCAACCAGGGTCCTGTTATCTACACAGCTGTCAGCTCTCTCTCTCTCTCTCTCCCTCTCTCTCCGAGTTTGGACCTGAACGGGACGAAACATCAGACTCAGAGCAGAATCAGACGGATCTGAGCGGAGCTCCAGGGACCAGATGCAGGCTGTGATGGGACGACGTCCCTCTGTCTCAGTGTGTCTCCTCTTTTAAACTGCACGGCTGTTCTTGGTTTAATGTGTGTCTACATTTGAAGAATGACTAATGGGGGATTGAAAAACACCATAGCGGGGTAGAAAGTCTGCTGTGTCCATAAAACAAAATGTGACAAAGAGCAATGGAGACAGACTCACTGAATAAAATCGTGTGACCTAAACATCACTCGTCACTTCCAGTGAAGGGACGAACACACCAGATGTGTGTGGAGACTGGAACCTTCCTCACATTAATACACAAATATATTGTTTTTCTCACGGTTTTCCATCACCTCATCTCGTTGTGTTTTGGTTTAATGGCTCCCACTGGAGAATAAGCTCCACCAGCTTTTAATCTCCATCAACCAGTCACCTCACATTCACACAGCAGCAGTGGATGTTACTCTGTCTTCTAGGAATGATGTTCATATACAACTAAACTATCTTGATCTCTGGCTGGATCATATTCACATTTTTCCTTTCTTTTCTTTTTTGGATGAGTAAATGAAGCACTACGTGTATTATCAGCAGCAGAGGCAGGAGGAGCTGGTTGTGGTGTCCCACCAGAGACCAGGTTCACATGCAAATAAAGTTTATTGAATTGAATTGAATTGAACAAACATTGATTCATATTTTATTTGAATGATTTAATAGAAATTTGGTTCAAATACTCTAAGTATAGACTGTGTGTGATCCTTTGAGATGTTTTCCATCCACAGGGACAGAAATATTCACAGTATGGACATAGACTGTGTTCATCACTGATGGTTGCATCAATCAGTTTGCCTGTATATAAAGCTGTTGGGTCTTTATCGGCTCTCAACAGCTTCATATGACAAAACAAACAAGCTAATGAGCTCCTTACAGTCTCATCATTCACTGCGTGGAGAGTTTTCATGAGCATTCAGGTTCTAAATGCTGCTTCAGACCAAGAATAAATCTGGAGCAAATAACAAAGAACTAATGTAAAAGGAAATGATCTGTAAACATCAGAATCAAACTCTGACTGCATCCGCTTCACCAATGAATGACTGACAGAGGGAAAGACAAAAAGGTGGAGAAATATGGTCCCCTGTTTCTCTTTCCTCTTTTCTTATTCTTTTCTGTCATCAACACACACACACACATTGACACACACTCACACACACACTGCGCTACAGTCACAGAGGGAGCAAGGCAACCTGTGGCCTTTGTTTAACAGCAGCAGAATGAATATGTAAAGAAGAGCTCATAAATAGAGAGCTGAAAAACCCCCAGCTGAGGCTGCTCTGGGCCGGCCTCCAGCCACACACACACACACACACACACACACACACACACACACACACACACACACACGCTCTCTCACACACACACACACACACATACACTGGTCCTTTCAGGCGAAGACAAGCAGCACTCAATCAAAGGTCTGTAAGGGAAATAGTTGTTAACAGATCAATCACCTGTAGGATGAGACCAACAGAGGAACAATCCATCTATGGCTGAAGCTGTATGCTAATGAGAGAAGTCACTGCATCACTGCTAACACACACACACACACACACACACAGAGGGAGAGAGAGAGAGAGAGAGAGAGAGAGTTTTGGAATGACTGTCACTAAGCTTCATAGATTTCTGCTGTTAATTCTTCACCTCCTCTGATTTGCAGTATCACACTTGTTTAAAGGAGCAGTCTGTTAGGAAACACATCGGGCAACATGTGAGAAGCACTAATATGGACACTTTCGTTCTGAAGGGCACAAACGAGTGATTCAAGGGAATGAACTCATTTCCTCAGATTTACATGAAGCTGTCTAAACGTTAAAACACTGTTTTCATGTGACAACAATTAGCGTCTCCAGGTGTTCATAGTAGAGAGCTCCGTCCACAGAGAGACACCTGAACATAAGAACAGCTCATCTCCTCTGGAGTGAGACAGACAGCTGCTGATAACATCTGTATTTCACAGTCAGGACAAAATCAGCATAAATCCAGGTTAATAACAACACCCTCACTGTCTTTTATTGCAGCTGAATTCACCATAGTTGTTTCTATCATCCGACAACTGAACAAAGACACTACATGTTAACCAGCAGTCATCCCCAAGCTGCTGCTCTGCAGAGGTGAAGTCACGCAGGTACAGTGACATTCAATAAGAGGGATTACAGGAGCAGTACGAGTGGACTGTCACTCAGCTCCGTCCCTCACTGAGCAGCTTACGGCATCATTTATTAAAGTCTCACTTAACTTTCACACGCACCGAAAACACCAAAGCTGCAGTTTTTTTTTAGACTCACACACTCACACACTCTGGAAGAACTCAGATTTGGGGAGAGAAACACAGTTTCAGTCTGGATCAGAGATAAATTTAACTGGTTTCATGTGAATTCTCTGAATTTTCTCTGCGGAATGTACAAAATTCACAGATGGTCCCGACCTGTCATACGAGTCACGTACAGACATCTGGGAAAGACATATTTATAACTCAGACAAAACTTACTGTGAAATTAATATTCTTTTCACCATACCATTGTCACAGTTTTCCAACTTACTGAGATGGTTTTTTTTTCTGAAATTATGATTTTATTTGCCATATTTTGGCAGCAGCAGTAGTCGTTAGATTCTCAGATCATCTCTGACACCTACAACAGGTTATAACACTGTCTCGTCTAATGTCTCTGTGACTGTCACATGACTTGCTCTCATATTAGTCACAGCTTTGCTTTTAGTTAGCATCCAATGTCGTGTTACTGTAAATCAACCCCTGTTTGCTGATTTCTGACAGCAGCACTTGAAACTCGGCAGCGTGAAATTCAGCTTTTTACTCTTTGCTAACATTTGTGTGAATGAAACGAACGGAGCAGAACAGTTTGATCTGAGTTTGTTCACAAACATTCAGCTCTTCATGAACAGATGGATTTCCTCAGGCCGAAAAAAAACATTTAAATGTGTGCAGTTAAGAGAGTTTGGCGAATCGAACAAACCACACAGAAAACCGTCAGAGAGCTTTAGGATAAGAATATGAAAATACTCTCACGTGAAGTCTGATGTCTGCTGTGAAACCCAGAGTCAGGTGAAGTAGTTCCAGTGAACGGCGTTGTTGCTGTGTTATGAGGATTGTCTGAAAGAGCAACTTCACACAGTCTGATAATCTGGTGACAACAAGCTTTTCCCCCACATCCTCTGCAGCTGTGATGCACTGTGGCACAGGCACACAGCTGGATGTGGTCACGGGACAACACACCTGGCCGTAAACAGCTGGGATCTTGGATGTGGTCAGAGGTTCAACCAACGTATACCTTTCAACCCATGGAGGCCTGTGAAGCTTCCTTCCGAAATGACTCTTTTTCAATGATGTAAACTGAACAAAGTCAAATCCAGTCATCTCCATGATACTGAGGTGGAGACACGTATCTCCAAACCTGGACTAATGAAACTACTGCATGGGCAGACTTCCCCGGAGAGATGTGAGAACATACTGTTTTCTGTTGCTGTAATTTGGGTGAGCTGAGCCTTTAACATGAGTGATAACATTTTGGTTAGTTGATTCATCTCTGTCAGTCTTGACTGGATGTATACATGTAAATACAGTGGGGTCCAAAAGTCTGAGACCACCTCTCCCATTCACATATAGGTCACAGAGTGACAGCACTGAAGAAAGCCACGAAACTCCTGTGAAATTTGGATCCTGTGCGAGGAGGAAGTGAGAGGACATGATGATTTATGCTGTGACTTGTGTCGCTGTGCGGAGCAGACTTTGTGCAGAATGGCCTGAATGAAAGAGAGAGGGAGGCGACACACAGAGCATAGCATACATAGCTGAAATAGCTGATGTTGACTTGTTTGTGTAGATGTATGTGTGTGTTTGTGTGTGTGTGTGTGGTCGTGTGTTTGTGTTGAGGTACAACCACTCTCTGCTGTTTGTCTCCAGTGTGTGGAGCTCCGCCAGTCTCTGTGGATTCTCCTTCTCCTCTGTCCTCCATCTCCCTCCACTGCTCCTGTGTCTCACTCTTCTTCCTCATCTCCTCCTCTGTCTCACTCTTCATCCTCATCTCCTCCTGTGTCTCACTCTTCTTCCTCATCTCCTCCTCTGTCTCACTCTTCATCCTCATCTTCTCCTCTGTCTCACTCTTCTCCCTCATCTCCTCCTCTGTCTCACTCTTCTCCCTCCACTCCTCCTGTGTCTCAGTCTTCTTCCTCATCTCCTCCTGTGTCTCACTCTTCTTCCTCATCTCCTCCTCTGTCTCACTCTTCATCCCCATCTTCTCCTCTGTCTCACTCTTCTCCCTCCACTCCTCCTGTGTCTCACTCTTCTTCCTCATCTCCTCCTGTGTCTCACTCTTCTTCCTCATCTCCTCCTCTGTCTCACTCTTCATCCCCATCTTCTCCTCTGTCTCACTCTTCTTCCTCATCTCCTCCTCTGTCTCACTCTTCTTCCTCATCTCCTCCTGTGTCTCACTCTTCTTCCTCATCTCCTCCTGTGTCTCACTCTTCTTCCTCATCTCCTCCTCTGTCTCACTCTTCTCCCTCCACTCCTCCTGTGTCTCACTCTTCTTCCTCATCTCCTGCTCTGAGTCTCACTCTTCATCCTCATCTTCTCCTCTGTCTCACTCTTCTTCCTCATCTCCTCCTCTGAGTCTCACTCTTCATCCTCATCTTCTCCTCTGAGTCTCACTCTTCATCCTCATCTCCTCCTGTGTCTCACTCTTCTTCCTCATCTCCTCCTCTGTCTCACTCTTCTTCCTCATCTCCTCCTCTGTCTCACTCTTCTTCCTCATCTTCTCCTCTGAGTCTCACTCTTCTCCCTCCACTCCTCCTGTGTCTCACTCTTCATCCTCATCTCCTCCTCTGTCAAAATCCATTCTTACACCAGAGGCCGATATATTCTGCCTTTTAGTCCCTAATACGGCTCAAGCTCTAAAAACACTGAACACATTTCCCATGATGCAACAAACATAATCATCTTTGTGCTACACCATTTGTCTACTCTGCAGTTGGTGCAGAAAATACTACGAACGATGAACAAATGAGGAACAGCAATGAAGAAAAGTAAGACCAGAGGTTTCTTAGCAACAGCTGCTTGCAAAGACAACATTATTCATGTTGCTTTCACCACTGGCAGTCAAGGATGACACCAAAGCTAATGCTATTTGTTTTCGTCCAGAAAAGAGTCACGTGACAGGAGTCACCAGAGTTTGCAAACTCAAACAGGGCCAGCAGCGTTTCCAGAAGACTCAAAAACTCAAAAGTAGTGTAGAAAGACGTAAATGTAGCAGAAGTGATGCACAGGATGTTGTTTTAGGGTCTTGCTAACTCCAGAGTAGTGTGGATGCCAGGCATAAAGGTGATGTGTTTATACTAACTAACGTTAGTGTGAATGTAGCCATGGCTTTAAATATTTGTTATTTAAAGCTGTGTAGTTCTCCTTATGACAATTAAGCTTAACTTTATATGTAAAATAGCCTATAATAGAACTGATAACATTTCTCTGACATCTCAAATATCCACAGTATGAAAGCACCACTTGGTTTTCAGCAATCATTTTTATGATAATTGTGAGGATCAACAAAAACATTTCACAGATGATATTTGAATGAAAATGTAAAACTCCTCCTGCAGCATATTTTCTCTCCCTCATCTCTCCATTCATACCCCCCCCCCCCCCCCCCCCCCCCCCCCCCCACTCCCACCCGTTGCCACCAGTTATTATTGTGGCCAGCTAGCCACTGCTGATGCTGTAATCATCATAGCTGTGGTGGCCCGCTCATTACACCAGGGCTGTGCTGTGATTTGGACAAATTGCGATGAGATGTCTTCGCTTCTCCACGGGTGAAAAACACTGGTTGGGACACATGGAGCTGGATCAGGAATAAAGAACGTGGACTGGAGAGGGAAGAGTGAAAGATGGAGAATGCAATGTCTTTTTAAATTCCACGTCTTGTGACTGTGAAGTCATACAGATATGGTGAGTCACACAGTCTCAGTGAAAAGATGCTGAATACATTATTACTGCTCTTTCATGCGTGCCCCTGCAACATGTTTAAGAGTCTGTG
Source organism: Seriola aureovittata (assembly GCF_021018895.1). Classification (NCBI taxonomy): domain Eukaryota; kingdom Metazoa; phylum Chordata; class Actinopteri; order Carangiformes; family Carangidae; genus Seriola; species Seriola aureovittata. The sequence continues at coordinate 2,501,481 of NC_079377.1, forward strand.
TGTCACATGTCACATGTGGACATTTCTTGAAGTTAAAGATGCTAAAGATGGAGGCTAATGTGACGTTATTTAAGTCTGGTCAAAAGTTCTTTCAGCCTATAATTATGATATAATTACGGTTCTTGATATTCAGTAGCAAACTAGATAACCTGGACAACTAGTGTCGCCACCTTGACTTTTGAATGTCAGCTAGGCTGATGTGCTAATTCTGTATTATAGATTCATGGGAAAATTAGCCAAATATCGTCTGGACATTAACAAAGGCGTCGGCTATCAATCAGCAATCACTCTGACCATCGCTGATCACTGTGATCATTGTCTGATGGTAGGCCACAAGCCTAAACTACATATATTGTAGAAAAGACATAAGACTAAAGCATGCAGTTTTCCTCTTCTTCCCATTTTCCTGCTTTACATGAGCGCTACGTTAGCATGGCCACTTTGCTTTATTGTGTGATACTTGACACTTTGGCACGAGCACTGGTCTTCATTTCCCCACCTGTCATAACCTCTGAGTTAACTGACAGGATTATTGTTGATTATTTATGGGCTATTATTTTAATTTTATTTTTTCTTTGGACAGTTGTGTATTTTCCCGTCTGCTTCAGTAACTGACAAAAAAAACAAAGGTGCTAAGACTGATTTGCAGGAAGGAGCAGAGTTTCTCCCTGAATTTGCATGAAAACAAAACAAAACAAACAAACAAAATAGCATATGCATATAGATGAAATATCTGCATGTCTGCTCTCAGCACGTCTGAGGTTTTGTTTATTGCTGATAAGACTTGCTGGTCTTTCATTGAAGCAGTTGTGAAGACACAACACATCTGCAAGTGCATACTGACTCAACCAGTCTGCTGGATGATCCTACCTCCCTACACTGCTCAAGGATTGATGTTACAAGTGGTGGATCGGTTTGGAAAGAAACGCTTGTACTTTAATTTACAGGTCTTTCTTGTGTATCTCCATTGAGAACCTTTCTCTGCTGTTGACATTTTCTTCTCAAACTAACAAGCCAACACTGGCAGATGTTCTACGGTTCCCTATATTGTGGCCTCAGTGACAAAGGGGCCTGAAGCTACGGCCAAGTCTGATGTTCTCAACACTGTGAGCCACTCATCTGTATTCTGTATTCTGCTGGGTGTTTGCTTTCCTCATCTGATGTTACACATTTTTCACGGGCTACATAGTTGGATGGAACAAGTGTTGAGTTTATGACAGACTCCAGGGCTAAAAGTTGACTGAGGTCAACCTCGCAGATCTGTAGCCGTATCTTCCGGGGCAGGTCCAGGTCCAGAATGTGGCCTCTGCTGAAATCACAGGTTACAGATGGTCAGTTTGCGCTGGGCTCTACGTGGACGGGCTCCACCCAACAAGGTTGGACACACCTCTGACCACAGCTCCACTGGCCAAGCACGGTCAGACCTAGGCGTTATCACCTTGGCCTCAGTCCTGGACAAACCAAATGTTAGTGTGAAATGATGCACAACCTGTAAGAGTTCATGTTTGACTCCTATAAATCTGGAAATCTTTCCTGACCAACTTCTTGTGTTAATGTTGTCTTGAACTGTACAGGTACTCTAAGGATTGTGTTTCAGGAGTTAAGCTGTCATCCACTTCCTCTCAATTTGGTTTGACTGCTACCCATCTGCCTCAGTTAGTGGTTTCCCCTTTCCCAGTATGACATGCATGGATCTGTAATATATTGGAGTTTACTGAGTCTGTTGTCCCATGAAGTTTTAACAGTGCATCAGTGTGAGTCCTACATGTCATAACAACTGTCTCCTCCTTATTTATTATATCTACTTACACTATCTTCTAATGTTCTCTTCCCAAATTTCTAGCATTAATTACTCCTGCCGAAAAAATATCTATGTCATTCAGACCCCTGTTGACTCTTGCTCACCACCTGACTGGCCTCAGTCTGTCAGGCTGGTGACCTTTAACCTTCAACAGTCTTGGGCTTTAAGGAAATGTTATCAATTAATAGCCACTAAAAACAGAAATATTAAATACAACAATACCACATTGTTATTTCTCGATCTACTATCCATTTAATAAACATTTGTGTTATTGAAAGTGTCAATGTAAGTTTGAACAAGGATTTGTCAGACTTAGAACACATGTTTTTATGACTTTGACTCTCTATAGGAGAGACTGTCCTCCATAGGTCGTCAGTGCAGCAGCTTGTCAGAAACCACAGTAATGTTTTATGGTAGTTATGGCAGGAGCCAGGTGACATAGTATAAAAGACGACAAAGTCTATGTTAGGAAGTGGTTGTGGTGGATGGATGACTTTCACACATGAGACCGCTCCACAACCATAACTGTGTCCAACCGGTTGAGGCAGTCGGCCGCCTACCCTGAGTCTGGTTCTGTTGGAGGTTTCTCCTGTTAGAGGGAGTTTTTCCTCCCCCCTGTGACCACGTGCAGTACATTGTGTGAACTGTTGGGTTTCCTCTCTATAATATTGTCAGGTGTTGGCCTTATCCTGTAAAGAAAATATAAATGCACTGCATTTATATAGAGCTTTTCTGCTGTCTTACTGACCACTCAAAGCGCTTTACACTACTAGTCACATTCGCCCATTCACACACACATTCATACAGGGTTTGCTATGTACACAGTGCATCTATATCACACACACTCACAAGTACCTTTAGATAATGTATGTTATGATTGGGCGCAATACAAATAAAATGAATTGAATTTTTATTGTAACCATGATGACGGCGTTCCTGTAACCTTCAGGAAGTAGTTATTTTAACCCTAACCACAAACTTTTCCCAAACCTAACCAAGTAGTTTTTGAGCCCAAACCTAACCAAACTGTGGCCTTCTATGAGCTGAACCACGTGTTATATTGTTACTATGACAACAAAGGGTCTGGTAGGCCTGCCGCCGTAGGGGTGGAACCTATGGGCTGTATCAGAGAATTGGGACAAACAACCTATGTGGTCGGTTAAGTTGGAGGACTTGCCGCTATAGAAAGAAGCTGAGAGCGTCACACTGTCAGCTCTGTTTCAGCTGCACTGCAGATGTGATGTCCTGATGTGTAATTATGTCGTCATCGTGTAGCCGGGAATATAAAAAAAATCACCGCCAAACAACACAGTGAACAAAGTGAGCAGCAGGCTGACGTTAAACACTACAATGAATGAATCCTAACTGCGCAGAAACCTTCCCACCATCCAATCAGCACAGCACAGTGACAACTTAGTCCATTCTGGACAATTAGCTCAAACGTGCACTTGTAGTAACCTAACCACTATTAACACCCAATCAAACCAAAGAGCTGACTGTATTTTTACACCCAGGCTCAAGTCACAGCTCAGCTAATCATAGCAGCATCTGGAAAAGCTGCTATTGTTGTGTTTCATGTATTAGTGACCGTAAAGAGCCTTCATAGGGCCCAATAGACCCTCTGTGGGATCCCAGGGACTAAACACAGGGGCCACAACTGGGAAACAGTTGTATTGTTATGCGTAGAGGCAGACACTCAGGTCTGCCCTTTGAGCGCTGTTGGGGGATCCACCGTTACAGGTAGTTGTGAAGTGTCGCTACTTGTTGAGATGAGGGCCCAGTACACAATGAAGTGCTGCAGGGTACAATGACTTCAAATAGGTTTCAAGGTAAACTCCCTCTGCACAATAGAAGGGCCCGGGCCCATCAGGTCACAGACACTGAGGGCCACGTTGCGTATTGAGCTGTGTATTGGTGATTTGTTGCTTTCAGGGTTTTGAGAGTCGTAAATGAACAGAGTAATAACATGTCTGTGCCACATTTTCCAGTGAAAGGACGGTGAATGGAGGAGGGCCAGGGTGTTGGTGTTGTGTGACCCCGTTGTGATTAAACCTGCACAGCACCCCGGCCCAGTCTGGGGGTCTGGACAGGCCAACGGTCTGAGTGAACTTTAAAAGATGAGCTGTTATTACCACATGTCCTGCTTCCACCTGCTGCTTTACTCCACTCCTGTGTCATGAGGCAACAAGCAGCTTTGAATACATCACTAGTGTCCTCTAGTGGCAGTTTCTGACAAATGCAGGAACACAAATCAACAATATCACTACATCGCTGCACTTATACACGAAGCACAAAGTGAAAACATGTTTTCAGATTAGGATCCAAAAGAGAGTGCATGTGCAAGAACAAGCACAATGATTACTGATAAATGCACTGATAAATAATAATGGATGAACAGACAAATCAAGTGAAGCAGTGTCATCACTGATGTGTTCAGGATTTAAAGGGAATGTTAAAGGGAATTTTTCCTCTTCACTGTCGCCAAGCGCTGCTCATGGTGGGAACTGTTGGTTTCTCTTTATAATATTGTGAAGTCTTAACCTTACCCTGTGATGTTTGTTTTAATTTGGCGCTATATGAATAAAGATTGAATTGAAGAAATTGAATATGTTAGTGGGAGAAAGTCATATAGAATATCACCAGTCTTATCTTTTCAGTAGTAAGACCATTTAATAGTTTTATCCTGAACTGTCACAGCTGCTGGACCCTCCATCAGAGGCGGACTGCTGGACAATACTGTTTCAACTGAAAGAGCACTTGTAAAACACTGTAAAAATGTGTAATGAATGAACTGGGGTTATGAGAAGTTAGATTATTATTCAGGATTGAGTCAGGAGCTGTGGCAGAATCAATGTCAGAAGCTTTGTTTGAAACTGAGTAGATTTTGGCCACAAGTAACTGATGAATAATTTAATGTTTTTGTTTAATTGTATACTTTATATTACTATATTTTTTGCAGTTTTTCTTTCTTTCTACTGCCACTTTGCTGCTGTAACACTTCAAATGTATCCACTGTGAGACTAATGAAGGAATGTCTTATCTTATCTTATCTATGTTATAATAACAATAATAATAATCTTAATTGTCCGTAGATGTGGAAGTTTGGCTTTGGCTTCACAGACACATCAGAAAAAAACACATCACTGTAGCTCACAAACAATAAATACAGCAATAAATTAACATGTACAGAACAGACAACAATAACAGACATGATTCCAGTGTGAATGATGCTTATGAGTTCAACAAAGTTACTGCATTTGGTATAAAGGATTTTTTGTTTTAATTATGTTTATGCTGCATATATTCTTATTCCGACTGCATTCACATCTAGTGTTTTTTAGAGATGACTTAAGTGGCTGGAAATGTTTTCATATTTTGTTTAATGTGGTAAAACATGGTAAATGACAAATGAATGTGCAAAGCAAATACTGATGTGTGGTGCTGCTGCGTTTGTGGAATATATCACACTCATTCTTTTTCATTGCTAATTGAAACCTTATCGTGTTAACATTGTGTTTCACTGTATTTCCTGTATGAAAAATCACCAGGCTGCAGCAAAAAGACCAAACATGTCCCTGAATGACATGAGTGAAGTTAGGATACTATTAAATGGTTAATGATTAACCTTTCACCCTGACAATAGCCTTACATTTCCACTTCCACTTACAAACACACACAGACACACACGGACACACACACACACACACAGACACAGACACACACAAAGACACACTGCTCATTCACATCAAAGCCAACAGGTGGAAAAACACCGTAACACACACACATTGAGGAATGAAAGGCTGCAATCAACATGTGACTGTCTTTAATGATGTGGGAGAATAAACGTGAGCAGTGGAGCAGAAACCAGCTCAGCTCTGGAAACATCTCAGATGCTTATTGGCCAGCCACGTTAGCATACCAGCAACCGTGGCCATGTCTGTTGCCCCAGGGCAAGGCAGTGGTGATTAGCATTTAAAACAGGCCCAGGACTCCCACACTACCCCCACCCACCCCCAGCTCTGGAAGAGTGATGTATGCTGGGATTTTCGGCTGGTCCACCTCTGATATGATGATATGATATAAGGGTCTGATCTCTGAGCTGTCACGCGAGGATAGAAGGTGGAAACAGCTGAGCAGCTCAGGGTTGTCCAACAGAAGAACTGACCCAGGTCCAACTTAGCTGTTAGCAACAGTTTCATTTTTGATCTGAAATGCAGACACGGACAAGGAGACAGAGGTTTAAAGGCAGTTTTATTGAAGACTTGTGGAGTAGCGGAGGCTGGATTGTGAGAGGAGCAGGGCAGGCAGATGTGAACCTGTGCCACAGGCAGACAAAGGTTTAGTTGGGTTCGGGTCAACACAGGAAAGAACAAGGAACTAATGTACTAGTGCTGTCGTGCACCACAAGAGTAGACAATCTGGTGAAGATCCGGGGTTTAAATACTGCAGGGGGCTTTGTGGCCTTGATGAGGTGACGAGTTGCAGGTGTTCAGGTGGGCAGGTACTGGATAGCCACTCCCAGCAGGACAAACACACATGCACGCACACACAGCAAGAACAGACAAACCACACGAGGGAGGGGAAACAGCCTCACCACAACTAACATCATCAGGCTAAACGCTACGCCGGCCTGTGACATACATGCTACAGCAAATTCCCGGTGGGTTACTTTATAGCCTGAACGTTTAGTCCTGGGATGTCTGGGTGTTTTTTGTACATCGATATATAACAGGTACAGACATGTATCAAGTATTTGTAGTATTTCTAGTTTTCCAGTACTGGGTTTCCCAATCCTCCAGCACTCAACAGTGCAGGACACACTAACATGATGTGGGTATCCAGTGGAAACAATGCGCTTCATTATCCTCCCAAAGTATTGAGCTGCAGGCTTCTGTGGTTGTTGTAATGTAACGTAACTGAGCGTCTTGGGTTCCACTAACTGGGTGTATTTAGTAATAAAATAATAAACGGGACATAGAGATGTAGAACAATGAACGGGAGCAATAAGTTGTGACGTGTTAAAAGCGGGACTCCAACACCAACAGCTCCTGCCTTATGGCAACTCATAGGGGACAAACTACCTGAAATATCAAAGCACACAGTAAACACAGTGCAGGACAGTCTGTTACTGTAATTACACACCAGTATGTCAGCCAGATAATCCAAAGTGTGGGACTTATTCAGAGGTTAAAGGGCGACCCTAAGAGGGCAACAACATGCAAAGTCTGAAGGCAAAGATTCACCTAACATTCATCAACCTCGAACCTCATTTTAAAGGCTTGTTATTATGGTATTGTATTTCTCTGTAATGTAGCACAGTGTTAACACTGCTACGTATAACATCTCTTTCTCAGCCCTGGACTCAAACCATGTTCTGACGCCCCCCAAAATACATGTTTTCTATATATATTTATATAATTAAATCAATACCATATATGTGCAACAAATACTCTTTGGTCGGGGGAAAATGTTTGAACGGCTGCATATTCAGATCGTGTGAACATGTAAAACTGAGTTGTCTCTCCTCTATCTTCAACAGGCTGAATAACAATCATCTTTGACATGGACATTTTCAGATGGGGGGTCAGTTCAAGTCCAGCACTCAAAACAGGTTAAGAACCATTGATCTGAAACCACGTCTACATCAACCATATTTGTTAAAACACATTTTCGTGTCACAACCATTTGCATCCACATTAGTGTCTCCAGTTGGTTTTAGTAGAGGCTCTGTCCACAGAGAAACACCTGAACATTTAAACAGTTCATCTCGTCCTCTTTTCATATAGCAAACAGCAGAACTTCATCACAGCCAACGTCTGGTGAGGAGCGAGACAGACAGCTGCTGATAACATCTGTATTTTATGACAAAATCAGCATAAATCCAGGTTAATGACATCAGCTCTGCTGTGTGTCGGGTACGGTGAGATTTAAAAAGAGTGATTGCAGGGGATGTTAAAGAGGACTGTATGTTGTCTTCTTAATATTACTGTCATAAAAAAGATGTTGTTACTAACTGAACTGCTTTCATGTGAATATACCATCAGTCACTGGTTCCCATTCTGGCTTGTGACCCGTTGTATCCAAGCCACGCCTGCTCATATGTGTGAACCCTCATACGTCTACGAGCTGTGAGCAGCTCCCCCAAAATGCTGACTTATTTCTTATCAGGCCGCTTCGTTTGGTCTGACTGGTAAAACTGTGCAGCACGAGAAAAAACAAACAGTAAACACACATACACACAGCTCTCCCGGGGGGCGTTCCCAGCATGCACGTTGGTGTATTTATGTGAGGTGCATGTTGTCTGCGTGGCAGCATGGTGCCAAAGCATAAAGAATGGGCCGGCCCAGTCGTAACACGCTCTTTCACAAAACACTTCCAGCCTGTAGCAGAGAAGTGCCACATTCATCAGCTCTCTGCCAGAGCATTTACACACCCGCCATAACAGCTCCGACAGACAGAGGACGGACGAGAAGAGACGTGTGACCGGGACCTGCAAAACTTAACAATAATGTGAGGAGTGATTCGTACATGAGCCAAAGTAAATGATTAAAGATCATAAGTACTATTATTAAAAAATGTGAAACTTTAGCAAACAGAAGATTTGAAAACTCATCTTTGCTGTATCACCGTGTATGACCTGTTCTCCACACATTTTGATGAATGACTTTTTCCTTTAAAACTCTGAGTCAGAGGTCTCCAACCTTTTTTACTCTGAGAGCTACTGTGATAAACATGTCTGTGTATTTAATTGCATTTGGAGCAGATTTAATGAGTGAAGTTGTTGTTGCCTTAACTACATCCTCAGAACCTTTGGGTGAGCTGCTCCAGAACAGAGGGTGAGCTCGCGAGGCTCATGTTTGAGACCCCTGCTCTGAATAAGTATTAAAGAAAAAAAGGTGCTGTGAAAATGCATCTTTGCTCCTCTGTCCACACCGAACCAGCCGTTCTCACACCCAGAGACGGTCTTTAAAGACCAGATCCAGAGTGGGCGGATCTCTCACCAGCAGCTTTGCTTTTCAGCACAAGGAAAACTGGGCTTTTGGAAAGCAGTGAGGGACACATGGTGAGAGCTGTGTGGCAGTAACATAAGATTACATCTGTGTGTGTACCCTGACTCGATCCATGATCTCTCTTTAAACGTCAGTCTTGCTGCTGTCATTACAGAAATGACAGAAATGAGTGAGGACAAATTTCCAGTCATTATAGACAGTGTCTGTGTTTCTGCTTGGTAGACGTGAGTGTTCTTCATGTCCAGCTCTCTCCTTGTTCATTTTCTCTTTTCATTAAGCTAATTACACCACACAGCATCGTTATTTACAAAGTGGATCTCTGCTTTTGGATGACCGCACGGGCATAAAGCTGTGATTTGAGTGACCGTCCTACTGCATGTGCCAACCTCTTCTATAACTGATACCTACCTGTTGTTAGTAGACAGCGACACCTGGGCCTTCTCCGCTCAGGTGGAGGCGGCAGATGTCCGCATGCTTTGCAGCTGTCACACAGGTGCTGACGCTGCAGTTTCTAAATGATAACACCACTGCAGCTTTGACATGACAATCTGCATGTGTGTTTGTCTTTTTCAACCTCGTGAGAGATGCATATCTGCTTAAGAAAAATAATACACTTGTACTATCTCAGTTTGATTTGGTTTGAGCTTCTCTTCCTGCAGCGCTGTCGTTCCCTCCTCCATTCTTCCTCTCTGGTTTAATTACAGCAGCTGTGAGTGGCTGTGGCGGATCTGTTGCTACTGGGTCATCCATCCACTTTTATTACTCAGTGACGTCGCCTCCACTCTATCTGTCATCAGCCTTGTTCCATGATAACAGACATTTGTCACTGTCTTGTGCCTCCCTGATGTAATACCATCAGCACCGCTGACAGCCACTTGGCAAGGGACACTGGGACACACACACACACACACACACACACACACACACGTATAGTGAGAGGCTTGTATGACCAGAAGGGAACACTGCAATAAAGATCACCAGAATGCTTATTAAGGACAGAGGCACCGCCATTAATTACAATGCTGAGATGCGCAAGGCGGCATTTGTGTATGTGTGTGTGTGTGTGTGTGTGTGTGTGTGTGTGTGTGTATGTGTGTGTGAGTGAGAGAGAGAGAGAGAGAGAGAGGGAGGAAGTGACGTCGTAATAAGATTAGATGGAATGGCTTGTTCTGAATTACACACAGCTCATTATAACTTCATTAGCCAATCATATCAGGAAAAACCTCAAGGAGTGAATTTGTTAGCAGTTACACGATAGAATATTCAATCAATATCCAATGTGTTTCGTGGACACACATTGTGTTGATGGGAACAAATGAGCTTTAAGTCAGTGGTACAGTCCTGAGGTCACTGTGCCATATTGAAGGGTGAGAGTGCTGGAGTCCGTAAATAACAATGGGTGCGCATGTGTGTGTGAGTGTGTTTGTAATGTGAATCATTAAATATTAAGGTGAAAACATGTTTTACAGCCAGGATAAGGTGTGTGTGTGTGTGTGTCATTGATGAGTTGCCATGGTCAAAAATTAATGTTTGAGTTTTTGTGTTATGTTTGCGCTTCATGAGTTTGGTCATTATCATTTCCTGTTTTATTTTGTAGTTACTTTCCCTGTGTCTCTTGATGTTTTTATTTTCTGTCTTTGTCCAGTTTCCCTCCTTGTTGACTGTCTGCCCCGACCTAATGTGTTTCACCTGTGTTCAATCCCCGTTGCCTCCCTTGTGTCTATTTAGTCTCTGTGCTCTCCTTTGTCTTTGTCTAGGTCAGTTCCTGTCCCCTGTGTTACTCTCATTTTGGATTTTTAGTTCTGTAAGTAAGTCACTTTTTGTTATTAAAAGACCTTTTTTCATCGACTCCCTTGTGTTGAATACATTTGGCTCCAGCCTTACCTTATCCGTTACACATGTAAACAATCCTGGATATACTGGATTTTAAAAATGAACGTTGCAATGTTTTAAGAGGAAGTAAACTAACTCAACATGTTTGTGAGGATTTACACAGTGTGTTTGTTTGTTCGAGTAACACTTGATGTAAACTTGATTTCTGATTGTTTTACATGAAGACCACACCTCACCTTTAATCAGGCGTGTCTCAGACTGGGCTGATCGGCCAGTTTCCTTTTTGACCACTAAGGGTCAGGAGTGAGTCAGGGCTGATGCTGGTGTGTAGAGAATCAGAAGTGTAATTGAGTGTGGTAGATAAAGCCTCAGGTATAAACTGCTTTTAATCCATAGTATCAACCTGTGAAAACACTGAGGCCTTTCCCACAGCACACATCTGGACAAGTTATATAATAACTGAGCGTCCTTGTACAGTTCATGCTGATTCACTGGGACTCTTAAATGGAGCAGAGTCATTGTTAATGTTGTAAGTAACATTGTGATGTGAGTGTACACCCCTCCATCATACTCTTTATCATACGGTGACACACTTGTTTGAGGGAAAAAAGGTCCAGGTCTGGGCCAGAGTCTAGGTCTCTGAAAATGTGCAGTCCAGTCAGTGTGTAGTGTCTACCACGAACACTCATGACAGATGAAGGAGGCCTGCTGTGTTCTCGTGATGCCTTCTAACACTCAACTGAATCATTTCCACTCTGGTTTGCTGGACAGAGCTCTGAGGTGAGCGGATACTGGAGAGAGGGTAAACTGTGTTTGAGAATAACACACACATTAAAACACACCAAGATACAGCTTTACAATACTATTCACTTATGTTGTTATATTAATTGAAAAAGGCTTATATACATACAGTATGTCCATGTTTTTCAAACAAACTGTATTTTGCTGTTTGTACATTACACTTTAGCTCACTTCACAGTACTCTGATACAGTGTGTAAAATGACTGTAGAGGGATTTTATTTCATTACATGTGAAACAATATGAACAAGTAATTTAACTTTACAACCAAAAGAAGATGATGTAGTCAAAACATGCATAAATATTCATAGTTCATAATCATTTTTACTGCAATATACAAAAGGTTAAAACATGCGCTTTTAAAAGGTTAATGTCTGTCACACATGCATCCTGCACCCCCCCAGTTCCACACAAGCTGCTGCGTCTACGTCCACAAGCTCTGATCATTTAGTCTAAACCCCGACACGTGACATGTGATTATTGTTTACTGCATTGTATGTCGCCATGCCAACAAGTGGGAGAACTTAAGCACGGCTAGCACTCAAGCAATGAAAGCGGGTACATGGTAGCTGCGCTCATCATATTACGAACATGACTAAATAATGAAAGTGCCATAATAGACCCCCCCCCCCACACACACACACACACACACACACGCCCCACCCCCAGTGATGCTAACCCACTGTTGTAAATGTCTGTTGATGAAAAGCTGCAGTTTAAAACCCTCAGAGTCAAAGTGTCGTTAAAGGAAAAGTGCAGTTTATTATAAAGTGGATTTTGTTTCTGTGACTCTGACTGCGCCACAGTTTACTGATGGAAGCAGTTACTAAAGAAGAAAAGTGTTGATTCTTTAGATTGATTCGTTGTCCACATGTTTGTGAATGAACTCTTATCATTAATGATTAAACTGAACAGCAAAAACAAAAGTTGTAAGAGAGCATAGTTTTCTTTGCATGGATACCTCGTTTCAATAGTTTATTAAGGCATAGTGCAAATTTATAAAAACTTTGGTTGTTGTTCATAACAACTATAATAACATTGTAACAGCAGAGAGCAGGTAACATGGTGACATTGATACAATGCAGTTGCACAAACATACAAACCATCAGTTTATGCAGATGATGTGAACCTCTTCGTTTGGAGGTTAGAGTTAGGTTTGTAAAGGTTGGTATGTTGCTTTCTAACCTGCCTGATGCTCTGATCCCTCCTGCTTCTTGTAATGTCCCAGATCTCAGATATTTGCCAAGATATAATTAACATGAATTTTCCTTTAATGGCTCAAACAGACTGAAACATTACATTGATAAGAAGTACAAGTACAAGGACTGAAGTGTATCTTCAGCAGCGTTGTGTGTGTTACCTGAGTGTGATCCAAGTCCAGCTTCCCCCAACAAGAGCCCACAGAGTCCATGCGAGGTGGTGATGGGTGAACATGTACATATCACAATACAAGAATGGAGAAGAAGAAGTAATGAGTGGTTTCGCAGTCCCAGTGAGAACCTGAGGCTCTGTTAAGGTACAGAAGAAGAGCTGTCGAACTCCAGCGATGCGTTTTCAATTCCGCCGTAACCTTTCATCTTCTTCAGCTTCAGCTGGTCCACGTGGATCAGGCCCTGGGTCTCTAAGACCGCCTCCTTCTTAGAGAACATCCGGCTGATCTCCATGAAGGTTTTGTTTCTGGTCTCCGGGATCACGATGTAGACGTAGACGGCCACCGTCAGACAAATGACGGCAAACACCAAGTAGCAGTAAGACCCCGCCGACATCTGATGGAAGGATCGACAGAAAAGGGCAGAAAAATGAGTTTGAGACCTGAGAGCAGACTGACATCATCTCATTAAAGAATAAAGCGAATGAAATGAGGTAATCTACTCTTACTCAAACCTCCTTGTTGGAACCTCATTTAGTAATTTAGGACCTTTGTATTCATATTAGGTCAAGTATTAAACTCCTGGTCACTTTGAATTATGACCCACTCATTAATTCTGTTGTGGAGTCTGTTAATGCTCACTTCTTCCAGTCTGAATGATTGGACATATAAATATAATTTGAATTTTGCCAAAAGTTATATATTTGTTCCAGTCCATTGCACTGAAGCAGGTTTGTTACATGTATATGGAATAATAAAAGAAATCAAGGATAAGATGGAATCTACTGTATTTGTCATATGATGGTGAAGAAGTTTCCCAACATCTATTGGTCTATTGTTCCAAACAATCAAGAGCAGCAATGTTTTGTTTTTTTTAACTATTCAGATATTACAGGATAATAATGAAACAGGCTACAGCACCCGCTCTGCCTTCACATAAGCAGCAACACTCCAAACAATGAATTCTAAACAGAACAAATACAATAATAAAAAAACAGCATGTGTTTTTCTCTAGAACTCACATCAGATTGCATATGAATTGATGAAGTCTAAAAAGGAAAGAGTTTTTGTCTGATTAAAGCAATGGATTCAAACCAAAAAGAGAAACTGAGTTTAAGTTTAAGGGGCCATAGCGGGTCCCAAAAGTAACAAGCAGTCTCTACGGGGGCAACGATCAGATCAATTAGATCTCATCACAATAACTATGTGATTGTTCGAAGCCTGGTGGTTTTACTGTAACATGCCCTGTGTGAGCAGTGCTGAGTCACATGTTGCTCTCACCTGTAAGAAGGGGAAGACGAAGCCCACAGTAAAGTTGGACAGCCAGTTGAGTGATCCTCCTACGATGTAGGCCGCCGGGCGGTGGGACTGTTTAAACAGCTCTGCTGTGATCAGGAAGGGAACGCCCGCTGGAACAGGAACAAAGACAAACATAGAAAACCATCAATACAAACCACAGAACTACCAGGCTTGTGCCGAGGTCACTGAGAGGGGCGTGCTACGGGTTAGTATTAGTTCTTCCATTAGTTTGGACTGAGATATCCTGAAGGTCCAAAACTCATCTTACATTTCCTTTAATGCAACTTTGACAGTGTCGTTGGTTCCGCCCACATCTGTCGAACTCTATAGCACAGTCCCACAATTAGATCATTCCAATGACATCACTGACATCAGTCATCATCCAGTGATCAACTGTTCTCACTTGCTGAATATTTTTAACCTGGATGAGTGAACTGACCCTAAAGTGTAATAAGCCGCTTTAGTCATTTTAAATAGACAAATCAACATTGTTCATATTTTTCTTTATTTCTGTGTGTGTAGTGACTCAGAGCTGCTGCCTGCTGTCACATCATACAGAATCTGATGATAACTGTTGAAAGCGAATACATTTTTTAAAAAACCTCACGCAGCAGCTTCCTTCAGCCACACGGAGGCGGACGAAGGGTTAACGCAGCTCACAAGTCACCCCCTGTGTGTTTCTTATAAAGGGAAGTGCAGATGAGTCTCCGTCTGGGCAACAGGCAACATTTCCACTGATGAGTGGCTGTGTGTAGAGAATATATTATTCATGTTCCTGATTTGATTATTCATGTTCATTCATCATCGTTCACTCCAATAAAGTTTATGAAAGGCTAATTAGAGATAAACGGAATCAGCCAATCGGGCGAGGGTCAGGCCAGCATGTGGACACGAGAGTCATACATCACAGGATTCATATAAGTAATATTTTATCATTATATTCTATCATTAAAATTGCATTATTTGTCTCTCTTACAGGGGGGCGTAGAGCGTGGATTTGTCAGCATGCATAATTGCAAAGGCAAAAATAAATAGTGATATTTATCACTAACTGTGAAAAAGCCTTACTTACAATTTGAAATGCACTATATTATTCCTATACCCATATATACCATATTTATTCCTATGGCTATTAAAGCTTGTAAATATTAATTAATTAGCAATTAACAGATGTGACAGTGTGTAAAAATGCGGATTAACACAGTAGCTTTAGATGTTCAAGGGTAACAGTATGTTGTGTATTGTGTTTAAGGTTTGACCTCCAGAGGGCGCCAACCAATAACACAAAGCAGTGTGCACATGAACCAGGTCAGCAGGACTGTTCATCACCTGGGAAGTGGAGATGTCAAACAGAAAGAGCTTTGATTTTAAATAATGAAATCGTCTCTTCTCAGAGTTAAGGTAACTTCAGCCTCCACCACAATACAGTGGGGAAATGTTGAAATCTAAATTCCAGAGTCAGCATCCAGGGCCTGTATTTATCCGACTCCACAGAAGTGTCTACAGTACCGGCTTCAGTTGTTGTCTGGATCTGAGCAATAAGACATATTGCCAGATAAATGTCAAATAAAGGAAAAGTGTTGTAAGTTCTTATCAAATATTCAAATGCAAATAATTGACCAAAACTACTCTGGTCTTAAAAATATTGCTTCAGTTCAGGTATAATTATAATAATAATAATAATTATTATTATTATTATTACCAGTAGTAGTAGTAGTAGTATTACAGTCAGAACCAACTTCACAGACTCAGCAGCTTTGACATTTAACAGATCTTTCAAGTCAAAACAAGTTTCATAAATTGAAATCTAAATAATTTGTTATTGTCCATTAATTGAGTAGAAGTGAAGAATTTTTACTTCCATCTCTCACTGAGTCCAAATCTGACTTTTAACAGATGGCTAAATACAGGCCCTGATTGTTTTGGATCATCCACAGAACACAACATGCGCAGTTTACATTAGAACTAAAATCACATGTCAGTTTGTCATGTGATTGATCATTGAAGATCAAACCTGCCAACATCAGTTTAGGGTTTGAGCTGAAATAGACATTTGAAGATGTCAGCTTGAGCTTTGGGAAATTGTGAAGGACTGGCTGTGGACATATTATGGAGCAGATAATTGATTGACTTAATCTAGAAAATTAGATAAATCAATATGAAAATGGTGTCCTGTTTGCAGCATGGAAGGATGTAACATGCAGTGTAGAGCATCTTACCTGGACCGATACAGAAGCCAGCGATGATGCCGACCACACAGCAGACGCTGACGTAGCGCATGAATGATAAGTGAACCTGCAGGGAGAAGAAACGTGAAGAAGTCGGTTTGATCACACCAAGTTACTTTTCCCATCAACTGCTTCACCCGTCAGCCCAGCACTCTGGTGGAGTACAGAGCATTCTGCCAAGTGAAAGTGAAACAGGCACAGCTGTTCCTCCCCACACTCGTCCCCCTGTTGAACATCTGGGATGCGTTTATTTGTCATCCCCTCTCCTCCCTCACTTCCACTTGCCTCCTACCAGGAAGCAACTCTTAGAAAGTGAGGAATAGAAGGGAGGAAGGTGAGTGACAGAAAAAAAGAGATAATGAGTCAGTCTGGAGCCTTTCTGTGAGGAGTTACAGTGTTCTCATTGCAGTTTGCAGTTAACAAGCACAGAACTGATTTAAATTGACTATTTACCACACAGTACAGCAACTCAAACCACTGCTGTCAAGTACACCACAGATCTGAACAGGCAGGAGGCCTACTGAGGACCGTCACTGCTAGAAATCAGCATAGGTCATTTTCTCACAATGTCTCTTTAAAGCTCCATACTTTCCTCTTCTTCTGTGTTTTATTTGAAGTGTTGACCCATAAGGAGATTTTTTTTGTGGTTTTAAGAACCAAAAAGCATCTCAGTGTATTTTTACATCTCCTCTCTCAGGTTTCGGGCCACTGATTGTTTTTTGGGTGATCTAATATTTTATTAGATCTAATATTTTATTAGATCACCCAAAAAACAATAGTAAAAATAGTAAATAGTAAAAGTAGCAGACTTCTGGTAAACACCCAGAGAAATCAAA
Organism: Seriola aureovittata; assembly: GCF_021018895.1. Classification (NCBI taxonomy): domain Eukaryota; kingdom Metazoa; phylum Chordata; class Actinopteri; order Carangiformes; family Carangidae; genus Seriola; species Seriola aureovittata. The sequence continues at coordinate 2,518,656 of NC_079377.1, forward strand.
TCCTTCAAGGTTGGATGGTGGGTTCAGGTGGGCGGGGCTTGGGGCATGGCTGAGAGCAGTGACTTCTTTTTTGTGACATCACAAAGTCACTCAAGTCCTGACGGCTGGTTTTAAGACTCAGTTACTGAATACAGGCTGTGTGCATTTCTCTGTGGAGGCTTTGATACTTTCACAGTGGTAATATAGAGCATAGACTTGCTTTATAATTTAATAGAAAAGAAGACATAGAAATATCACTTTATACAATGTGGGACCTTTAAACCCACATAGGGAGAAGTACATTCCCTCCATTGCTGAATGAGCAGTTACTGATGCAGTAGCTTGCTTACTGTCATTTCTGCCTCTCACCTCTTCTCCCTGCACTGGAAAGGTTTGGGTCACAAGACAAAATAAAAAAAAACACTTCCATATTCACACACATACACACACCTGTAAAATGAGCGCCAATGTGATTCCAGCACTGCAGATGCCCATCATGGCGAACCCTCCGATCATGAGGGGCCTCCTGCCCAGCTTCTCTATGGTGAAACACTACAGGAGGAGACACAGAGCTCAGATAAACACACACTACAGATACAAGGATGTACACCTCAGTGAGCTTTAGTGTGTTAAAATGAACAACTTGACATTTAAGAAACACACTTGTTTGTTTTCTTTCAAAGAGTGATATCAACATACAGATGATATCAATCACATGTCTGTGTGTTGAGCACAGAGCTGGAGCCAGGACGTAGTTAGCCTAGCTTAGCATAAATACTGGAAACAGAGGCAAACAGCTAGCCTGGCTCTCTTTCAGTAATACACTTACCAACACCTCTAAAGCTGACTGATGTTGCATTTCATTTGTTTAACAAACATAGTTTGTGATTTTAGGGGGAGTTCGAGATGCTGGAACTATTTCTTGCCTTTATACAGTATATTGATATCTGAACTGTGGACAGAGCAGTCTTTATGCTAAGCTTGGCTAACCATGTCCTGACCATCACACAGAAATGAGACTCATCCCTCTTCTTATCTCAGAATCAATAGATTATAAAAGATGTTTCAAATACAACACCAATAAAAAGATAACACCAGGTACAATGTAACTCTTTAGTTTAAAAGTTTACCCCAATGAGTCCAGCGATGATCTCTATAACTCCTGTTCCTGCTGTGGTGTACTGTATCTCTGGAGCTGGGATACCCGCATTCTTAAAAATATCGTTGGTATAGAACCAGATCTGTGAAAAAAAATAAGCACAAAGATAATTAAGGGGAGTATCATTTCCTCAGTTCTGCTTAGTTGCTTAGTTCTGCTTAAGATTGAACCCTTATTGACCAGTTGCTATAAGAAAGATGTCACTCTGGAAGTAATGATACCTTTTCATGGAGCCTTTAATCTCACCAAAGCCTACTGTAGCTGTAACCAGCCAATCACCCACTTCTGTTGACAAGCCCACACATCCCCCTGACAGAACGTCCTCCATGTCCCAGTTATGTATGCATGTATTGTGCACCGACTCTGGGAGTCCGTGCGGAGCGTTCAACAATATGTATATGTGTACAATGAGGTGGGAGAGCAACATCAGTGACAAAGACGCTGATGACTCCCTCGAAAATCTGTCTCATCGTGACAGTTTCAAATTTACACATTTGCAGATAGAGTGAAGACTCCTGGTGCTTCTCTTTATCATTTTTCTGCATTTTACACAGCTACAATTACCCACTGTTGAGCCAACCAGTTACAAGTCATCTGTGAGCGGTTTGGCTGAGAAGCACTGGTAAAACCTAATGTGAAATATATGCCTCAAGAAAAGAAAAAATCAAAATGAGGATGCAGTCATTTAGGAGCTGCGGGCTGCACAGGTGGTACAGCACTGCCACAGAAAGGCCGCAGACATTTGCTCACATTCAATTCTATTTTCTGTTATTATTATTTTCTAATTTAAGGCTTCAGGGGGAGAATGACAGGACAGGAGGTGTATTAACTGGAGACAGCAGACGGTGATGTTAGAGGAGCAGGCAGAGAAGTACAGCTGGGGCGCACGCACACACACACACACACACACACACACACACACACACACACACAGTCCGCTTGTGTGGCAGGAACAGGAACTGGAAGGCTCGCCAACTGTCAGATGCATTTTGGACTAAAGATCACTTCAAACATCTGCTCAATCACGGTAAACATTACTGCCATCATCATCCTCATCATCATCATTATTATTATCATCATCATCATTATTATCAGTGCACTCAAGAACATCCTAAACATAATCACAGTGTTTTTCCCAGTCACCAGTGTCATTGTCAAGACTGTTATCATCATTATCATCTTCACCATGATCAATATCAATATCAACAGCAGGAATTGGGATCGTTCTTATAGGCTTCCTCTTTATTCTCATCATTCTCATTCTCATTATCCTCATGTTCCTCATGATCATCATCATGCACATTATTCTCATTATCATCATCTTCATTGTTATCCTCATGATCCTCATCATCATTCTTATCCTCATCATCATCATCCTCATTATTCTAATTATCATCATTTTCATCCTCATTATCTTTATTATTCTCATTATCCTCATCTTCATCATCATCCTTGTTATTCTTATTATCATCCTCATCTTCATCATCTGACTCCTCATTGTGATTCTCATCTTCATTATTCTTACTTTTATCATCATGCTCATCGTCATTATCATCATCTTCATCCTTCTCATTATCAACCTCATCCTCATCCTCATCATTATCTCCCTCTTTCTCATCATTATTTTTATCATCCTCATCTTCATCATCCTCATCAAACATAACGAGTATCCCCTTAATCACTAACATCATCACTGTATCGTTACCATCATTCCTGTTGTCATAGTGCAGCAGGGATGATGTATTTCTGTGGGCTGACCTAGAAGTTAGCATCACCCGGGTTCTCGCAACAAAAAGTTGGTTTTTAACACTGTCTTTTGGATTATTACAGAAAATAAACTGTGTGGCAACCAACACAAAAGCCTTTCCTCTTACAGAGTTAGTGACAGTTTGTAAAAACACAACCAGGCTGTAAAGGTGGACTGGTGAGTAGATCAGTAATAGTAGTTTCATTTAGACACTTGTTAGCAGTTTTTTAACACACGTAATAGCGTCAAGAAATAAGGACTGAGGTATTTACTGACGTATGTCTTACTTCAGGCATCTAACCTAACACCCATTCAAAAACTCATAGACTTGGAAGAGGGAACAGGAAGTGCTGAAATGCAACTAATTTCTGGGTTTAAGCACTCTATTGTCAACAACAATAATCATCACCATCTCTGTTATGACCATCATCATCATCACGGCCATAATAATTAATTTTAATTAATATCATAACACTCACACATATTATCCTTCTCATTCTAGTATTTTCATCATCACCACCTGTATCTCCATAATCCTCCTCATTCTCAGTGCTGCTATCAGTACATGCAAGTTTCAGCACTGCTCTCCTGTTGTGGGCAGAGCTCATTAGCATCTAAAAATATAGCCTGGAGAAGGGTGTGCTAATGAGTTCAGCTCCATAGCTTACAGTGTGCTCTGTCTGGCCCGGGCGCCCTGGTAATCATTTGAATAATTAATTAATCTCCAGGGCATAATTCAAAGAGGGAATTTGGCAAATCGTATCGGCTGAAAAGTGATGACACTAGCTTTTGGCCTCATTCACGAGACCACACAAGGATTATAAAACAATGAAGGATCATTTAGGCTTGTTTTCATCTCAATGTCTCTGTCTAATAACAGATGGAGGAGCTGCAGGAACAAGGGGAGCAGATAAAGTGGACAAAGAGGGTGAAAAGGCAAAAGGAGAACAAGGGGAAAAGGAGATTTAGTGCAAGTGAAAAGACCCAGACTGGACTAAAATCATATGATGCTGTTTCACTGGGAGTTTGTGCCAGTTAGCCTAAAGACTCAATTTACCAGACACCATTTGGCATCCAACAGCTGATGGTAAACACGGATAAAGAGGGGCTATAGAGGCAGAATATGTCTGTTGATACCCTTTAAACACCTGCTAAACTTCGAAATGCCCTCTGGACAAGTAACACTCCTTTATACCATTGGAATATTTTGACCATGTTTTGGCGAAATGCCAGTATAATTACAGGTTGCAAACTGTAACATTAATAGTAATTATATCATTATATTATATTATTATATTATATTATATTATAATTGCATTGGCAGAGTGTAGACATGACTTACACCTCTCCCTAACATACAGCGAGTGAGCGAACTCTACTGGCTGTAGCGTGATGGGGGGATGCGAGAGGAGGAGATTCTTTGCGCAGCTTATGATTTCTCCCTCTGAAAATGAATACGTTTAAAACATGTCCTAAGCCAGAATGATAATTTTTTGTGATTAGCACACTGGTATATCCTACGTAGGCTCAGTATATTGGTTTTAATAAAGAGTGATATTTCTTATCTGTCTGTCATTTACTCACAGTTATCTCACAATCTAAAATATATAACTACTGTAAATAGCCTGTTTATGTTTTTTTGTATTGTTTTATGTAGTATGTTTTAATGACCTGTTGAAATGAAGGGGAGGACTTTGCATAAGCCCCTCGGGCTTCCTTCCTCTCCTGCACAATTTTCTGTCATATTGTGCAAACTTCTGTGCAAACAATTAACTACATACACTAAACTAAGCTAAAAACAGTGGGACAAGTTTGTGAAACTGTAGAGAGTCGATTCCTCTCTCTCTTTTTCTCTGACTTTAAGCATCTTTCACTTTCCTCTCTGATCTCATCATCTATGACGGTGATGAGGGAGATGCCTTCAACAAATATTTAGTCATAGATTAATTATGAAAGACTAACTATAGACTTGCTAGGCTTGCTAGCCCAGCAATATTAAAGATCTCATATTTTCCTCTTCGCCTGTGTTTTATTTGAAGTGTTGGTCCATAAGAAGATAAATTTGTGGTTTTAAGAACCAAAAACCATGTCAGTGTAGTTTTACATCTCCTCTCTCAGGCTTCTCTCTGGAGCTCTAGAAACAACAGGTCAGTGAGCCAATCAGAAGAGAGAAGGCTCTTAACCTCAGTATCAGTATTCTGATTCCTGAGTGATCCAATAAAAATATAGCAGATTTCAGGTAAAACACTCAGAGAAACCAAATCCTGCAGGTTCCAGGTGGGCGGGGCTTGGGGCATGACCGAGGACAGGGACTGCTTTGTTGTGACATCACAAAGTTACAGAAATAACCGACAGCTGGTTTAGGGCTCAGTTTCTGAATACAGGCTGTGTGCATTTCTCTGTGGACTGAGGCTTTGATACTTTCACAGTATTAATATAGAACCTAGACCTGATCTATAACCAAACGACATGTAATTATCTCGTACTCAAATATATGATGACAACATGACTACAACATCTAATGACTACAACATCTAATTTACAGAAAGAAATTTATTTGGACCATTTGGGTATCATTCAGCTCAGGCATAACACAAAAACACTCAGTCAGTCAGTCATAGGGAAAACTCTGAAAGAGTCCTTACAGCATCAATGCCAGACAGCTGCATGCCGATGTTGATGACCACCACACTCAGCACCTGCCAGCGGACCGAGTCATCCATCAACAGTTTCCATACCGACAGTGTCTCCATTGACGACAGGGAGCGCTGCTCCTCCTGCATCTCTTCTATCTCCGCCTGGATGTTACACTTGGTTCTGTACCACTTCAGAGCTGAGAGACAGGGGGACAGGGAGCAGAACAGTTACAACACTGCATAGAAAAGATGCAGCAGCACATCTTAAACATAAGTGTTTACAGTTGCACCAGTTCAGGAGACATTTTGACCTTAACACATGGAAAGTCAGACCATATCTAACGGGCTAAATACCTAAGTATGGTGATGTCATCAGCACCTTTAATATGCTGTGTGCTACAAGGATAAATTCTTGGTCCCATCTCTGATACTCTGCCACATCATTGGTTGCTTTGATTTCTCTGGTCATTGCTATACTGATGATACACTCTTTTATAAACAACACACAACTCAAAGTGTTTCAAAATTTAACTAAACTATGAAATGATTTTTTATTGGACCAGTTATACTTTAATTTGATTGGACTTCTTTTCCTACATTGTTAAAGTCAGTGTTCTCTTCTTCCTGTAAAGCTTCCCGTAGCCTCACAACACTGACCTGTGATGGTGGCGTGGACGTTGTGTTTCTCAATCAGCAGGTATCTGGGGCTCTCTGGGAACCATGGCAACAGCATCAGCTGGATGAAGGTGGGTACCACCACCACTGACAGAAAGAGGGGCCAGTGCTCCTCCTGTAACACAGGAGGTCCAACACAGTTAGACAGGCAGCACTGATGATGTAATGACAACAATATCACCACTTTATTAAAGATGATTTTTGCCAAAACTGATATGATGATTGATGATATCTATATTATTTAAACACTATGTTGGCTGTCTTTGGGAATAATTTTAATCTGAATAAATTCTAATGAAGAGTGGCCTTTTTAGGACATCCCAGGTCAGGTTCAGGTCAGCTTTACTCAGTCCAAGAGGTGCTCTGATGGATTTATCCACCATACATCAACCTCAGCTGGAGGTTACCTTGGAAAACACATGGAATTAACAAGTTGCCAAAATGACACTTTGACTTTGAGGTTTATTAATGATTTTTTGAAAGCTGAACTGAACGAATCAGTTTACAAATGATGAACGTGAATGTTTTATGTTACAGCACGCTGTACCCTGCATGACGTCTCCATAGACACGGCCCAGCATGGCCGGTGATAGCGGTACAGACAGTACAGACGTATCTACTGCTGAAACCAGTTTGTTTGAGCATTTGAAACAGTTTTATGAACAAACAAGTAAAGACTCAGACGGATCATATTTACATACGGATTTGAAATGTAATTAATGTCTGTGAGTCTTCAGTGGTGTACAATAATTCATTTAGTTTGGGAGTGGCAATGATTCGGGGCTGGTGATGGGTGGGTAGAAGGAAGTTCTATTGGAAAAGAATATCAGCCTTTATTTATTTTAAAAAAAAAAGAACATTTGAACGTTTTTGGAACTGTGAACTTAGTTCAAAATTGTTAATAATGAACAATGAATGTGAGCTAGTTCATTTTCTTCTGTATGAACTGAACTTTTAACTAATTCTTTTTAAGTGTGAAGTGGCACAACACTGATGATTTGACATGAGATGATGCAGAGCCAAGCTTCAGCTCCACATGGTCACATGACTTTTGCTTCTCTCCTCTGCACACGCTGTCTGTTGTTAGAGAGCAGTGTTTAATTACTTTTCCCAGAAGCTCATGCAGGCCGAGGATTTGGGCGGCAAAGACTCCGGTGCCGATGAAGATACTTGGCACGAGACCCAGGAAGCCTCGCAGATTCTTAGGTGCTATCTCACCCAGGTACATGGGTACGACACTTAGAGAGATGCCTGCAGTGACGAGAGCAGAGGAGAAGATCCGTGTGACAACAGAGAGACGTGCACTACGTGGACAAAGGCTCAAACAAGGTATATGGATGCCTGAACATTTAAACCAGTGTGTGATTATTGAACAAAAAGTCAAGTGTAATGATTAAAAAATAAAGTTGTATGTTCTGTTTTTAAATTCTAAATGAAGCAGCCGTCGTAGACCTTGAAGGCAAGGCCAAAATGAGACGGTCTGGTCTATGAAGGACTTTTGTTTTTTGTCACTAGCTGTGCCCGCCCTTACCGTTGTGTTACAAATTGCAGCTCCTGTTGCCTAGCAACCTCGACAACACATAACTTTTTTCACAAAAACTTGAAGGCCCTTGGTTTTCACAGCTGTACAGTTAGCTGTTGAACTGAGCTGTGTGTGTGTGTGTGTGTGTGCGCGTGTGTGTGTGTGCGTGTGTGTGTGTGTGTGTGCGTGTACGTGTGCGTACCTGAATGAATTCCTGTGATGAAGCGGCCAAAGATGACCATCTCAGGTGAACCACAAATCCTGCTGAAGCCCATGAGTGAGCCGGCGATAAACACTAACACTGTTGTGTTTACCACTGTGCCTTTCCTGAAAATACACACACACACATACACACACACACACATACACAAACACACAGACACAGACACACACACACACACACACACACACACACACACACACACACAGACAAACACACACACACACAATCAGCAAGCAGACATAATGAATATACATAAAAACATATGAGCCAGAGGTTTATGAAACAAGGACAGCGGCAGCAGCGACCTCCCAGTCATAATGATAGACATGTATGCCTGTATAAGACCTGATTAGCCATAAAATGCTTCCACAGCTCACAGGGGGGGGGTCATAAGCTGTGATTAGCCATAAAACACTGCTGTGTGAAGAAAGTGATCAGCCTGTAAATGGGATTATAAATCGCCTGCTTTTCATTTGCATTTAAATGTCCACTGAAGTTGTGTGAAGTAGTGGTGATGAAAGGAGCTTTCAGACGACTAGGGCTGAATGTAAAAGAACTTTCCTCTGCACTTTGAGGACTGGTTCACTTCTGAAGGGCAGAGGGGACGACATGATGCCGGTGCCCTCTGAAGGACAACAGGGCACCAGGAGGGGGGGGGGGGGGGGGGGGGGTCATCAGCAGCTCTGATTACAGAGGACAGAGGTCTGCTCTAGTGTTCTTTGTGCCAGTGTTTGTGTGTCTGTCCCTTATTTCCTTATTTCCCTTTTATATGAAACACTGCAGTACATACATGTATATTGGACCATGTTTATCTGTGTATCAATATCAGTATATTCTCATTATTGTATGTTCTTTGGTGTGAGAGTGTGTTAGCGGTGTGTGTTCAGCAGTTTGTGTTGGTGGCAGCACCAGATGCTGCTGAGCGTCTCTCAGGCTGCCGCCGCTGCCAACTGGCCTCTCTCCACCCTTGTGGTCGGACAGCCTAGGGAGGTAATTGGTGTCGGGACGGAGCAGATCCAGCGTCCAAATACAGCTCTGAGGACAAATGTTCCCTGCATGATGTGGAGCGCTACCGGTTACACTGAAGCTGCTTGAGGAGACGTCATTATGAGCTTTATTGATCTGTACTGACAAATCACAACATGCAGCTTTTTCTCTCCAGGGAAACAAACAATGCCTTGAAAACTTGTCCATAATGTGACATGATGGAAGCAAACTCCCCACTGGACACTGTGGGCCAGCAGGTGGAGGTGAATCTGAGTAGTTGTTATAGAGTCAGTTCACCTTTTTTATTCTCCCACGCCGGCCACAGCCAGAGCCGGAGGCATTATGTCTACATTGTCGGCCCATCTGTCCCGTTCTTGTGGACGCGATATCTCAGTAACACCTTGAGGGATTTTCTTCAAGTTTGGCACTGATCTCATTTTGGACTCAAGGATGAACTGATTAAAGTTTGGTGGTCAAATGTCAAAGGTCACTGTGACCTCACAACACATGCTTTTGACCTTAACTCACAAATTCATTCACTAATTATGACACAGTTTGACTCAAATGTCTATAAGGATAAAATGATGTGATGATTATATCTAAAAGGTCAAAGGTCAAGTTCACTATGACATCATAATGTTCTGCAAAAACACTTCTGGGCATTATTCAATGCTGTAACACAGGGAGGAGAGACTGTGATCATATTTACTGAAACCTGGCAGAGCCACTGCAGGGTGTGTGTGGATGACCAGAGAATGATATGGAGTCAAACTAAGTTGAATGAATATGATTTATATAGGGGAAATAAACGCATTTGTTGACGCTATCCTGCTGACCTTTAATTAATTGAAATTCATCATTTATCATTTTTTATTTGTTGCTTTCTGAAAAAAATTGTGTGGTTGGGTGGGGGTTTAAAATCAAGATACAGAGCGATATGATTGATTCTGTAGGTGTGGTTAGGTTTAGGTGACTAAGGCTCAAATACAGAAATGTACAACTGCAAGGGTGGGTGTGGTTCGTGTGAGGCTCAGTTGTCTGCGTGTGTGTCTGCAGGGCCTTCAAATGACTTGGGTGGCATTAGGGAAAGATTGAGATCATGGAAGAAACCAACGTTTACTGTTGTAGAACTGGTCCAGAATCCCGAATCCTCTCTTACCTGCCAAAGCGAGTGACCAGCACGCCCACGATGAGGGAGCCCAGCAGACCTCCAATGGCGAAGACGGACACGGTGAGAGAGTACATGAGGGTCAGGGTCTCCCCGCTGAGTCCTGTTCCATTACGACTCAGCACCGTCTTGTTGTAGAAGTCCTTTATGTACTGAGGGTTTGAGGGAGATAGGAGACAGGATGGAGGAGAGGTCAGAGGAGGGAGCTCTTATTACAGGTGGCAGAAACACTGAAAAACATGACGAAGGAATGAAAGATAATTCATTGTGTCTCTGCTGAGAGTCTCTGCTGGAGCTTTCACTGTCACGAGAAGCACATTTGTGTCTCTTTGAAAGAGTCACTGTGTTGTACCTGGGATAGCAGCTCTACTACAAGAAGCTGTCTGGTGTGTGTGTGTGTGTGTGTGTGTGTCTGTCAGTAGCTGTAGCCCTGTTGTTCATTCATGTTAATGTCTGTCAGCTCTAAATATCTTGTGAAGCTCTGAACACAGCACAGTTGTCTTCACCGCGGAGGAAATAAATCTTGTTCATGTACAACCTCATTGTTTGGTGCTTGTCAGGCTTGCTGAAGCTCAAGCTAATGCTAACGTCAGCGGCGGCTCTGAGAGGCACAAGCTGCAGTCCGTCATTGTTCTGATTCTTATACTTATACTGCGAACACGGTCAGTGGGACAACGTAGAAAATAAAGCTCAGAGTTCAGGAGGTGTGAGAAAATCCTACTGAACCAAACTTCAAATCCACACAGACAGAGACAGGATCATGTACAGCAGGAAAAGAAGTTTTTACAAATGTGTGTATTATAATTGACACACTGACACATCAATGTTACATCAGTGCATAATACAACATAATATATAGCCTGTGTGTGTGTGTGTGTGTGTGTGTGTGTGTGTGTGTGCTGTAGCTGTAAGTATAGCAGGAAAGGGAGGGGTGAATGTTGTAGACCTAATAGAAGATAACAGAGATTACAGCTAAAATATCAGTTAAGGCATTAGAAGAGAGACAATGGTTACAATGACCTATACTGCTAAAACTCCATGAGAGGTATAGTTAATTATGCTAACAAATGAATCATTACTTAACTTCTATATCATTGTGAAGGATTCAGATTCTAATAGCAAGTGGTGGAGTAGCCATGTGACTCAGAATATAGATTGTAAACCTTCAGGAAAACTTTTCATTTTTTTATCAAGGACCTGTCAAAGAAATGCTCAGTGAGCTGTAGGAGTTACAGAAGCTAGTGAAAGCATTAGTCCAGGGGCAACGTCAGGACTCTGGCTCTCTATTAAACAGTGGACACCAACTCTCCTGTCCCTCTACACTGAACAGCAAAGGGAACGTCTGTTTCAGATGATTTTAACAGGTAGTTGAATGTCTGTCTAAATCAAATCTCAGTATCAGTAGAAGTTAAGTTCTCTCTCTCTCTCTCTCCTTCCCTCTCTCTCTCTCCCTCTCTCTCTCTCTCTCCCTCGCTCTCTCTCTGTGGTGTGTGAGCCTCCACTGTACACTCCTCCTCACTGACTGCACCAGAAGCTGCATTCCTCCTAATAAAGTCCTGTATGCCAGGCATTTCACATTCCACACAACAAGCAGCTTCTCACACACACACACACACACACACACACACACACACACACACACACACACACACACACACACACACACACACACACATATACACGTACACAGACACACACACACACACACACACACAGTGAGCATGGGCTGATTTAAAACAACAGTGTAAAAGATATCTTTCTCCCTTTTTTCCACTGAAACTGAAACTAAAACAAACTTTCAGCTTCTCTGTTCTTCTCAGATCATCTACTGTCTCTGTTCATACACTCAAACATACACATCTTCCCCTAACTCACAGCAGCGACATTAAATCTGCTTGTGTTTGGATCATTCTTTGTATGCCTCCTCTATGTCATCAAAATGGTGCAAAGAAATATCTGAGGTCTGTCCACTTCAACCAGGTAAAAGCAAGAACAACAACACAACTGCACACATTATTCTAGCTAATATAATCCCAGCTGTTGTAACTCTGGTAGAGAACTGTTTGTGTATAATGCTGTCACTCTCAGGAAGAAACTGATAGATCAGCAGTTCCCAACCTTTTCCAGCTCATGGCCCACTTGAAATTCTTGAATTTTTCTTTTTTGTTTGACAGGGCAGAGATCACTTGTTGATTCATCATCTGTCTCTTGAATCTTACCTCTTAACTCTTCCTGTTGCTAACCAGCTATCTGTTTTGATCCTCCAGTTTTTGCCATAGATGTAATCTTTTAGCGTGCAATCAGACGGAGAAAGCAAACAAGTTAATGATGTGGTCTGGCAACAACATAAAGGTTCCTGTCACTGGTTTATCACCGTGGTAGGTCTTAATATGAGAAAACACTTTTAATGTTTTAAAAATCATTTCATTTTTAAAATGTTTTTATGTTACATTTTTTTATTTTATTTTTTCATTTAATTTGTGGCCCCACTTGCAACACCTGCACGGCCCACCAGTGGCCCACAGGTTGGGAGCCACTGTGATAGATGGAAATTGGTGTGTGTGTCAAAGGTGTAAGGGCAGACAGGGGCATTGTTTTCTACTCATTTTTGTTCTTCATGATTTTTTAATGGAGAGCTGCTTATAAATGAAGTTTATTTATTCATCAGCTTATTTGCATTTTACAGTGAATACTAAGAACCGAACAGTGAAACTGAAATGACTGTGTGTATATTTGATGTCCTGTCTGGTGTTTTCTGTTGTACTTTTTATATATATTCTGAGCGTATTGATCCTTGTAGCAAGAATATAACTGAGTCCAACAGTGCGCCGTCTTTACCCCCTCTAAACAGTACTTTGGATAACTTGCTGTTTGACTGGTCAAACGATGAGCAGACATAGTGACTCATAATTCCACAACTGAGGAAAAATCTGATATTTAACATTGAAATCAAAAATATTTGCCTCACTATTGGCTTTCCAGAAATCATTTTGGTCACATGACCAGATTAGCCCATTGATTAGCCCATTGGAGTTGGGCCCTCATTGTCGTAATTTGATGTAACACCACTTTATTTAGGAGTATAGAGTATATACCTGAGCACAGGGCTCCTCTACATGACAGGCTAAAAGAATAAGCTCAAACTGATGGGTACACCTTAGTTCGTATTGTACTTTAGTGCTTCAAATTCCTTAACAAATGCTATTAATTACCAAAAATCACTGACACGCAGGGAATGCATAAGCAGTTCCTGACTTTACCTAGTTGATAATCCAGCCCTGGATCACCTGGATCACAGTGTGTGTGTGTGTGTGTGTGTGTGTGTGTGTGTCTCACCACAGCAGGGGAGTTGACCACAGCCAGATTGTAGCCATAAAGCATGGAGCTCCCGAAGGAGGTGAGGAACGCCACTGCCAACAGAGAGCCGGTCAGGTGCTGCTGAAAGATGGAGAGAGAGCGTGTTAGGAAGAGGGAGATAGAGAGAGAGAGAGAGAGAGAGAGATTCTTGGCTCTAACTACAACTATGTCAGATCTTTACTACATGATTATTGTGGCCAAAAGAATTCACAATAAAAATATCATCACGTTATCCACAGGAGATCTGGATCTAACATCTCCCATCACCATATTATCATATGTGTATTTTAAACACAATATCAATATCGTTTTTTAAAATATCAACACCCCTTATTATAAGCATTAATGTTCTCCAACACAAGCTAACTCAGCAGGAAATCAGACTGGCACAAATATCATCCTGCTTCTAGGATAAAGAGTTTATCAATTTTCCCAAGTGAGGAGATCACTCCTACCTGTCCTTTCTGTCCTATTCATGAAAGGTGTTCGGTCAGAGATATTAGTGCAATGGGAGGTGTCCACTGAGCAGAATCAACCTGACTGTCCCTGGTCTGGACAGATTTTTTTAACAATCAGGACAAATTGCCTGATTTTCAACTGAGCAGGGACGACACAGATGGGAGTGCCACAATTGGGACCCTGGTGGGGTTTTTTTGGCTGTCAAGTGGGGCATCATCTGGGGTGGTCTGGTCTCTAGAGTGTTTGGAGTGCCTCAATCCACTGTCCACTGGATTGTCCACTGTCACTGAGGAGGTGGTGACCATTCTCCACAGGAAACCTGAAGGCAGTGTCCCGTGGGTTTGAAGGACTGGCAGGACACAGGGGCTTCTCGAAAGCAGCTGGAGCAATTGACAGCTGTGATTAGGATAAGGTTGTGAAGCAGTATTTTGTATGCACTGCCTTTTATTCTTGCCCTATTTTTGTTACTATATCTAGACGCTCGTAGTAGACCTGCATCTACCCTGCTCAATTTGATTTATTTTGAAGTGTTGATCCATAAGAAGATATATTTGTGGTTTCAAGAACCAAAAACCATCTCAGTGTAGTTTTACATCTCCTCTCTCAGGCTTCTCTCTGGAGCTCTAGTAACAACAGGCTGGTGAGCCAATCAGAAGAGAGGAGGCTCTGAGCCTCTCTTTTAATTGGCTGACTATTTCCTGGGTGATGGAATATAAATAAAGCAGATTTCAGAAAACCACTCAGAGAAACCAAATCCTGCAAGGTTGGATGGTGGGTCCAGGTGGGCGGGGCTTGGGACAGGGCTGAGAGTGGTGACTGCTTTGATGTGACATCACAAAGTTACTCAAGCCCTGATGGCTGGTTTTAAGGCTCAGTTTCTGAATACAGGCTGTGTGCATTTCTCTGTGGACTGAGGCTTTGATACTTTCACAGTATTAATATAGAACCTAGACCTGATCTATAATCAAACTACACATGGTCATCTACCTTTAGACTATATGGACCTTTAATAAACAAGTTGTGTTTGAAGTCACTGTGAACTTTTCCTGTGATAAACTAAACCAAAAGAAAATGTGCAAAACATGTTGATAACATATTTCTTCATCCCCAAGAAAAAACAACAAGCTGATTTGTGCTGATTTGACTCACGTTAGCTGAATTCTATGGTGGATGTGACTGTGGTGGATGTGGATTTCCAATTTTAACAAAGTTTAGGATTTGTAATATCTATTAGAGGGCCAGCATAATGGTTTAAAAGTAGTAACCATGGAGATCTTTGCCATGCTACTCTATATCACACATTACCTGCAAGACTATCACCAAGCAAACAAGTGCTGTAAGTATTCAGTGGTCAAGGTACATATGGACTGTAGCATCATCTCTCATGATTATGTGACATATAAACAATAATGTGAAGGATGACATTTTTTACAAATAGAAAAAATGAAATAGCTCCTTAGCTCATACTTTATTAAATAAATTAACAGATCTGAATGAAAGCAGCTTAACAGGGTGGAGGTAGATTTCACATGTGACTGAAACCAATGTCCCTGCACACACACATACACACATACACACACACACATGCATGAGTGCACACACACACACACACACACACACACACACACACACACAAAGTAGTAGATGTTGTGATCTATGGTCTAACATTTTAAGCCCACACACAGAATATTGTCTATAAACCATTCCAGTGTTCTCTTGATGATGTTTCTTCCTCATTTCAAGGTTTCAGCAGCGGCAACACATGAAGCTGTGTTGGTTGTAACACTCAAAACACTGACACACTCAGTGGCTGAATGTGTCACCCACACACACCAGTCAACCTGAGCCTGGGTCCAGAAACATTCCTGTCCATGTCTGACTATGAATGAGTGTATTTGGTTATTGTACATAAAATAAATGATTCAGTGTTAAAATGATTGTTCACAGTAGATTTGAGGCAACACACAAAAAGCCTTTTTTTTCACAAAGGCACAAAGCCTGCATTACAGTAAATATTACAGTCTACTGTTGATCATTCACTTTGTCCTACTACAAACACCAGTGAGTTCACCCAGCCTCTAGAAACTGACTGTTTTTGAGTGAAATCAAACAGTTTTTTATTAGTTTTTATAAGCTCTACAAGTTTGAAAGCTAGTAGTAAATACTGTTCGCTTCTCTATGTCTGAAACAATAGTGGATCAGTCAGCTGACGACCCTGGCAAGTCAGTCTCAACTTACCGAAGTGGCTTTCCCCGTCGATGGAAGCAAAACCTCCTCAGCCATTTAAGAAACGTTAGTCAGTCCCAAACAGCAAGCAGCACAAGGGCTCCCCTCTACACTGCAGAGGATCTCATGGCTGCAGCAGCAGCAGGCGTGGTCAGACAGGTTAAAGTGGTCAGGCCTGTTCATGTGCAGTGTGTCGGGCAGAAATCCACAGGCCCCCGATAACAAACCCGCACAGTGTCATCACATGACGGACAGCAGCGTGATGGACTGAGAGAAAAGCCTGCTGGAAGCAATTAGCTTTAAGTGAATTTACAAAGAAAGAGACAGAGGAGAGGAGAGGAGAGGAGAGGAAAAAGAGAGAAGAACAGTCGGGATAGGAGGAGAGTAGATGAAGGAAGGGAAGGTGAGAAGAAGAAAAAGAGAAGAGAAAAGGAAACCATAGAGAGGAGGTGAGGTGAAGAGGAAAAGAAAGTAGAAGAGAGGCAAAGAAAGCAAAAGTAAAGAAATGGAGGGAGGAGAGAGGGAAATAGGGGTAAGAAGGAGAGGAGGGCAGAGGAGATTAGAGCAGGATAAAGTGGAGTACAGGGGGAGGAGAGAGTTTAATATGTTAGTGTAATACACAAATGAATGGAAACCAATGATGAGCAGAAGAATACATCCAACACATCAGAAGCAGTTCACTGTTAGGTTAAGTATATGTGACACGTACTACAGAGGAGAAAACACAGCCTCTATTCAGAAACTGAGCCTAAAAGCCCGCCGTCAGGATTTCTGTAACTTTGTGATGTCACAACAAAGTCATGCCCAAAGCCCCGCCCACCTGGACCCACCATCCAACCTTGCAGGATTTGGTTTCTCCGAGTGTTTACCTGAAATCTGCTATATTTTTATTGGAACACTCAGAAAACAGTCAGCCAATCAGAAGAGAGCCTCCTCTCTTCTGATTGGCTCACCGACCTGTTGTTACTAGAGCTCCAGAGAGAAGCCTGAGAGAAGAGATGTAAAACTACACTGAGATGGTTTTTGGTTCTTAAAACCACAAACAAATCTTCTTATGGATCAACACTTCAAAATAAAATCCTGGAAAAGTGTAAAAGATCGAGCTTTAAATGTGAAACCTTTGAGTGTGCTACTTTCTTTTTTTGCAGCTCCCACAATCAAACAGTCCCCCAGCATCCACACACTGATCATGTGCTCATAATGTCAGTTGCAGTTGAAAGAAGCAGGGCAGTGTTTTCTGAGAGTGATCATTGGGTAACAATCACCCGCCTCGCATTTCACATTTCTTAATCCTATGACTTTACCTCTGCTGCTGCTGCATGAAAGGCTGGTTTTGTTCAAAAATAATCCTGCCCTCTGGGACTAACTCACTCTATTAGCCTACAATTCATCCCCAGCTGGTCTGAGACCTGCGATACTGTATGTCACGAGCAGATACAAGCACTATTCGCTAATTAGATTAGATTTTGATTTTCTCATGTGAACCATGGATCCATGTTGGTGAAAATAAAAGCCACGAAACATTTCCTACTGAACATCTTGTTTCAATGACAGTCTAGTGTAGTTTTCTTTCACCTACAGTGGAACTGTTGTGAAATGATTCGCAGCAACTACATCTTCTATAAATTATATGTTTTATCTCTTTACTTTCATATCATTTTTTGAGAAGATGTGACTGTTCACCATGACAATTGTTGGCATCATTGTTGCCATAGTTACAGTAATAACCATATGGTTATGGTTAGGGACTGATGTTTCTTGCCCTCTCATGTCCACTTGTGTTGTATTTTAATCATCTGTTGGTCTAATTTTTCATACATATATTATTTTACATTTTTTTGTCACATTCTATGACACGGTCATGCATATCCTTTATATCGCTAAACAGCTAATACGTTTTGTTGAACTAGATTACATTTTTATATTAACATAATGAGGAAATGTTAATTAAAACATTTAATAAGTCAAAAATATGTTGAAATAGATTTCCACCAAAATATCTGATCCTGCAGTGCAACATCCACCAGCAGTGACTCCAGCATTGTGAAACTGCTTCATGGTTCTGTTTAGTCTCTCACAGCTCTTGGTTAAGTTTAGGTAACGATGCTGGTCTGGTGTAATACAGAAAAGTTCACAGTGACTTCAGGCACAACCTGTTTTGTTACATTTGACAAGTAGAATTACCACCTCACAGTCGTATCCCTCCACCGACCAGCCAAGATGCAGGAAATATGGTCACAGTCTCTCCTTCCTGAGTTACACTGTTGAATAATGGCCAGAAGTGTTTTGCGGAACATTATGATGTCACATTGAAGTTGACCTTTGACCATTTGGATATTAAATGTCATCACTTCATTTGGTCATTATAAACATTTAAGTGATTCATGTTGACCTCACATAGTTCCCAGAAGTTCATAGCGGGCAATTTGAAAACATAAATACAGAGACAGAACTGTGATCATCTCTAATTAATCGTCGTTAAATTGTATTGATTTATTTATACAGCACATGGACACGTGCACATCACTGTGTTTTTTTCAGCAAAATTGGGCACTACTTGATGATATACAGACAATGTTTCCGGATATCAGATTGAATTTTCTAACATTTCTTTAATTCTGTCACGGATTTTGGTAAGTAGGACCCAAATGCAGCCAACACATGGGAGACGGTGCAGACAGGTTTATTTAACAAAAGAACTTATGTCACAAGCACAGGGAACCATAGGGGATGACAACAGGAGAACATGAACAGGTAACATGAACAGACCAAAAACAAACCAGACATGAACAGACGTGAACAGATTGAGGATTCAACAGACATGAACAGATCGAGGACAAACCCAGAGAACAACAGAGAGACAACAGATGAACCGACCCAGACAAAGGGGAGCACAAGGACTACATAGACAATGGAGGCAAGGGTGATTGCACACAGGTGAAACACATTAGGGCGGGGCAGACAATCACCACAAAGAAACAAGACCAAGACAGGAAGCAAAAACACTGAGACACAAGGAAACCAATTACAAAATAAAACAGGAAGTGAGAAAAGTCCAAACAAAACTAACAAAAGTTGTCTGCCATAAGCAAACCATGACAAATTCATGGTAGTTTCAGGAATCCAATGATGGGGGAAGGCTCCGTAATCTTAATGACTAATGTAATCTTTATGATTTTCCAGATAGGACAGAAGGAGACTGACAGGTGACTGTCAATGATTGTTATGAATTCATTTAATAAATCTCTAATAAACACAATAAACACATGAATAACATGTTAAGCACTGTGCTGTCCCTACATACAGTCTACACCATGATGAGGAAAAAAAGATGTTAATAACCAAAAATATGTGAGGTATTCAAACACTGCATTTGAACTTCTTCACAAAGAACACACCATTTAGGGAGCTCAGTGTTTGGCTTATTAAAAATAAGACCCAGACGCAGGGTGAGGGTGCTGTCTCACTGCAGGGAATCATCAGGCTCCATTGAATCTCCCTTTGGTTCTTGAGCGGAAATAGAGTGGAAAAAGACAGAGGAGAAAGGGGTTAGACACACCCATACATCTGTGAAGATTCTCATTCAGGTCACAGTTATCCAGGAAAAGTGGACTTAGTTGTAGATACTTGAAGATGTTTCACCTGTCGTCCAAGAGTCTTCTTCAGCCCTGAACTGTCTTCAAGTATCTAAAACCAAGTCCAGTTGCCCTCGATTCTTGGACACAGCTGTAAAGGTTTGGACAGGAAATTGCCTTTAAATGTCTTTATTCATAGGGTTGGTGCAGGCAGTCGTCTCTATTGGATAGATAGGATCCAGACAGGAAGCACAGGGAGGCTCAGGAGGTAGAGTGACTCGTCCTCTAATCACAGCGTCGGCTCCTCCTGTCCACATGTCAAAGTGTCCTTGGGCAAGTCACTGAACCCCAAACTGCTCCAGGTGGACGGTCCTGGCGTGGCTTACATGGTTTTTACACTGTGTCATACACAGACTCATTTGAGATCTTCAGCTTTATAGATTTTATATCAGACTCTACAGTGTCTGAACGATCTAATGCCATCTAAATCAATGTTAAATGAATAAATAAACACAAGTATGACATAAATCCTGAAATAAATATATTACGTATAAATGTAAAATTGATGTAAATATAAATATATAAGTGAGTCAATGAATAAATAAATAAATAAATAAATAAATAAATAAATAAATAAATAAATAAATAAATAGCTATATTAATTAATGAATTAATAAATAAATAATTTTTTATTTTTATTTTAGAAATGACATTTTTATTTATTTCCGGAGTCTTTTATTTCCTAATGCCACATTTCTTTCCCAACTCTTTTAATTCCTATTTGTGGCTATCTCATAGATTCAGACCAAAGCAACAGCACCAGAACAGCACTGAATCACAACCTGAAATAAATGAAAATGTCATTTTTAAAATAAAAAGCAATTTATTTATTCCTTTATTTATTCATTTATCTAGATATTTGTTTATAATATATTTATTGAGCCACTTGTATATTTATAGTTATATTCATTTATATATTTCTACATTTATTACCTTATTTATTGATTTCAGGATTTATTTCACAGCTGCACTTATTTATGTTATATTGATTTAGATGGAATTCCATAATCTGAACGAGCTCTGGTGTGAAAAAGCATCTGGAGTAATAAAAAACTCTGTCTGATATCACTTCCAGTCTTCCAGATCCTGGAATCACGTGTGAGTGTGTGTGTGTGTGTGTGTGTGTGTGTGTGTGTGTGTGTGTGTGAGTGTGTGGTGACCTTACTTGTCCTTTATTAATCCCACTCCCTTCCCATGAGTTTAGCTCCAGGTTAATCATTAGTGGTAGACAGATTGAAGTGAATTGAACGCAGTGTGGCTCTGGTTAAGCTCACGGCAGTGCGCCTTCATACCAACTCTCACTGAGTCCAGCTTGTTCAATCAGTGAAAGATGAGGATCAGTTACAGTTTAATGGGGAAGCTGACAACAGGAGGCAGGGAGTTACACAGAAAGTCTCTTCATATTGATTAATGTCTATTTTATGGCTGTTTATTTAATATTTATACTATTTAGAATGAGCACTGACAGCCATGGTGGTTTACTCTATCTGGAGGAGAGTCATTTCACAGTGGCGTAATTCACATAAATGTTTACCAGCGCGAGCTGCGTGAGCCTTCTACAAATAAACCAAATGTCACATTCTTTTTATAGTTGGATATTTTTTACCTGGGGCTAATTATCCAATACAACTGCAATGTTTTCTCTCAGCTACTGTAATGTTGGATCATGCTGGGTCCAGGAAAATGTACAGTATAACCAGATGTTAGTGTTTACTGCTGATGAAATGAAATCTTCCAGAATGGAGATTTGAGTGTTTATTCCAGACAGCCTCACTCTTTTCTTCCAGATGAGATCACACTCATCTATTTCCCACATCTGGCATCAACAGGTCCCACTCTCTGCACAGCACATCAGCATCTGCATGGTTTCTTCTCTGCCCTCCTGTGAATGCACATCTTATATTAATCCAGCACATTATGTCACATCAAACTACACGACAGTATAAGCCTCATAACATATATAAGCTTCTCAAATTATAAGCTTCTTAATGTAGGCTATTATTTTCCCTTTATGCATTAGTTGGCCAGGTAATGTGTATAAAGTGATGGAAGAGTAAGTGATTCTATAAGCTGCAAATGCTCACTTCCTTTATTCATTCATTAGCTGTGTCCCAATACGGAGGACGTGGTTTGTAGAAGGCCGAACTGAAATGAGTTGGTCTGGCCCATACGGAGGATTTCCGCTTTGCGTCTCCAGCTGTGTTCGCCCATAGCGCTGTGATGCAAAGCCTGGCTCCTGTCACCTAGCAACTTTGTCAACATGTAACTTTTTTTTCTCCAAAACTTAAGGGTTTCAAGGCCCTTGGTTTTAACAGTTGTATCGTTAGCTGTTGAACTGAGCTGAAACCCAATATTTACATTGAACAGAGTAATTCTCACGCTCTCTGTCACTGTTGTTTACCGCCATATTTTCTCCATTACCACGCAGTGACTCTTGGGATAGGTTGGGCCATGAAGGATCCACCTGTTGGAGCCTTCGTCGCTCATTAGTCAGCTGCATTTGAAGGAGCCCACTGTGACGCAGTCGGGTTTCAGATGCAGCCTCTGAAGGATGTGGCCCCTGAATTGTTTCCCCTCCGACTGCTTTTCTTACTGAATGACGCAGGTACCATCAGCTTCCTCAGGTATTTACTCAGAGTGACGGCTAGGTACCAGACAGGATACCAACCATGATTCTGTTTATTTGAAAATATAAGCTGGTTAGCTGGTTATCCTCACTACACAGCTAAATATACAGCACAAGTGACAGCTGAATCTAAACTATAGCCAGGACTCATATTTGCATCTCACAGTTCTGACTCAGTAAGTGTAACTCATGAGTTAGTTCTGTTCTTATCACTATTAACCTTCATTATTTTTTCCCTGACTGATACTGGCCTCTGAACACTAGGTTACAAGTTCACTTTGCTGTTGTCCTCCCATCTTGGATCACAGGTGTCCCTCATTCAGCTCCTCACCTGACCAGATATTAATCTTGAAAAAAAGCATTGTGGAATATCTATATAGTTTTATTATAGATGCAGACTTTCAGTCAGTTACTTCTTCAGTCTTCAGTCATCATTAGCTTCCTGCTCAGCAATTAATCTCCCTCACTGACGTCTGACCGTCTTCTGGAGAGACTTCCTAACTCTCTCTGTCTCTCTGGCACACACTCAGTGTTAACAGACTTATACTGTGTCTGTTAACACTGAGTCATGGAGGCCCCCTGGTGGCCATGTCAGTGACTGTGTGACAGGAGGCACTGTGTCCTCCTTGACATGGGAGAGCTGCTATATATATATATATATATATATATATATACATGTATTAAAATATACATAAAATATCAAAAATGAATTAGATGAAATATTTTTGGATATGGAATTACATCATGGTTTGGCAACATACAAACCTCTGCCATCAGTAAGAAAACTATGTTAACAACTATTTTTGTTCCAGCCTCAATCAAGCTACCATCAAGATGTTTCTTTGTTAATGTGAAACAGCTGTACTATAATGTTTTTATGTAAAAGAACAAACTGTAGCTCTGTACCCAAGACAGATTCCCCTACTTTACTTTATTTGACTTTACTTCAAAGCAACATTTCCACCTCATGGCCCACTTGAAAATCTCAAGAATGTCGGTCGCCCAAATCTGACCTCATAACAATACAGAGGCCAAATAATACGTCCTCAATATTCAAAAACATTATTTATAGTTTAATTTTTTTAATATTTAATTTAATCTTTTCACCAAAATTGTTCAATTGTGTCCCACAGGTTGTGAACCACTGCTTCAAAGGATGAAATCCAGAAAAATAGTAATTGACATTATAAACATCGAAAAATAATCAATAGCGTGTTGGAGATTTACAACATTACTCTAGTAACAGTACCTGTAGTACTACAACTGTAGTACTGGCAGCAGTACTATAGTTCCTATACTACTATAGTAATCCTCATAAATAGCAGTAGCAGTTGTACAGTAGTAGTAGTACTTAGAGTACTATTAGTAATAGTAACAGCAGTGGTAGAAGGAATGCTACTGCTAAGTAGCAGTACTCATTGCCGTAGTATTGGTAGTAGAAGCAATAATAATAACACAATAGCAGTAAGTTGTTATGGCAACAGTAATAGCAGTAGTAAAGTTTGATCCTGCCTTTACAAACTGTGCTGTATTTCTTTATTGAACTGTGCTGTGTTCCTTCACTCAGCCGCTCATGTGTTAACACGACCTTCTTCACCACAGCCTGGCTGTTTCTGCACACGACACAAGAAAGTGTGCGAATATGAAAAAAAATATTTCGCTGCACTGAAGCCAACAACTCTTATTTCTATCTGATTATTGAAACAGTAATGGTAGTTTCAGCAGCAGCAGCAGCAGCAGCAGCAACAGTAGCAGTAGTAGTAGTAGTAGTAGTAGTAGTAGCAGTAGTAGTAGCAGTAGTAGTAGTACTAACAGTAATAGTAGTTGTAGTGATAACATTATAATGAGCCAGTACTGTGTTTTGGTGTTGGGTCCGTACCTCGTGCCTTAACCCCTCCCTAAACGTCCCTCCCTCCTCAGCCCTGGGGAGGGTTAGCTGCCGTTTCATTGGCTGATGCCACCCAGCGGGTCGCCAGCCGGTCGTTAGGGGGAGTGGCTCGAAGATGGATTGCCTGGCACCATATTGGCCATCAGGACCAATCAGCAGCCAGGCAGGAAATGGATGGCTCTCATTTGTTCTCATTATTACCGTAACAGCCGTAATGCTCAGAAAGACACACACACGCCATTCGCTGTCACCACCATGAAACATTCCCATTAGTTATGCTGGGAGACAGCCTGTGTGTGTGTGTGTGTGTGTGTGTGTGTGTGTGTGTGTGTTAAGCAGGAGGCTCCTCTCAGAGCAGTGATGTATCATGTCATTATTCCTGCAGCACCGACAGTCAGAGTGAACGAGCATCCATCCGCTACTAGATGCTTCAGAGAGACAGACTTCTTCCCTCCCAGCACAGGAGACTTAACCAGTGCTGACACACACAGTTAGTCTGGTCCTTAGTTAGTCTGATAGAAGAGATATGATACAGTTTATATTTACTGTATTGACATTACGCTGTAATAGGAACCACCAGCGTCTGATAAGAGTTTTACTTTCCCATGTTCAGAGGCGTCATCCCTGACAAAAAAATTAAAAAAAAGAGAACTTAAAAGAGTCAAAGGTCAAAATTAGATCATAAAAGTAGTAAAAAGCAGAAAAGAAATACTTGAAAAAAAACTACAGCCTTGAAACTCTATAGGGTGAGAAGAATGAACGGAGGGTGGGAATCCGATAGTCCTGGGGGTAGCTTCTAAAGCCACAGCATTACTGAGGAAAAGAGTCTGATCAGCTGCAGTAAAATGAACTATATATGTATTGTTTGTAATGTGTGAATATATGCAGGTGAGATAACTAACGGTCGAATGTTGGCAGGAAACAATCTGCAGATATGTTGAGGGAAAACATCATCCAGAAAATCTAAATCTTACTTTTCACTCACACAAAATTTTTATGACTTACTGTGGGTTTTGTAAATGGAACAGCTGTAGTCTATACGAACATTATTCAAGAGACAAGGATGTAATATTTGATCGTGCCAGAGATCTTCTGAGTAAAGCCACAGACTCAAGTGAAAAAATGGAGGAAGTTGATTAAAGTAGGGTTCTCAAACCAGGACCACAGACAAGTCTTTATGCTTTTGCTCTTTCCTATTATTTCAGACTTGTCTCTGGTCTCTTTGCCTTTGACTGTCCACTTGGATTTTTTCCATTTCCCGCTCAGTGATGCTGTGCGGTCGGTCAGCTGTCAGTTCCCCACACAGACACAACACTCTTTAAAGAATATGAACAGCAGTGTTTCTTGTCCCTCTCTGCTCCAAAGCTTCAGTCTGTGACACCTCGGTGCACGGTGTGTGATCAGAGGTGTGGTCTGTTGCACCTGTGACCACACCCAACGGTGATGTCATACTGTACTGACACCCCCAGGAGTACACTTGTACCTCACAGCAGCAGTGTGATCAGTTAAACCACTGGAGGTCAACAAAGGCAAGATATACAGCTGCTGTTCAGGTGCTTTTAAAGGTCCCATATTGTAGCAGGTGAAATGTGTTTATTGATCAGACTAATTAACAGAAACACCTCTCTCTCCAAAATGATCACAGCCGAATCAGCACTTGTCTGAAACAGCTTCAGTAAAAACTGAACATTGAAATGAATTTGAATTCCTTGCAGGACTGCATTAGACTGTATCAGTTCTAGCTTGGTGTCTCAGTGGGACTGAGCATATTTTCAAAATAAAGGACTGAGACCTTGAGCTGTTTTTCTTTTTTCACTTTGTTGTTTGATTGACAGTTCAGAGGGTCAGTCCACTCTTTGTTCCTATCCAGGCTGGAAATGTCACGCCTGCAGGCCTTAATATACTTTAGGTTGTATGTGTGTGTGTGTGTGTGTGTGTGTGTGTGTGTGTGTGTGTGTGTGTGTAGCCTCCAGGGTCTGAGTAAAGGCTGCTGTCCAAAATGGAAACACTGATTAAATGTGAGCACTGAGTTCAAATGTTAGTGCACAGTTTCCCCCCCCCTCTCTCTCTCACACACACACACACACACACACACACACACACACACATACACATACACACTTTGAATCCAAAGAGAGAAACCCATCAATATTAGCTATAATGAATGACCTTACAGAGCGCTGGCACTCTTCTCAGTATAATGTTATAATATCTTATAGATTCAAACAAACCTGCCCTTTTATTGCGATGCCACCACACAAGTCATTTCTTCAGTTTTTATCAATTAACCCACAGCTATGTGAAAAAAAGTCAAACCATACCAAGCTTACCTTACCTTTAATAATCTCAGAGTTTCCTTTAGGGTGCAACCAGCAGAAATCACAAATATGTTGAGAAAACACTTTTTTTTTCATAATATTTCTGTTTAAATTAAAAGTTTTATCAAATAATAAACAGCAGTTGACTGGTATTGACTGTTACTACTAATGTCTTCTCATATTATCGTCAATTTTACAATTCAATTTGATACAAATATCGACGCAGAAGTCACACGTAGGTGTCAAACCACTGCAGAAGAAGAAGACACAAGGATATTGTTTTAATAAAATATATAATAAAAGCTATAAATAAATATATATTGTTAACATATCTGGTCGCAACATCTTATACCATATAAAAATCCATCATATATATATACATATATATATACAATATATGTACAACATAGGTACTTCATGTATGTTATAACTTAGATCTTCATATAGCATGTATATATTTGATAATAATATATGCCTTTCATGACTCTTTCATGACTGCTGGTGTTACTCAGGAAGAAACGGTGTCCGTCCGTCAGTACGTTCATCAGGTCAGAGGATCAAAGCACAAACATTAACTTCATTAAACATTCTCTCAAGCCAAATTACAGCTCGATACGACTTGTTCAGCACAAACTAAAGCTTTCTGAGCTTCTGACTAGTGAAAACGGTGGATGACAGAAAAGACCAGTGAAGTTTTCCTGCAACGTTTTATCCTTTTTAATAGAAATAAATCTTTCCTGAAGGAAAATGAGCGTTTTGAGAAATACATCAGCAAACAGTGTCACTAAACACTCTTTTATTTATTTAGAATCATTATTTAAATCAATCTAAACTAAGAGTTAACGAGTTAACCTGGAGATCAACCAAACCAGCTTTACTAGCATCAGTGTTAATGTTACATTACTGTGGGCTCACAGATATTCCCTAAATAAAACAGACCTGCTTTGAGTCCACCTAAACGAGCCGGACTGCAAGAGAGGAGTGTATTATTAGTAGCAGCACATGTCTGTACACTCATAAAATACATTGGTGTGGTTATGGTGGTTATGATGTGTGTGTTGTGGGTCTGTGCCAGCCCAATCACCTAATTCTGTGAACAACACACACTCTGTTAATTCAGGCAGATCGTATGAAAACATCTGACAAACAATATGCTCCTGGGACGAGGCTCCATGCTGTTGTATTCACACACATTACACAAGGTCACGTGTGTTAAGAGGTGGTAATAGAGGTTTATTTAAGCCTGTAACAATTAACATCAGAATGATGGATGGAGCCCGGGGTGTGTGTGTGTGTGTGTGGGTTTTGTCCATGCATGTGTGTGTGTGTGCGTGCGTGCGTGCATGTGTGTGTGTGTGTGTGCTGGCAGACTCAGCTGCTCATCAGGGACGGGGCTGGTCCAATTGCTGGGTCCTCCCACCAATAATAATAAAGAGTGCACTCATACACACATTGAAGCTGTCAGGCTGTGATCAGTCAAAGCTGCTGCAGACAAAAGCTTCACATGTTCTGGACGATAAACTGCTGCATTTGCATAGAAACTGAGTGTGGAGGCTGAGAGAGGACGGCTGCCTGGGATTCATCTATTAAGACACTGACACACACACACACACACACACACACACACACACACACACACACACACACACACACACACACACACACACACACACACACAGACACATACACACACACACACACACATACACACATACAAACATGAAATAATACATGAATAAATAATAAAAAATAAAATACATGTTTCAGAGCAAATAGGCATTAAGCCTGTATTTTACAATTTATAAACATAGATACAAACCTGTAGAAGATGGACAAAGCTTTAAGAATAATTCCAGTTTATCACAACTGTATCCATCCTTCCTCTCAGTAATAATAACTACAAGAGAGCACATACTGTAATTCTCACTAAAATGGCTCCTGTTATATTTCTGGTTGTTAAACCGATGAGATGAAAAGTTTGACAAATAAACAATAAACCGAACTGAAATGATCCAAAACATGAGACTATAAAGATGAGCTTTTAGAAGGCACTTAAAAAAATCCAAACAGTCAGCAAATCTGATAGATTGAGGATGATGGTTCCAGAGCATTACAACAGCAGAGGTGACAAACACCTTTTGTTTTGCACTTGGAGCCGGGGATGGATACATTTAACAGGAATCTTATGGAGGGATGTGAGAACAAGGGTAATGTAGAACCAACAACTTAGTTCTAGTTAAGAACCCGGCAGCTGCATTTTGAACCAGCGGTAAAAATCAAAGTCTCTAACTCATAGTTCAAGTAAAATAAGATAAGTAACATCTGACTTAGGAAACATTTCTTAAATAAAGAAAACCATGTACTGTCATGTACTGATTATATATATATATATACACACATGTATATAAGCCTAGAGATTTATGAAATAAAAAAGACAAAGGAAATATGGAGATATGAGATTTACACCTGCCATTAGTGTGTGTGTGTGTGTGTGTGTGTGTGTGTGTGTGTGTGTGTGTGTGTGTGTGTGTGTGTGTGTGTGTGTGTGTGTGTGTGAATGTGTGTGTGTGCAAGGTCTCCACACCGGGAGCTGCTGCTATAATCCAATTACAGAAGCAGAACCGATTTTTTTTGACACTTCTCATAATGTAGCAGTTTCCCAATAATAACAGCACTGAGCCAGGGCATCAATCTGACAGGTTTGGGGACTGTGTGTGTGTGTGTGTGTGTGTGTGTGTGTGTGTGTGTGTTTCTCTTTCACAGTGACAGAGAGTGGTCTGGTAACATCGCTGCCACTGTAACAGCTCATCAGTACTGTATTTCTCACTGTTTTATTTTGAATTTCATTACAGTTCAAGGTGTACACCGTGACTTCACAGATGTTGGAGGATGTACCTGAGTCCTCCTTAACCCTGCAACCACCAAAGCACTTGTCCTGGCAAATTTAACAAAGGAATGTCTAGACTGAGCGACACCTATTTAATGACAGTGTTGCTGCATCTGTCTCTGTCTTCGTAGATGTCACTCACACGATGGAGGGCAACTGTGACTTGTTCTTTTTTGATGAGTCATCAAAGATCAGTGAACTTTCTTGGTTATTCACATATATTTTAGATGTCATGTTCCAGCCACATTTACTCACACTGGAGCCAGTCGGCAAGATCCTGGGAGCCTTGGGTCTGTAGCGTCAGCAGCTGGTTCAAACTGCTGTTTCCATCTGTGTGGCTTCTCATAACAAACCCTTGTCTTGCCAAGAATGTGAGTGATCCTGCGATCTTCACTAATGCCACTTTTCAGTTTCTTGAGGCGCTTTTGTCTTGAGTGTCAGGAGAACAGGCTCATTGGAAATGTAGCTGGAAAACTTTAAAGTTGCTTCCTTTTAGCGTGTGAATTTCCATGTGAATGAAATCTAATGTCGGCATTGGCCCTGTTCCTAAACCCATCAGAAACAAAACTTCCTCCCTCAACTGTGAAAATGTAAAAAGATTCAGCTCATCAGCCGATTTGCAGCTACGGCAGAACGCTCTCTCTAGTTTGGAGTCCCAGTCCAGCCACAGATAGTCTTTAAATCAGGAGCTGAAGAGCCTCTTTCTTTACGGGATCCAATTGTCTCACAAAACATCAAAGAACACGACTTAAAAAAGCAATTTAATATCAGATGAAGATATTTTTAAAACCTGTCAGGGGATGGTTGGCAAACGAGGAGGTGATAGTCATCCCAAACGCAAGTAAACGTAAGAACATGCTTTGCTCTCCCTAATTGAATAACGGGGGCGCTGTGCATTTATTCCACTTGCTCTATTGCTCAGGTTCCTATGCTGAGCATGAAGTACAACTGCTCCTTCACAGTCCACACGTAATCCATCCCAACATGTTGGTCGTAAGATACTGATGCATTCGGGATATTGTTTTAGGATGGTGTTTTACTCTTCTCTCATCATTATCATTTAGGTCAGCAACATGCTATAAGGTGTTGCTGAGTGAAGTGATTGACATTTTCAGCTTCACTGTACTGAAATAACTGTGATGGAAAATGTGGTCTTGCAGAGCTTCTTCCATTTCACATATTGTCCCAGGGAGCAACACCTATGAGAGGAAATATTGGCCGACATGATATCCCCAGCCACTCATCCGCAGATATTGACCACCTGTTGTGATTGGCTGAATAACATGCTAATTACCTTTGATCTGCTGGGCTATGTGGGGGTAAAGCTGCATCCACATGGGTATAACTGTCAGAACTATATGATGGTGGAAAGCTGTTGGATTAAATTTGCTTCTCATCGTGTAACACACATGCATTTGAATGTGTCCACATGTTAACCGCATATAAAAACCCAAACGTTGTTGTTGTCTCAGGAAACTCACAAAAATGCTAACAAGCTGATGTGGCTGCAGAGGTGAGAAAATAGAGAGAAAACATCAACTTTAAGTTCCATATTTTACCTTTTTCAGTGTTTTATTTGAAGTGTAGACATAAACCATCTCACTGTAGTTTTACATCTCCTCTAACAACAGGTCAGTGGGCCAATCAGAAGTGAGGAGCCTCTGAGATTCTCTTCTGATTGACTGACTGTTTTCTGAGTGGTCAAATAAAAATAGAGCAGATTTCAGGTAAAACACTCCAACTAACCAAATCCTGAAAGGTTGGATGGTGGGTCAAGGTGGGCGGGGCTTGGGGGATGGCTCAGAGAGGTGACCGCTTTGTTGTGACATCACAAAGTTACAGAAGTCCTGACGGCTGGTTTTAAAGGCTCAGTTTCTGAATACAGGCTGTGTGCATTTCTCTGTGGACTGAGGCTTTGATACTTTCACGGTATTAATATAGAACCTAGACCTGATCTATAACCAAACTACACATGGACATCTACCTTTAGACTGTATGGATCTTTAACACATGCATTTATATTTGATAATTGTGAAAAACTGCTTCTAGTAACAATGACAACAGCATCAATGTCACTTGCAACTTTTTAGTATAAAATAAAATCCACTCTCTCCCAACAAGTAATCAGCAAACACGAAACATTCACACACTGTGAGGCTGAATGAGAAGTGGGTCGAACCCCCCCATCAGTGACAGGACATTAATGTTTTAATGTGGTTTTTTAATCACCTCTAATGGAAGATAACTATGTTTATATCTCACCTTACGGTACAAAACGATTGAACTTATTACTTGGGGGGTAAACTAAGTGGACTCATAAAGCTTAAGACACAAGAAGTGCTGACAAATGGAGGTCTGAACTATGTCATCATCACATCTAAACCCTCACTCAGTTCCTCCACAGCTTCTACAGGCATATTTAACAGACTGAGGGCTGGAGATCATCTAATAGGATCAGATGTGGCCTGTCCAAAACCCAGCAGAAGGTGATTTATCAATGTATTCATCAAGCACTGTGCATCGATGGGTTCATTACCATCAAATTAGTCCTAGGAATCATGGCAAAGCCTTGAAATGATGTGGAAAGACGGCACTGATGAGATTAATGGTAAATACATTGCCGATGTGCTAGAAAAGCGCCAGGGTGATTGATGGTGTTGGCATTAGCCACATGCTAGCATGTAACATTGCAAGGATGATGGATGGACAGACACCTTAGCTGCATTTTGTTAACAGCAGCAGCAGCACAAAAAGTTGATCTTCATAAAATGATATCACATTTATTTTTCCTTTTTATTTCGAAGGCAGATGAATGAAGTTCTCAGAAATAAAGAAAACATGTTTGTTAAAAAAGTTTGTTGGCTCCCTGTTAGAAACACATGAAACGAAGGCGTATGAATGAGAGCTGTGAAGCAGCATCAGCTCCACCTTCAGCTGAGCTGCTGTGTGTGGAGAAAATGAAGGTAAACATGGGGACAAAGCTGGTTTTTCACAGTCCAGAGGGTTTCACTGCTGTCATGGGGGGAGAGAAGAATGAAACGTTAACAAAGGTTCTCCGCTGCCCCCGGGCCTCGTGCATCTGCCACCAAGATGGATCCAATGAAAGCGAGGAGAAAGGGGAGGTGGGGGGGGCAGAGAGGATTCACCAGTGGATGGAGATGAAGGGCAGAGAACAGAAAACATGGGCGGCTGTGGCTCAGGAGGTGGAGCGGGTGGTCCACTAATCAGAAGGTCGGTGGTTGGTTCAGTGGTGTTGAAATGTCCTTGGGCAAAATACTCAACCCCAAAAACTGCCCTCGATGTATCATCAGTGTGTGTATGTGCGTGTGTGTGTGTGTGTAAAGAGCTTTGAGCGGTCGACAAGACTAAAGAAGTGCTCTATAAGTGCAGTCCATTCACACACCTCTGTTTTCCTGTCTTTACCAGGACATCGTCTAAATACTGACATGCTGCCATTTGAGCCATTACAGATTTTTTCCTTCATAGAAACTGTTTTTTTTTTTTTTTCAAATAGTTCCCTGGAGTTTGTGACTGGGCAGTGCACCAGAAACACTTTGACCACAGGAAGCCTCCTTAACCAACTGTCTAAACCAACACTGCTGAAGTCGATCTCCTGAAACTGGATAGACCCAACAGCAGCACTGTCCATGTTAGTACTGTGTGTGTGTGTGTGTGTCACCAGTGCGTTCCAGCTGATTTCACTGATATTTATTAAGTTCTTCAAACTAAAAAAACAAAATGCGCTAATCACACAGGACTAACGATCTTCCCATGAGATTCCTTACACAATGTGACTTAGGCGAATGTAATTCATTGTGAAGGACTGATGTATGCACTTATTATATACGCCTGTTGGACAGCTTCAGATTTGTGATGGCACTACACTAGTTCACCTGTTAATGTTTGTAATGGTTCATTGCCTATCTCTCAGCTTCACTCTATTACAATACCCATGAGTTGCCATAGTTACAGAAGTCACCTTGAAGTCTGCAAATTGTAGATGTTTCCTTATAATCCTCATCAGTTAAAAAAAAAAGTCTTTTATACTTTTAGACGGTCTCTTTGTCATGGTCCATTTCTCTCTTCATGATTATATATATACAGGATCTACTTTCTGACATCTCTTACACTCATTATTTAACTTTAGTCTTAAACAGAACCTAGTCTGCCTTAAATAACTCCTCTGACTTTACACTTCTTTTGTTCATCAAGCTAAATCAGGCCAGGTCTACGGAGGAGATTACGAGAAGTTTTCCAGCCAGAAACAAATGCTTTGGTCCTAAGTGGTAAAGTTTGGTGTTGCTGCAAATGGCGTGCACGGTAATTATAGTTGAGGTTGTAGTGAAATCACAGCAGCAGCAGGAGGGTAATAGCCTCTCTGCTTTCATCTCTTTCTATTTCCCAGCCAGCGCTGACATACCTCACCACACAGGCACACAGGCGAAAAATTAAGAGTGAGGAGATGCTGATAGCTCTCGCTAATGTTACAGGCCAAGAGGTTACAGGCAACACACGCAAACGCACTTTGTACATAGTACCAGTGCGTTCTCGTAACAAAGCAGTTGATACAGTTTGATTTAAAAGCTCTTTTGGGAGCTTTGTTATTCATAAATCTCAATGTGTCACAGATGGAGGCTTGAGGACACACACCGACACACACCGCCAACTGGCCACCAGTAGCAGCAGTGCGTGGGGAGGGAAGTGTGGGCCAGATCGCAGAGAGGATGTCATCATCAGCGTAATGGTCAGTCGTTGTGACACTCTTGTGTCTGGCCCATTGGCTTCTGTGGTCAGATTCAATTTCAGCCAGTATGAGTGTGGGCCGCTGTGCCATTAGCTGACAGCTACAGACTTTGGGGGTCTGGCCAAATTTTAAGGCCAATTGACTTTTAATATGAATCACGCTGGGATGCCAAGGACTCATCCCATCGCTGGAAATTAACACCCTGGAGCACACACACACACTCTTACAAATGGGCATATGTGATGCACATACACACGCACACACACATATACTGACTCGAAAACAGTTATTAATGGCTTGACTGAGTACTGTGATTGTTTTCCCTGCAACTAGACAAGCATCATGCGGTGCAGCCTATGACACTTGTGGTGTAGTGTACAGTAAAGTCAGACCTTTCCATTTAAGGCTGTCAGCCCTGCAGACTGTACACCTCCAGCCTCCGGCTTCTCCTCCTGCTCTTTTGTTTTTAATGGCCTCCCTGCCAATTCCTGCTCGTCACTGTTATTAACCTTTTGTTCCCTCTCTTCTTCATTCTTCATCTCTCAGGCCTGATCACACTCCTCCACCTTTAATCATTGATGTTGATTAAAGGGAACATATAATACGAGGCTCATTTTTCAGGTTCATTTTTCAGGTATTTTCTTTTCAGCCCCCCATCGCACCCTTCTTCCACCCTTTTCCTTCTCTTTATCCCTCTTCTTCCTCCTTTCTCCTCCTTTTCAACTTTCCCTTCCCCTTCCTTTTTGTAAAATAATTTTTTGAATATTCTTTTTCAGTAACTTTTTCCATCTCTTTATCTCCATTTTATAAATTCCCTTAATTGTATTCTTCCATTTGCTTTGTTGTGGTACCTGTGGTTTTAGCCAATTTTTTGGTATCTGCTTAATATTCTAAAAATATACTTAATGAGCGATTTGCCGTAGTATTCTACAAAGCAATAATTGCTTGGGCCTAAAAAGGAATTTGCACTAAAAATGGTATCTATATGTCAATATTGCTGCAAAACCAGACATGATATAATATATGGGTGTCGTTGGCTTCTGCTACATTTTCACCAGCAACTTGGTGTTGCCTCCTTAGAAGACTTTGCTTGGATAACAAATATCATAAAGAAATGTAATTGAATTTCTTGTACTCTTTTTCTGTAACTGAAAAACCTCACAAAACCGCATTTTAATATTAACATTAGACGACATACCTCTTTTCCTCATGC
Organism: Seriola aureovittata; assembly: GCF_021018895.1. NCBI lineage: Eukaryota > Metazoa > Chordata > Actinopteri > Carangiformes > Carangidae > Seriola > Seriola aureovittata. The sequence continues at coordinate 2,554,105 of NC_079377.1, forward strand.
TCTGTTCTCTGTTTTCATCCTGGCTTGGACTTTTTCATTAGGAAATAATTTGAGCTAATAATAATAAAAGCGTCCCTCCAGCTGATCCAAACTTTAATTTGCCATCAGTGATCAATGATGCATAATTGTACCCATAATCCCCCACTTTCAGTGCACAGTGCCCACAGTACAAGTGCAGTTCAGGGCACAGAAGCCTGTGAGTACCTGTAGTGTTTGTTCCATCATGTTGTCAACTTCAGGGAGCGACAGTTCAGGGAGTGCAGTCTGTTCATTATTGGAATTAAAAGGTGTTTTTTTATTTTTTTATAAAATGACATGAGTGGCATATTCCACTCTGATATTCTGTTCTCTAGGAAACCGCCTGTGACATGAGCCGGCCCTGCAGAAACTGATAACACTGTGTTCAACATTTCTCTTTCCAGGTACATCTGTGAGCTGATGTCAGTGTCTCACAGAGTGACTTGGATCATGTCTCTGGAGCAGTTTTTTACTTTGCCAAATGTTTGCTTTTAAGATTTTTGGCAAAGTTTTTTCAGAGGATTTGAGGTTTGATACATCGATATCATCATCGCTCACTGCATATAGATGTTCTTTTTTTTTTTGACTATTTAAAGTGGATCAAATGTTATTTCATTGCAGAGCTGAGTGCAACGCATTGATTCACTCAGCCCTTCCTTGCCCTGCTCTCCCGCTCTCTCTCACAACCCGCACTGAAAGTTGTCAGGCTCTTGAATATGGGTCATCATTATTTGCTGTTGCTGTGTGGTTGTATGAACATGTAAATGCAAAAGGTGTGTGTGTGTGTGTGTGTGTGTGTGTGTGTGTGTGTGTGTGTGTGTGTGATGGCTGCAGTTAAAAGTGCTTCAGAGGTGTTTCCAGTGCTTGGTGCTGACTGACTGCGAATGGAAAAAAACAAATTTCACCTGTGGAGCTCAGATTGTGATTTAAGGCTGAGCGTTTGGGCTGGTGAGGGAATTAATGCTTGATCCCCTTATAATCCCTACACAGGCTGATATCAGATACCCCTCAGTGGGCGCTTTCATCTAAGGGCTTGTAGGGAGTCATGAGTACATGCTGAACATGGTTCTGGTCCTTGGGTCCTGCTGGAACATTAGTGCCAGTCTGTATCCATAAAAGACCTGACTGCTGAGTGAGTGTGTGGGGTTACTTTCAACATGTAACCCTACACATATTACTGATGGCCTCTTTAGAAGTCATCCAGCAGAGAGTTCGTCCAGCAGAAAGAGTTCAGACCTCTGAGGCTTTATCAAGTGTCTTTGTCGTCCTCTCCTGTACATTCATGATGGGCCACGACTGTGAGCGTCAATCTGCAGCTCTGGTTGTGATTTTGATCTGATGAGCATTTTACTTGCCTTAACCGAATATTGGTACAGAGAGAGCGCATGCTACGGGGTTTCGTCTCAGTGAAGGGAGCGCTTGCAGGATCGGGAAATCCCACGTTCAGAGAGTCTTGTCGACTTCTGATCGCTTCCCAGTGAGAAATGTTCCCCAACTTCAAAACTCTGGCTGAAGTGGTGCAGATAATTCAAGTCATGCTGTTGTGGCGGCAGAGCACGAGTTCATCTGTTCACTGTCCCATTAGCACTGAGTCCTCATGGGTTGGAAGGTCGAAACGTCGGTCCAGGTTCCACCTCAGACATGGATCACTCACTGACAGTGTTTGGTTGTCAGTAACGGCAGGAGAAATGTTGCTTTAATAGAAACCCACCTCAGCCCTGTCTGTGCCAAGGGCTCAAAGGGCTCAGAGGGAGGCAAGCACAGAGCATCAAACACTAGTGGCCGGTCCCATCCCCTCTGTCGGAGTGTTTGAGTCTCAGTGACTTGCTCCGGTCTATGAGTAAAATACAGAACCACCTGTCAGGTGAAATCTCTGTACTTTACTGGTAACCAGTGAAGAGAGGGCAGCACAGGGGAGATGTGGTCTCTTTTACTGATGCCAGTAAAGAGTCTGGCTGCTGTGTTAAAACCAGAAGGGGTTGAGACAGGGCTGATTGATTATATATATATGTATACACTCACAGAACACTTTAGGAACACCTGTGCACCTTCTTATTTGTGCAATTATCCAATCAGCCAATCATGTGGCAGCAGCGCACTGCATAAACTCCTGCAGATACAGGTGAGGAGCTTCAGTTCCTGTGATCTCAGTGACTCTGACTGTGACACGATTGTTGGTTTGAGTGTTTCTGAAACTGATGAGTTTTTACTCAGAAAAGCATCCAGTGAGCAGCAGCTCCGTGTTGATGAGAGAGGTCAGAGGTCAGAGGAGAATGGACTGACTGGTTGGCGCTGACAGAAAGGCTACGGTCACTCAGATAACCACTCTTGCTTTATAGCCACAGTTCACCATCTTCTAACGGCTCCTTCCAGCAGGACAATGCTCCATGTCACAAACTGGTTTCATCAACATGACAGTGAGTTCAGTCTCAGAGGAAAGTTTCAACATTGGTGGATCCATGATATGAAGAACTGAGGAACTACCCAGTGTTAGTATTACTCAGTGAGAGTAGTTCTGTACTTGTGTAGCCCTACTGAACAAATGGAAGTAGTAGTATGAATTTAGATTCATATATTTAACTGGCTCACACACACACACACACACACACACACACACACACACACACACACACACACACACACAAACACACACATTAATTGGGTCTGATGTGTATTTGGTTCTTTAGTGTATTGCTGGTGCTGACTCAGCAAACCTGGCAGCTGCCTGGCACCTGTGGGATGTAACAGTTTGAGCTGACGTACAGGAAGGAACGCGCTCTCGCCAGATTTGGAACAAAGTCACAACTAAATCATCAGGCTTTTTAGAAAAACACAAAATCATTTTAAAAATCTTCTCATAGATTCTTGATTTGTTCCTAAAAATTAAAATACAATCACAATAATGATGATTTCACCCCTCTGTTTCCATATGGACCCTAATCCTAAATGAGGCTGTGTACTAAAGATTCAGATTCCAGTTTTATTTGTCACCATTTGCACCTGTTCGAATATCACGTCAGGCCGTGCATCCATATTTGATCTCCATCAGGACCTCAAAGCCAAGTGTAAATGGGATATTACACATGTGTTTAAATGTGTGCTGCTGCACTCTGTGTGTAGCAGGACTGCAGGTGTGAATTGGCTCACTCTCTCAATCCATCCACTCCACCCCCTTCCCTCGACAGTCCCCCTCCACCACCCCCCCCACCCCACCATGTGTGTGTTACTGATGTGTGAAACTTTGCGTGTCCTCCGTGTGTGGCCTTCTCCCGGTTTCCTCACATTCCCATGTTGCCGCTGAGGGGCCCCGGGGCCGCAGGGGAACGGTCGCTGTGGAAGCACAGGAATCTCCAGCCAACGACTTTTAATGCCAGCTCGTAAAACGGAGCGACAGCGGAGATATGCTTGGACGTGAATGAGGCCAGACAAATGTTCCCAAACCAAATGGCCTGAGGTTAATGTGTTGACAAAGCAGTTGGCTCATTTTAACTCCAGGCCTTTGTGACACAAGCAAATGAGAGAAGCGTCCTTTGTGTTATGTGTTGAAAGAAGCTTAAGTCATGTGTTGTCGGACTTAATTGACTGTAATGAAGTTGTGTTCATGATGACAGCAGTAGCACAGTAGTAAATGTCCTTGTTAGGCATGTGCAAAGAGGTGTAGGGTAAATAGAGCAGTGAGTGAGCTCTGACCTACAGCCGGTGATTATGATACTGGTATTAAAGACTAATAAATTATGCTTTCAAAAAGACTTTATTCTCCTTTAATTTATTTACTCATATTAACATGTATGAGTGTGAAAACTGAGCTGATAAGTTTAAGTTGGCCCTCTACAGTACTCTGGATAACACCTAGAAGTAGACACCGAAAAATGCTCACTCCATTCTTCCCACTTTCTCAGACCTTTTCCTTGCGTGTGCAGTAAAAATGTTATTTTCCGACCCCTCTCGGCCGTTAAGCACTAAGCTGCACCATCAATGCCAAAATCCTGCACCTGTTCCAGGGACACAAGACGGGATAAACTTTCCCTGCCTGCAGCGCCTCCAGCTCGCCAGAGGCACGGATCACTGTAGCTATTGTAACGTGACAGTATCTGCGTGGTATGCACAAAGGGTTAACACTGGGCCAGGTGTCAGATCATGTTCGAATCCAAATGTCAACACACTAAAGGCACCCAAAGAGACTCGTTCAGACGCACCCTCCTGCTGCAGACATGGGTCAGATGTTGAGAGAAGTTTTTGTGTACATTTTCTTATTTTGCACTTCTAAACAGGAACATATTGCACGAGCAGCAGCACCACTTTTCTTCCATTTCACCTGGTGAACTTCACCACCTTTACTGAATAAGGACAAACCCAGTCTGACTGTTTTGTGGCTTTAGTCCTCTACTGGCTACTCTACACTGACTCCCTGTATCCTTTAGAATTGATTTTAAAGTCCTTCTACTTGTTGACAAAGCTCTTAATGGTTTGGCACCCTCGCACATCACTTATCCTCTGTCGTTTTTTTATGTCCCTCCACGAGCCCTGAGATCATCTACAGCAGGTCCTCTAAAGTCCCACATGATGAAACTGGGGAAGTGGTCTTCATCCACTATGCACCTAAAATGTCTAACACCCCGGAAGTAAATATTAGAGGGACGCGTTCAGTGGACATTTTTAAACGACAACTGAAAACATACCTGTTCAACGTAGATCTTAATTAGCTTTTATTTTTTTTTCTGTGCACTGTTTAAATTATTTATTATTATTATTATTATTATTATTATTATTACTACTTTATTTTATTTTATTCATTTTGTACATTAATGATTTCCCTGTCCCTTACCTCTTTTCTCATTCTATATTTGTCACTTTCAGCTGCATATCCTGTATATGAAAAGTGCTATATAAATAAAGTGCATTGTTATTATTATTCATATTATTGTTATTATCTTTATCATTATTATTATGATTGTTATATTGACTCATCACAGCAGGAAAACACAAGCTGACATTACTAAAGGCTACATTCCATTAAAGGGCCAGGAAACCACCATGACAGTGAAGAAGCAGGTATAATAACATGACCCTGGACCTGCACCTACATGGAATGTAGCCATCATTAATTAAAAAAAAAAACTGTGAATGATAATGGATGATATAAGGGATTTTTTTGAAAAATACATAAAACCCTTCACACAAATCTCACTGAATATTGAATCTCAAAAGTGATAAATACAAACCTTAGATTTGACCACAACAACAGGACAGAGTATCAGAGCTCAGCTCTGCTGCTGTGGGTCATCAGAGGTTAATGGAGGTCAACTCCTGAGGTCACAGGTCACTCTGGGAGAGCTAGGGTAGCCAGTGGTTGGATGCATGTCTGTATTTGTGTGTGTGCTGTATAGCTGTGTGCTTTGGTGTGTGTGCTGTATACGTGTTTGTATGTGTGCTACACATGTGTTTCTGGGTTTTTTGTATATTTGTGTTTATATATGTGCTGCATATGTTTGTGTGTGTGTGTGCTGTATGTATTTTTTTAGTGTTTATGCGCATGCTGTATACATGATAATCTGCTACATATACATCCATCCATTATCCATAACGCTTATCCTTATAGGTTCGCGGGTGGGGGGCTAGAGCCAATCCCAGCTGTCACTGGACATGGGCCCGCTACACCCTGGACAGGTCGCCAATCACAGGTCTGCTTCACATAGACCAGGACAATATTCCCAGTCTGCATCTCTGTGTCATCTATTTATGAATATTACATTAATATTATACTCTATCAAGTTCTCCAATAACTAAAGAGATTTTTAAATCACACCTGTTGTCTCCTACATTGTGATTTTTCAAATAAGTCAGCAAGGCAGATATGTATGGACCCTGTCTGTGATGTCACAAAGTAAATGTAGTCGTTAAACTTTGACCTCTCCAGTTTAAATGTCCCAAGTCCTATCAGAGACAGATCAGATGTGAGTGCACCACATCCAGGTCTCTCCAATCACATGAAAACCATCTGATTACACAAGTCTTTAGTTACATACGGCCTCCTTTATCAGTGGATCTGTGGGACTGTGCACAGGAAGCTGCACAGACGCTGGATCAAGGGAGCAGTGTGTGTGTGTGTGTGTGTGTGTGTGTGTGTGTGAGATCATGACATCACATTTGTCCATGTTTTTATTACAACTGAGTATTTCAGCGTCATATGCGCCTCGTCAGCGTGGCTCAGGTCTTTACACCTGCCCGGCATTTCTTCACCATCCAACAAGTTAACTTCAAGAACCGACTGCTAACTGTCTAACACATCCCACAGCCTGACGTCTGCTGCTGTTAGGAGATAATTGTGAAACATTCAATTCATAAACGTTAATCACTTCATCTGTGGTGCCAATCCATATCAGTCAAAACAACTAGGCTACCTGAATATAATCCCACCTCAAAGACGCCTCATCAAACTTGTCTGTTTAAGCCTGCTTAAGTCCAACACTAGCGTCCGGTACGATCATATTTATTTTATGCTATGTACTTGCTATTTCACTTCTTTTACTTTAGGTGCCATTGAGTGCCTTGAATCATTATTATTATCATTATTATTATTACTTGCCCTCAGTGTCATACCTAACGGCTTAGTATCAGGAATGTGAACCTCAAACTCATCTTCCTCGTCTTTGCCCAAAATTAACCTAAAACCTCAATCACCTGCATCAATGAAAGACTATAACACGTTTAAGTATCAGCAATAATAATCCAATGATAGATTATACTGTGCAACTCAACAGGGCTAATTTGTCTTTATAATTACTGCTTTTATTATTGAAACTTTAAGTACATTTTGCCAACAGTTATATACTTTTATTTACTTTTACTGAACATTTTCAATACAGGCTCTTTGTGATGGGGTTTTTCACATTGCAGTATATATGAATAAACAATCTGAATATGCCCATCACTGACAGTAATATCAATTATTAATACAATATGAACAGCGCTTACCTCTGTGATGTTGAGGTGCACAGAGCCAATGAGCTAAAAATGAAGCTAGAAATCCCTGAGCTGAGAATAGCAGAAAAACTGCCCGGCTCACCAGCTTCACTTACCCAAGTGTATATGTGTGTGTGTGGGTGTGCACATGTGTTTTCTAATGTGGGACCCCCGTAAGTGGTTTTAATAAACCATCCAGGTTTGTGTTCCTCACACAAAGTTTGACACCTGCAATATTATAAATATATTTGTAACAGAGCTGAGGATGTGTGTGTACTGTATCATTGTGTTTTTATCCAGATATACATATTTTATTTATGCTAAACTGCTATTAACTATTTGTCAGGTGGTAGGAAGGAGGAGCCACGTACAGACAGACAGGCAGGCAGGTGGATGGAAGGAACTTTAGAGTAAATGATGGAGATGGCCCAGTGACTGGAGAGCAACATAGTTGGCCGGGAAGGCCGACTCAGGGTCTGGCTCAGGTCTGACTGAGTGTTGGTCGAGGCACTAGGCGGCGGAGGCTCTGGTTCACTGTGCAGCTTCAGGGACCGACATCTTTTGGTCGCCTGCTTCCTTCTAGGGGCTCCGACCCCTGGAAACCTCCTGGAAATAACAAGGCGAGTATTTATTTATTTTTTTACCTCATCATCATCTTCCTCACTTGCACGGTCACCTCATTACTCCTCGTACCGACTCCATCTCAGTCTAATTGGCGACTCTGAAATCTCAGTCAACTCAAGAGTCACGTTTCAGTCTCTGTGCATGAACTAATGTTGAAATGACACACAGCTGCCGAATAAACATTCAGTAGCCAAGTGTCCAATTACTTTTGAACCCTTGCAACTTTGGCACCAAGTGTCCGACACAGTTGTTTCTATATTGATTTAAACCCACTTAAATTAAAGCTGAGACTTGGCACTGCAATGTGTTATGTTATTCTATTTCACTGACTAAATACTTACAGTCTGGACTGTGTGTGTGTTGTATCATGATAGTAGCAGTGTATGGACTTGTAGTCAGCTTGTAGCTACCAACCACCAACATCTGAGGCTGAAAAATGAAGGCAACATAGAAGTACCAAAAACTTCTTCAAATGGCTGCTAGAGTCTGGCTCCAACAGTGAGTCAGTCCCCACAGACTCCCATGTTAAAATGTCCAACTTTACAGCAGAAATAAACATGTTTACAGCCTGGTACAAAAACAGTTTTGGTCTCTAGAGCTAATTTCCTCCTTCATGACACCTGTATGGGGTGTTCATAACTAGCTCATTGTATTAAGGCTTAAAGTTATACATAATTGAGAGCGTGCAGCTTTCAGTCAGGTACTGCCAAGATGGAGACAACAGAACAGCCCACTCTGAGCTTCAGAGCTGCTCTTCAGAAACCTGTGGGTGACATCTTGGAGTCTACGTCCATCTTTATTTACAGTCTGTTGTAGCTACACAGCTGCGAGTGAGTCAGTAATTATGTGATGAGTGAATGAAAGCAGTGGTGCACTCAGCTTAATGTGTGAGCTCTGCCTGGACTTAGGTTTACCAAACAGACTTTATACTGTGTGCTCTTTGATAGGAAATTATAATTTAGTATAACTAACAGTGTGACTCAACCGATGTAGGCTGTAGGTGTAAACCTGCCATTGAGTGCCTATTCCAGGCTGCTGCTCCCTCCCCTCCTCCCCTGCTTGTTACTGTTTCCAAATCCCCAGCACTACGGGAAACAACAAGCAGAGAGCCGAAACCTACTCACTGAAAACAGCGGGTTTTGGTGAAGAGTTGGATCGTGCAATTACACAGTTGACAAACGTATCACAACCACAAGATGAGGACTCGCAATGCACAGCTCCTACACAGATATCAGAGGCAGGTTCTTCAATCCAAACTTGGTTGGTACACCGGTTGTCAGGCAGGTCAGGCAAACAAATCCAAAGGGTTATGCAAAAGGCAAGGTCAACGAAGCGACTGGTCATACACACACACTAGATATAAACAGAGGAAATGCTGGTACGCTAGCTACGGACAACGAAGACGAACTGGCACAGAAGACAGGGAGAACGCAGGATAAATACACTACGAGGATGAAAACAATTGGACACAGGTGCAGCACATTAGGGGCGGGGTCAACAATCGCAGGAACGGGAAACACGCAATTGCAGGAAGTGGAAATCTGAAATGAGAGGGAAAGGTTAGACACACCAAAATAAAACAGGAAGTTAAAAATAAACTTGAAGAAAAGAGAAAACATAACCTAATGTGCAGGACGGGACATGACGAAATGTCTTTGCCGTTTTTTGAGGCTCTTTCTTTGTGCGGAATTCCTGCTAACCTCTGCACACGTGCAGATGGTCCCCCAAAACCAGTTCCCTTGCAGCATTATGTAGCGGGGTCACTGTCGTTACTAGGGAACGACCAATTAACGACCTGACCGATTATCTTATTATTATGAAATTCTGCATTTTCCGATTATTGGTATTGTAATTTTTTTAACCAATAAAATAAACTGATTTAAAAATGCACTACTTTGGCTCTGATTCAGCCGCCTGTCTCTGGTCTGTAGTCAGAACTCTGGTCTGAAGCAATGTCCTGCCCACAGCAAGGATTGGTTACACGGCACGAGTAATAGCCTATCACGCTAAAGGCTGCTTTGCACACAGATGGACACAGACTAGAGCAGCTGTGGTTAACTAACGCAGCGGCGTGTCGAAGGTAAAACAGAAGACAAATGTAATAAACATCACAATCCTCTACACTGAAGTTACAACAACACCACACTCTGATGAGCAAGTTCATCTGTTGGTTCAAGACACACCGAGAGAGAGAGAGAGAGAGAGAGAGAGAGAGAGAGAGAGAAGCTAGTTCTAACTGCTAAGCTAAAGTAACTAGCTGATCTGAACAGCATGTAAACAACAGCTGAGTTAGTGAAAGTCCTTAAAAGGAGCAGAGAGCTCTGGATGCTGAAGCAGAACTAGTGTAAGTTTAAATGTACAGCAGGTAGTCAGACTGTGATGAAGAAAAGGAAGCATTACATGTGATAAAATAGAGCAGCAATAGACACTACTAGTATGAGCAACTCACTACACTGACTGCAGCATGTCAGCAGGTGAACGCTCACTGACTGCTGTCACTGAAAAGACATTTTACTGCAGCAGAAGTAAAATCAGTGTTACATGTTCTCAGATAAAAGTACAAAGTGAGTCCGTTAAAAAGTCTCTGAGTAAACATGTTACATTTTAAAAGGGGAAGAGGTAAAACATGTTATATGGTGATAATAATAATATGATAAATATATTAAATTAAAGAACATCTTTAGGCTGCCAGGTGAATCAGTTCACAGGTGAGAACAGCAAAAAAAAATCAACCAATTATTTCCAGTCACGCTGCTTGCAGCCTGTGCATACACCTACTAATACACACTCAGCTGTCAGTTCATTAGCAACATCTAGATAAAACTGATAAAGTCTAATACAACAGCCCTGCAGTGAATCCTCCTGCAGGAAGGTTATAATGTTCTGTTTGCAATGAAATTGTTTTAGACAGTTGTTGATTCAATTGTAGGATCATTGTGGAAGATGTAGTGTGTGTAGCTGTATGACATTATACAGAGGTGTTTCTATTATTTAGCCTACTTTCACTGATAGAAACACTTGTCCTTATACAGCAGTATTTTTGTGTCGGTATCAGTTCCAAATATCAGTTATCGGTCTCCTTGATTACCGACAATCAGTATCGGCCTCTCCAAGCAAAATCAGCAGGGTTTGAAAATGTAGTGAAATGTTTCCTGGTGACTAAACACTACTGTGTACTAAGTTTTTTTTTTTTTTTTTTTTAAATAAATCAGATTTTACTTTGAAAAGGAGGATGACATCTCACCTCCAGGTCAAATGGAAGTGATGACACTCAGCTCTCAGTTATTTTGTGCTACACAGACTTCCGAACATGACAGTGAGCATCTTTATTCACACTTTCTTTCATGCTCACGACGTCATGCTGCTCCTTCCTGACTGCTCTCACGTTCACATGTGGACTGAACAGCATTTAAACTTGTTTAGTTCAGTTTATTTAATTCGAAACAACTTTACATTAAAGAAGAAAAACGTCATTACTCCCAAGGACTAAAGACTTAAATTGGTTCTCACAAAGGTAGAGTGCGCACACACACACACACACACACACACACACACACAGGGCCAGGCCTGTGTGGTGTCTCTGCAGGCTGTGAATGATGTACTGGTTAAATGAGCAGCTTTATCAGAGAGGTGGCTTCATGTCATCAATATCCTCTTATATAAATGTCAGCCAGGCCATTTTACTCTCAGCTATTTCCCACACTGCTGATTACATTACTCTCTCCCTCACTCCGTCGCTTACCTCTCTCGCCCTTCCTTCATTCTGTCTTTACCTGCGCTCCATTAATCGTGCTCTGCTCTGAGTCGGTGCCTTGTTTTTTCTTTCTTTCCTCTGTTTCTCTCCCTCTCTCTCTGTAGTGTGTCAATACCCTGCCTCCATGAAACAAGTCAATTTTCTGCTGCCTTGGCAGGGGTATAAATCTTGGAGCAATCTGAGAGGCCAGAGATATTTGTTTGTGCACGCGCATGAACCCCGTGCACACACACACATCTGCTCAGGAGTGGGGGCGAGGTGCTGAATGTGTATTTGGTTTCTTGGTACATGGACAAATGGAGTTGCAGAGCACACACACACGTGTTTATAGAGTGCAGACATGCACAAGGATGTGCAGAGTGGCACAAAGGAAAATGGCTCACAGCGTGTAGGTTGTGTGTTTGTACATGTATGTGTGAGTGAGTGTGTGTGTGTGTGTGTGTGTGTGTGTGGTGAAACTGACCGGGGTGTGATTTACTGCAAAACTCAGACATGTCCTTCGTTGAGTGTCATGCATAGGGAGCCAAAAGACTCATTTTAACTTGCATACATTTGTACACATGCGCGCACACACCTACACACATGCACGCACACCTTGGGAAGACCAAGTGATCCATTACTAGGAGTTCAAGTGTGGCACAGCCGGGGTTACCAGCTGATTTAGAGTCAGCCACGAAAGGACATTTACCACCGCACCACAAACACACACACATACACACTGTGACGTCACCCACAGGTTTCTAAAGAGCGGCTTTAAAGGTCAGAGTGAGCTGCTCCACTGTCGCCATCTTGGCAGTGTCTGACTCCGCCCCTAATTCCCAGCTAATCCAAAAATGGACAAAGAGGAGGGGCATGTGTGGAGCTGAGACTTTGGTGCATGTCGGTTTGTGGCAAACATACACTCACCCACCTGTCACTCAATTATTCATAACTTTAAGCCTCAATAAAATGTAAACAGGTGAGTTATATAAACAGGTGTCATGAAGGAGGAAATTAGCTCTAGAGACCAAAACAGTTTTTGCACCAGGCTGTAAACATGTTTATTTCTGCTGTAAAGTTGGACATTTTAACATGGGAGTCTATGGGGACTGACTCACTGTTGGAGCCAGACTCTAGTGGTCATAAGAGGAACTTCAGCTTTTGGTTCTTCATTTTCATGAGGCCCATTGTCGTACCATTCATCTACCGCCATCACCTCATGTTGCAGCGTGATGTACACAGTTCCTGGAAGCTTAAAACTCTACTCTGTGCAAAGGAGATGTGTTGCACTGAACGAGGCAAATGGTTTTTACACCAGATGCTGACTCCACGACCCTTTCCCTCCTCATGTGAAATCCACAGTTCAAGTATCTGATAAATGTCTTTTTTCAAAATAAAACTGCACATCTTGGAGTGGTCTTTTATTGTGACCACCCCAAGTCACACCTGTGCAGTAATCATGCTGTGTGATCAGTACCTTGATATGACGCGCGTCAGGTGGATGGATTATCCAGGAAAAAAAAGAAGAAGTCAAAGAAGGAAATTAGACTTTTGTCTGTTTAAAAAAGTCTGTGTTGCATTTCTATTTTTGTTCGGTGTATATAGAAATATAATAGCTAATTTAAAACATTTCCCCTCTTTGTCAAGATGAAGTTTATTCTTGACTTTTGAAGGAAACCAAACTCAAGGTTCATATACTTGCTTCAGAAGCTCTTAGCTGTATCACATGGAGTCTTGGATCTGTAGATCTTCTGAGCACTTGTAGGACATTTTGTCCATGTTGGCTCAACAGTTGAGCTTGAAAACAAACACCATGTGAACCTCGGAGACTCAGAGGTATTAGTTTCACTCAGGCCTCCACAGATTTATCATTGTACTCCTATAACAGTGTCGAACTCACGATGGACAGTTAAAAAAAATCTCAGCTGTTGTTTTGGTGGGTACAATGTCCTAGTGACTGATGATAAAGACACATGGAAATACAACATACAACATCTCTATACAATTAAACTAGGCAAGCTATTTTTTACAATATATGAAGCGACACATTAACCCACAGCAGCAGGGCGACCAGGAGGGGGTTGTTGTGGTTGGTGGATGTACGGACACAACAGACACCAGAGACCAGGTTCACATCACAGTCCTGTCTGTGGTTTAGGCAACAAAAGCTAAGGTAAGGGGAAGCAGTGGTTTTGGTTAAATGTGATAAACATGTTGTGTCTGGAGTGTTCGCTTTAACAGCCCTTTCCTTTGGAACTACAGTTTGTGAACCGATGAACTACCGTATTATTACCGCACAAGCACAACAGCAGCCTCTCCGTGTCTTCACTGCAGGATCGTGGTGTGAGCGAACAACAACCTTTTCATCCAATCAGTGTGAGTTACTAGGAGGTTGCGACCCCTGAATTCTCCTCTAGCCTCAGGAATATTTTAATTCCCATTGATCCAGAGAGGCCGGTGTTGGATCAATGCAGGAGCGAGGTGGCATTTCCAGCCTCTGATGGTGGTGCACTACAGTATCGGATGGATGCAGCAGCATGGAGGTACAGACACAGGTCTGGTCTTGTGGAGTGGTGTTCATTTACTCAAGTAAAAATAAGAATACAACACTGTAAAAATACTCTGATGTTGTCTGTCCCAGTCTCCTCTTTATGTAATATATTTTCATTATTGTTGATCTAATGTTCATCTGTTAGTAACAGTTTTTCTTATCTGCTTTGGCACAAGTCTCTAATGATGATGAATATTTCACAGTGTCTTCATGAGCCAGTCCTTCCTGGTTTTTCTGACTGTGTTTCCTTCTCTCTGTCTGTGCTCTCTCTCTCTCTCTCTCTCTCTCTCTCTCTTGTGTCTCCACTTATTCAAATCCCAGATCCTCTCACCATCCTAATCCCCTCTCCGACCACTAGTTCCTAGATCAGCTCCTCCACACCGCACCCTGCTACACCACACCATAAGACACTCCGTCTTCCATCCTCCTTTCTTCGAGTTACATTTTTTAACTCATTCTCAGGCGACATAGAGATGCATGCACCTGGAGAGAGGAAAGAGATGAAACAGGTATACGTTTGTCACTTCCAGTGAAGCATTCTATACTTCTGACAGAAGATGGTGATGTGGGAGGTTAAAGTCAAGCTTTGCATTTTACTTATGAGTGTAACACTGGGAACACACTGCCTGCATTGCGTGAGCGTAACTGAACTGCTCTTTTCATTATTAACTAATTTCTGATTTGTTCTTGACAGAAAACGTCACTAAAATGTCAGTCTCCACATGCAACTGCTAAAATGATTAAAACATGTATTTATATTTACTATAGTGGAAGGTGTCAGTTTTGTCATGTTGCTGCTCTGATGTCAATGTGACCTCAACAGGTGTTTTATCTGTCTGTTTTTGAAAAGAAAGCGAGAGGCCAAATTTCTAGATCATGCATTACAACCGCGCCGCACGTGTCACGCAGCCAGTGTGTGCGCTCATAATGGTAATCAGGAGTGTGTCTGGCCCCCGCGTGCCTGTATGCACTACCAACAACATCTGGACGTGCTCCCGAGGAGCCGGTGGGTGGTATCCTGGGGGATCTCCTCCCAGACCTGGATCAGGGCATCAGTGAGCTCCTGGACAGTCTGCGGCGATACTTACTGCCGCCGGATGCACCGATACAAAACGTCCCATAGGTGCTCATTAGATTTAGGTCAGGGGAACGTGACGGCCAGTCAATGGCATCAATGCCTTCATCATCCAGGCACTGCCTACACACTCTGGCCACATGAGGCCGGGCGTTGTCCTGCACGAGGAGGAACCCAGGGCCACTGCCCCAGCATCAGGTCTGACAATCACTCTGAGGATTTCATCCCGGTACCTAACAGCAGTCAGGGTACCGCTGGCTGTGACATTGAGGTCTGTGAGAACCTCTAAGGATCTGCCTTCCCAGACCATCGCTGACCAACCGCCAAACCGCTCATGCTGGATGATGTTACAGGCAGCATAACGTTCACCACGGCGTCTCCAGACTCTTTCACGCCTGTCACATGTGCTCAGTGTGAACCTGCTCTCATCTATGAAGAGAACGGGGCGCCAATGACGGACCTGCCAATTCTGGTGTTCTCTGGCAAATGCCAATCGAGCTGCGTGATGCTGGGCTGTGAGCACAGGTCCCACTAGAGGACGTGGGGCCCTCATGCCACCCTCATGGAGTTTCTGACAGTTTGGTCAGAAACCTTCACACCGGTATCCTGCTGGAGGTCATGTTGTAGGGCTCTGGCAGTGCTCCTCCTGGTCCTCTTCGCACAAAGGAGCAGGTATGGATGTGCCATCCTGGAGGAGCTTGACTACCTGTGCAACATGATTGGGCTGCAGGTACCAGCTCATGCTGCCAATAGTGACAAGGACACTAGCAAAACACAAACCTAGAGAATCAGCCATGAAGGATCAGGAGAGAGCAACTGTCTGTGGCCACCACATGAAGAACCATTCCCTTTTTGGGGGTTGTCTTGCTTTTGCCTCTCCATTGCACCTGGTGTCACAGCAAACTGATTCACAATCACTTGTGCTTGCTGAATGGATTGAGCAATGTTTATATACGTATATGGACAGTATATATACAGCTTGTCCACCCCTTCTGTATATACAGAAGCAGTCTCACAGGTGCAGCTGATTCCAGCATATACACAGTGAAGAACAAGTGTACAATCCCACAGCAATTTTAGATAATACATTTACAATTTAACCTCATCAGTATTTCCATATACACAACACAAATGACTATTGTCTCATACAGATCGAATAAAACGAATAATAATCTGAGGAAATACCAAACATTCTTTAAAAAAAAAAAATAGAAAAACAATTTCCCTTGAGGTGGATGATGGTGATTGGCTAACTGATGCACTTTAATATTAGAGCACTACTGGTCTCGTACATCAGTCTGAACACCGACCCGTTACAGCTCCTCCCAGCTGTAACGTCTCATTGACAGTCAGTCAGGCTGCACTAACACACTCACAGAGAACTCAACTGATGCAATGCCCACTCACTGATGCACATCATTTAGTTAACTGAGCTCCTCCAAACCTGCAGTGTCACACACACACACACACACACACACACACACACACACACACACCTTTACATTTACACACAACTGGCAAACTGACTACTGAGCTGCAGGTTAACTGTAATCTCTTGTATGTATTCTCCTGATCGTAGTACTCCATTACCCATGAGTCCAGAGGTGATAGATGCAGCTAATCAGAGCTGTGAGCTTCCTGTCAAACAGCAGCGATCAGCTGAGACCATCCATTATAGGGCCTCTGTTTTTGTCTGATGCTGCTAAACACCTTTCCTTTAATTAAACATTGATTTTACTCGAGCACATTTCTCACTGATAAATGACATGCTGTTCAAGCAACAACTATATTAGTTGGTATTAATGACACCGAATACTTTCCACAGAGAAAAAAACAACATCCTCTTCAGATTATCTCTTGAATGTCATTAAGTACTCGCCCAGCAGCAGGTACTTAACTACCCAACCTTAGATGCGACACCCTATTGACCACAACTGGCAAGAAAACAATGGCCTGGATCATTACACTGGCTGACATATGGAAAGAATGATTTCCACCTAACTCCATGCTGTCCCTGCAGTGAACCTCTTTATAGGGAGGAGAGGAGGGAAAGGAGAGGAGAGAAAGGAAAGGAGAGAAGAGAGACCTCTGACCTTTACCCAACCTGTTATTGCTCCAATTTGTCATTCACCATAAAGAAATGCAAGGAAGTTAAAACACACATAACAGAGCCCCGTTCTCCTCCTCCATCTCCTCCACTGCAGCTCAGATACCGATGATGGAAACTCAGGTGGTATGACCGGTTGATCCTCTGCAGACCAGGAGGGGCAGCCATCACCTCCTCCTGGAGAAGACAGAGAGTTGACCCCAGTGTCTTGACTCTGCACACTGATGGAGTTGAGCATCCTGCTCTGTATGAGCAGGTGATGAAATAAAGGCTCCTCCTCCTGAGAATGACCATACAGCAGTCTTTCCTCATATTGAGAACGGTTCTCCAGACACGCCGGTCCAGCTTGTAAAAACAGGAAGTCTGTGAGGGGTCCCTACCAGCCAGATCCAGAAGAAACAGGTGCTTATCGTAGGCAGGTTCTTCACTCCGCCAATCACCGCAGATGCTGTTTCAGTCAAGTTCTGCTGCTAATGGCAGAAAAGACGCTGCACAGTCTGAAGACGAAAGGCTGTTCTACAACTGCAGAGGTAGAAACAGCACAGCAGTGAAATCCTCCCCAGAAGAAACTTACCTGTCACTTCTGAATTTCCATGAAAAGAGTGTGTATAAAGGTTCTACAACAGTAACCTGCTGCCAGAGTGTGGTCCTCCCCCTGTAGGACATTTGAGACTGGACCGACTTCCACTGAGACAATCAGGCACTGACTTTTTTCAACCAGACCCTCGCAGTTTTTAATCTGAACAGGGGCCAGTGAGCTAAACCCCCCCCCCCCCCCCCCCCCCCGATACAACAACGTTTTTTCCTGAACGATGGAAAAAAGTCCCACATTCAACTCCTGAAGTTTAGACAGATCAATAATGTCCTGAATAAAGACCAACTGTCCACTGTTGACACAGTATGTCTGGCTGATGTGTAGAACCATGTCCATACATCACTTGAGTCTATCTGACAGACAATTACTTTGTCTTCGTCTGTACACAGCAGTGAAACCGGTGTCCTGTTTCACAGTGGTCCAATATCTCCTTTCTTATAGGTACTGATCAGGACTACCCTCATACAGCTCAGTGATAAAGTCCGAGAGTCCAACCAGAGAGTCCAACCAGAGAGTCCAACCAGCCTTTAAAAACTCTGAACACGTTTACTCCCAGCAGAATCCAGATTCTTTGAAGAACTCTGAAGGGACTCCATCAGGAAGGTCCACAGCTGAGCTGCTGCACCGCCACAGTCATGTCACCAAAGGATATGGTGGACTCCAGTGAAGGTGACTTTGCTCCATCCTCCAGCTGAGACTGTCCCTCCAGAATCTCAGCCTCACAGTCAGAGTCACAGCTGCAGAAGTCTATGGTTAGCTTCCTGATATCTGATGGATCAGCTGTTACAGTCCCATTTGGAAACTCTTGGGGGCATCGATGTCTTTGATGGTTTCAATTCAGGTTCTAATTAAAGAGCCCTTTTGTTTTTTGCATTAAAGTACCAATAGGGACATTGTTGAGGGTGTACCAGTAAGGATATATCTAACGTCTCTAAATGATGTTCTGAAAAACCAACAGGTGATAGTATTGCTTTAGTCCACATAATCTGATCTACCTGTCCTTTGCGCGGGCTGGACGAACGTTTGTGGTCGACATCGCCACACTCAAAACATTTCACGCTACCAGAGTTAGCAGAAACAGCACAGAAACCATTTTTATATTTAACTTTGAGACATGTCTAAAACCTGCTCAGGATGGTTCAGATACATGAGACTGAACGTTCTGCAGTCTGGAGTTTTCTCAGCAGAGACGAATTGTTGTCAACCCGCTGGCATACTTTCCGAAGCACACCAGTTCTCTTTCCGACAGTTCATTGGGGATGAAGGGGAGGACACCTGACACGGTAATCTGTGTAGAAGACACCTCTCTCAACAAACAGGGGAACCAAACACTCGTCTTGCCTTATTCATCCGAGAGCCATAATGTGGCCGACCTGTTCTCCTACAGCCAAAAAACCTCCTCAGCTATAACTCTGGTCCTGTACCTGATGAACGGGGAGGTGAACCCTCACCATGGAGAGACGTCATACATATGCCATAGATTACTGACCAACTGCATGCACAGATTACTGACTTTAACTCTTCTTATCTTCTTATGAGGGACAGGGTGAAAAGACACACAGCCAAACTCCCAGCATGCAGTGAGAGAGGACAGGAGAGTTATAGTAAATCAGTTCCTCTAAAGTCATCTTGTGGACTGTGAATAAATTAGAGAATAAAAACAGTAAATGTATTAAAAAGTTATGTTTCGGTCAACACCCTTTGTAAATCACAGTTCAGGAGGAGGTTTTTTCTTCCATAAAATGAATTTAAAATGCTATAATGTGTCATATGTATTTCTTCACCCTGTAAATCATTTGAAGTTCAACTTAGAAAACCTATAGCTCCCCTGCTGCTTTAGAAAATGTGAGTGAACTTTAATGGTTTTCATTTGATAGAAGTTCCACCAAAGAGACATTTCTCCTCTAAACGTCTCCGGTTATTTCGATTCAGTCACTGTTTGAGGCACAAAGAGTTGAAATTATTCAGTATTTCAGCAAATAGCAAAGATTAGATCAAAGGCATTTCTGCTCCATTAATCATCTGATGACCGTTCAGATTTATCTGTTGACCTTTTGGAGGTGCCCGACCCCTAGGTTGGGAACCACTGGACTAAACTAGCTAACTGTATAAAAAATATTTAAACCGGCTCCACGTCCAGCAGCAGCAACAGTGAAACGCTACTGAAGCAGTGATGACTCAGGATTAACAAGCTAATAATGTTAGATATGATCATTTGTTTCATTTAAAGTAGGGAAAGATCAGATTTTCAGGAATTAAAATTCACTCTTTTTTTTCCTTCTTCAAATGAAATTAAAACAGGTCATTTTAAAATCCTTTTGAAAGCATCTCATGGGGCCCTGGGTGTTATACAGCACATAAAGAACCGTCTCCTCACCTTTCACATCAGTCCATACCAGTCAAGACGTGAAAAAACTCAACTCTGAAACTGGAGTAACAAGTTCTTCTCATCAAAGTGTCGATTTGTCACAGCGTGCAGCTGGGCGGGGGGGAGCGGGGGGGGGGGGGACTGCTCACTATTAATGAACACATCAGACTTTTGTCATCAGTCATCAGTAATGAATAAATCCCTTTAATCATGGTCCACAGATCACATGACCTGATCCTGCCCTCTGGGCCCAGACACAGATCGCATTCACTCTGACAGCTTCATGTTTATTTCCTCTGCTATCTGGAGAGTTTTTTTTTATGTGATTTTTAGCATCTTTCAAATGATTCTGGTGTGGTTGGGGGAATGTGTACGGCGGCCCTGAGAGCTCAACACGCCGCCGCTTCAGAAAACACATGCAACAACTCACAACGCGGCCGTGCTGTCAAACTGATGAAGATGTTTTCTGAATTTGTTTTGTCTGTTCATATTCAGTCTAGTTTTTGAAACTCTTCTTTTTATAAAAAACACTTTCTTTTTTCATGAATATTTCTTCAGAAAATGTATTTCCATTGTAAAAAATGTTTTATTGTGTGTATGCAGGCTGATTTGCAATTTAAAGTCATTATGTAACATGCATGTTTTATTTTATTTTTTTCAGTTTTGACATTGTGGGTTATTGAATGTATATTGATGGGTGAAATAGCAATTTTCTGCATTTTAAATGAAATCTACAACAGTTAAAGTGAAAGGGGTCTGAATACTTTACCTTCCACCACTGGTGAAATATTCTATAAAATAAATCTGCATCCAAACCACCACAGCTCGTGTCCCTCTACCTTTCTGTCTGTGTTTGCTGTCTGTCCGTGTGTGTGTTCCTTCCCTAAACTCTGTCCTCTGTCGGTCTGGAAGCCGAGCCATCGATCACATGGAGCTCCTCGCTCTGAGTCCTGTGAGGTGCAGCTGTCCTGCTCTCCGCTCCGAGCAGCGGCGTCTGCACAGCCAGACATTCATCACCAGTCAAATCCTTCCTCGTGAACACGCCTACACTTCTGTGGTGTGGATGTGGTGCATGTGCAGACATCATCCTGCCTGTCACACCAGTCAGATTTGAGGTCAATACGTGTGTGTTTCTGGTTTTCTATTAAATGCATGAGATCTTCAATGACTTAGCATTTACATTACACAGATTAGGCCATATTTTAAAATCATATTACTTGATAACTTAATAATTAACACAAATATATATTTTTGTTATTTGGGAAATTTTTACAATCATTTAAAGATGATTTTTCAACCCCACAACAGATATTTGTTTCTTTTCTTTTGGCTGGTCTTTTTTTAGCTCCTGGTTTGTTTTCTGGCTAGCAGTAGTGTTAGCAACATGGGTACCGTCCAAAGCAAGAAACAAATGTAGGAATCTTAATTTGAACCAGAAACCCTGATCTCAGTGCTGTGATAAAGGCAGTAAAACACCCATTTGATTTCATAGGAAGGAAGGTTTTTTTTTTACTTGCTGATCTAGTAGAAAAGACGCCAACTGAATATCAGTTTTGGAATCCTCTCAAGTCCTGGAGCTCGTTTTAATCTTGTCTTCTATTTGTCTCTCTTTACCTTGTTTGCCTACTCCAACGACATAACTCTTTTTCTTTCCTCAGACAGAGTTCCTCCGGTTGTTCCACCGCTCACCAGTTCTACTACCTGGGAAAAGCCCTATCCTCTTCCTGTTTCACCTTGGTGGACGCCCTTCCTTTTTGGTTGTAAATCCAGCCTTTTATTTTGGCGAAACAGAATTGCATAGTGAAAGTGAGGCTTGTAGGGAGCCGACATTAATGCTGTGTCTCCTGGGCTGAGAGTCTCTCTCCTGCTGCATCTTGCTGCATCAGGCTGTAGAAGTATCAGCATTATTCCTTTGAACTGACACTAAACATATTAAATCAAAAATCATCTCCAAGGTAACCTTCAAGATATTTACCGTTAACTGACGTTGAAAGGAGCTGCTCTACTCCTGTAACGATATTCTGTGTCGAACTTCTCAACCTTCCAGCAGAGATGAGAAGCCACGGTGTCATTCGCTCCTGTTGCCTCTCAACTCTTTGGCGGACAAGAAGTCGTTTTTCAGTCTCCACTCACATCTGCACGTGTGTATGATGATACGTGAAATATCATAACTGATCTCAGAACAGTGGAAGTGAAGGGACAGTTTATTATTCACAATATGCAGAATATATATAACATTTATTCATTAATAAACCAATTATATGAATCATTAATCCATAATATTAATACAATGAATATAATATATACACACACATATATATAATTTCAGTATATTTAGATTAGATTTAAAGAAAAGATGTATTTATTGTTTCTATTTCTGAACCAATGGCGTGTTTCACAGTCGTCATGACTTCTGTTTGGTCTTTCACACTCCAGCTGTAAAACACAGTGAAATACAATTGAATTTTCATCTGCTCTGAATCTGTGATTGAACTTCTGAACTTTGCCTCCCAATCTACACGTCACATGTCACATGTGCAGATTTCTCTTAGTGGAGTTGTAGAACAGTTTGATAAGTTCTCTGTGGCCTCATTAACCTAAACTGCAGAATAACACACTGTTCATTTGTCTGTCTGTGAGTGACTTTTTGGCAAACAACATGAACATATATTTGTCCATACATTCATACATCCACTTCACTGTTTTACTGATGATTATTTTACCAATTAAAAATGAATATTATAATTATTATGATTGTGATTATTGCTTGTTTTAAATGAAGGCTCAGTAATTGAGGAGTTGGAGACTCGTATAAAGTTTAAAAGGTGAATCTGTCCCTGTTTAAATATCATTTACTGGTTGTGTTGTATTTAACAGTTACAGCGAGACAGTCGTAAAACATGGGGAAACTAAGCCCATTTCCTTTTACTGATTTTTAGCTCTTTAATGTTAGCAGTGATGGTGGAGGCCCGCACAGCCACAGGGGTCCATATTTACAGCTGAGCAGCTAGGGGCCCCTGGTCGGCACTTCACAGAGAACACTTCCCAAAGCTGAAATTAAAACCTAGGTGGAGGAGTGAATGTTTCTCCATTTGGGAGCGGGTATCAGATGAAGACATCACATCCATCAGCTGGATGTTGAGCTCAGTGATGGAGAATGAAACAGGCGAGGTTGCAAAAAGATCGCTCCACAAAGATCCAAGACAAGGCGTGTAATCAAATGTCACAGCACGACCAAAGCAGGAGTAAATTACAAAATAAAACCATCCGAGGACTTTGTCAAAGCTCCAAAAGGCTGTGACTGCAGATGGCCTCCCTCAACTCCCCTAATCACTCATCCATCTTCTTTATGGCCTGCAACTAAATGTTTAGCTGTGGGGAACTGGACAAACACTATTCATCTATCTATCTATCTATCTATCTATCTATCTATCTATCTATCTATCTATCTATCTATCTATCTATCTATCTATCTATCTATCTATCAATCCATCCGTTGGATTACTCAGATAAATGCATGAGTCCTTGTGGGTACTATATTGATTATTGTCACTTTTATATTACACAATTTCCTTTTTGAATCTATTTCCTGGGATCATTTCATCCATACACATAATAATAATGATGATACTAATAATAATAATGAGAAGAAGAAAAGCAAAAATAACAATAATAATCATAATAATAATAAATGGTAAGTGGCACAATATGTTTTTAGTTTTAAATGTGAAAGTTTACACTTGTCCTTGGAAATAAAAACATAATGTTGTAAACTACATCCACTGATCAAGACCATGAGACGCGATTGAAAGCTTAGAAAAAAGCCAGTAAGTAGATCTTGAGGGTTGATTTTCTTTTTTTTTTTTTTCAAAATTGTATTTCTGCATAATAACAATAAATCAAATGTAATGGCTGACATTGTGACAGTCCCGCTGTGTTGTCATTAGCACTGTTAATAGGAATAGTAAACAGTAGCCTAGTGATGGCAGTAAATAGCTGCAGCAGATGTTTGTCCTGTAATAGTATGTTGGGCCAGGCAGTGCAGTGTGTAACTGTTGCCAGGCCTCTGTTTCCATGCTGAGAGTCCACATCCCCCCAGGACCCCCCCCCCCTCCCCCCAGTGTATGCTCCACACTGCCGGGAACAGGCAACATCTTAAAGCCGACAGTCACAACTCATGAGTACAGACTGAAATGAGTCCAGAGTATTTAAAAGAGTCAGGTATCAAAAGCTGGTGTGGAGGATTCTGTGGTTTGTTTACTGTCAGATATTCAGTGATTTTTGGAAACATATTTTATTCATGCAAAGCTTTTTAATGAACTCTAATGCATCGAGCTGTTTGATATGTTTTAACTAAAAAAAACAACATGCCCAAACATGGAGAAACTAACACCATTTGATGTATGATTATGTCCGTCCAGTTTCAATTTAACATAAGTGTAAAAAAAAAAAAAAATCAGACAAACAGAAAGACAAAATTTGTCAAACTTGTCTTTTGAAACTATTTATTAAAAATAGTATCATTAACATCTGAATATCGGCTGTAAATAATAATATTAATGCTCCATTGTGTTGGTAAAAACAAGGTAAAACCAGCAGGAGTTTAGCAGCATTCATGACATTTTCTGATCACATCAGTTCAGAATGGAACATTTCACTAAAACTGAATGAATGAATAAGAGCAGTTTCCTTCATTTATTTGGCGCGTTATCTCTGCGCGTCTTTTGCTTTTTTCATTTCACTAATTTCATTGTTTTTGCTGACTGACCAAAACCACGTTAAATGACACGCTGACTGCGTGAAGTAAAATGCGCAGACGAAATGTCCTTGAAAGTCACGTGCTATTTATACCTACTTATTTATACCATGATATCAGCAGAGAGAAGTTTTCAAAAAGTTTTAAAAATGGTTGTTTTAAATAGCTTCGCGGTGAGAGAACAATTTAAAGAAGATATAAAAAAAATAAATTAAAATAGATTAAAAAGTAACTGATTCTTATTTGTATTTTTTAATCTTTATTAAGGACAAAGCTCATGGGGGGGGGGGGGGGTCCATAGGAAGAAAGCAACAACAAAGAAAAGAAATCCACGCAAACGACGTTGTAAGTTATAAAGGAAGAATATTTCCACAGTAAGAAGTCTCTTAGTGTTTGTGTCCTTCAGCAGCCGCAGGTTTCTCTCTGACGCTGGCTCTTTGCTGCTGAGTTATAGCATGGTGCTGTTTTGGGGAGGTGGGGGTGGAGGTGGGGGTGGAGGTGTGCTCGGGCCAGGGTGATGATCTCCTCTGTCACTCTGCCTGTCTCTCTAGTGTTATCATGCTGATCTATGACTCTTCTCTTTCTCTTTCTCTCTCTCTCTTTCTCTCTCTCTCTCTCTCTCGCTCTCTCTCTCTCTCTCTCTCTGATTTTCTTGCTTGGCGGGACTTCATCTGAGTGTAATTGGCCTGAAGATTGACACAGTTCGCGGGTGTAATCCAAATTGGCACAAGCGCGCCCGGTGATCAAAAACGCTCGGTGCCAATTATACGCCGCGTATGCAAATGAGGCTAATGTCACGCGGAGAGAAACATTTGCTTGTTTTTGTGACAAATGATGTAATTTTAGAGAGAAAGTGTTCGGTGGAACCTGCTCCACTTTCTAATTGGACTCCTCCTCTCTGCCGTGCCCTCTAATTACCGCTCCCCGGTATCTGACTGCATCTCTCTCTCTCTCTCTCTCTCACACACACACACACACACACACACACAGAGAGAGAGAGAGAGAGAGAGAGAGAGAGAGAGGGAGAGAGAGAGGGAGGGAGGGAGAGAGTGTAATTGATTGCCTTCCAGTCAGCAATAACTTGTTACTGGTGGTCAATCGCTGCTGCTTTCTGTGCATCACCGTCCACCGGATGGGTTCGGTGCGCGCCTCGTCGTGCGTCACCCTGGACAAGTGGCTCGGAGACGCGGTGGGTCTCTAAGTGGGATTCAGAAGTGTCCCTGCAGCCTGCAGCTCGGCGGCCGACATGCGGCTGCAGAGGCACCTGTAATCCGGACGGCGGATTATTATCTTCCCTCTGCTGTTGTTTCTCTCTCTGTGCAGTTTCCCCTCAGCCTGCCAGCTTTCAATCGCTCTTGTATAAATTACAAAGAGCCAGGAAGTCACCCGCTGTGCCGCCATGACCTCTAAGGACGACTCCAAATGCCCAGCGGTGCTGGAGGAGCGGAGGCGCAGTCCGCTGGATCAGCTCCCGCCGCCGGCCAACTCCAACAAGCCGCTGACGCCGTTCAGCATCGAGGACATCCTCAACAAGCCGTCCGTGAGAAGGAGCTACTCCCTGAGCGGCGGAGCGGCGCAGCTCCTCTCTCCCAGAGAGAAGCTTGCCTCGGCGGGTCACAGCCTGTCCGGCCGGCCGCTGCTCGGTCAGACCTCCCCGCTCTGCGCGCTGGAGGAGCTGGCCAGCAAAACCTTCAAGGGCCTGGAGGTCAGCGTGCTGCAGGCGGCCGAGGGTAAAACACTTCTCACTGCTCCGTCCTGTTGTTATGAGAATTATAAGCAGGAGGCCTGTTTTCTGTTCTGAGAACTGATTTTAAAATAAAATCTAAAGAGAGCGCTGACTTTATGATTGACACGTGCGCGTAAATTTTAATTTAGCCTAGATATAGTTTTTATTATTAATCAGATTTGATTCGGGAAGAATTCTGCTACTTGATTTGTTAAAAAAATAAATAAATTTGGGGTTAAATAAATTTTTTAGGTTTATTAGCTATTCATTTAGTGAAACACTAAATACATTTGTAAGGTTAGCCTGGTACATTATGGTATTTAAATGTGTACAATTAAAATAAAACGACAAAACCATATTTTTATACAAATGAAAACAACCTTTTAATCTAAATCAATTTTCAAATGTAATTTTCAGTTTAGTTTTATGAGGCTAAAAGACAAAATCCACAATTTTAATGGATGTTCACTGATATGTAGTTGTGGAAATGTGTAACAGGATCATGTAATTTAAGGAAGTCCACGTTTTATAGGCTGAATAAAAAATAAATAACAATTATCATGAAGGAAATGGTGAGGAAGTGTATCTGTGGATAAATCAAGAAATGTGTTCACAGAGTTCAGAATATTGACGAGAAATATTTCAGCTGGGCTGAATAAAATCTGATTCTGCTCTGAAGTGTTTTGGTGGCTCATGGTTTCTGGACGCAGGTGTTAAAGGTCTGTTTGTTTTCATCTCATTTTTGCACGTTTTATGACCCACTTCGTTTCCTTCTTTTAGGCCGAGACGGTCTGACGCTCTTCGGTCAGAGGAACACTCCTAAGAAGCGGCGGAAATCCCGCACGGCGTTCACCAACCACCAAATCTACGAGCTGGAGAAGCGCTTTCTGTACCAGAAGTACCTGAGCCCGGCGGACCGGGACCAGATCGCCCAGCAGCTCGGTCTGACCAACGCGCAGGTCATCACCTGGTTTCAGAACCGGCGCGCCAAGCTCAAGCGGGACCTGGAGGAGATGAAAGCGGACGTGGAGTCCGCCAAGGCCGCGGGCACGGTGGCCTATGAGAAGCTCTCCAAGCTGGCCGAGCTGGAGAAGTGTGCGGCGGAGGGTATGGGCGGGGGGCCGGTGTCCAAGCCAGACCGCCACACCGAGCCCGACCCGGTCTCATCCACGACCCCGCACGACACCAACGCAGAGAGCCTCGACTCCAGCAGGCCGCACATGTCGCCTTCTTCCCCCGCGTCCTCGCGGTACACAGACCGGCTGAGCAGCAAATTCTGCTCGGAGGATGAAGATGAGGAGATTGACGTGGATGACTAACGTCAGGTGTGAAGTGCCAAACAACGCGATGTTTGCGGACAAGAAACTGTGGCTTTATACGAGGATGTCAGCCTTCAAACTGTTCACAGACAGAGAGGTGTGACACGTCCACAGAGGAAACACACACAGACACACACGGGTCAGCTGCTCATCTGGTTCAGAAGGCTTCAACAAATCATTTTTATAAACTCGAGCCGAGTGTTTTTGATATTATATTTGTTCTGATGATAATCACACAAGAAATTGTGTCATAGCTTGTAATAAATCACGATTTAATATATTTATAATGCTTTGTACACCCTTTAAGTGCCTTTACTATATACAGAACGCAGACAAGTGTACAAACTGTAGCCTAATGTAAACTAAACCGATGTAAAATAAAAAGATCTTTTCAAATATTCAGTCTTTAGCACATTTTATAAATCAATGAATCCGGTCTCTTCATAAGTCACTTCCTGTGTGGGAGTCTGTGTGTGTTTTAACAGATTCATTACAACAGCGAGTTGCTTTCTGACCTCCTGCGTGTATTTTCATTTTGCTCTGTGAGAAGCACAATCTGGAGCAGGAGTGTGTGTGTGTGTGTGTGTGTGTGTGTGTGTGTGTGTGTGTGTGTGTGTGTGTGTGTGTGTGTGTGTGTGTGTGTTCCCCCCGGGGGCCGCCGCTCTCCAGCAGCGAGTAATACTGAGACAAGTGTGTCTCCCCGCTGCACCGTGCGGCGGCTCGCGGCGCACAAAGGAGCGGCCGGAGGAGCGCGTTTCAGCGGCCATATGGTTTCAGGATTCTCCTCTCAATCACGAGTCACTGCGATGAATTCACTTAACCCGTCTATTCAGCAACGCGGCCTCCTGTTTTGTCACACATAATGCGGACATGTTTGTCGGTCTGCGGGCCCGCTGCGTTAAAACGCGGCCATGAATGTTAATGGAGTTTGGTGTAAGTCTGAGCCTTGGAATAATTGACTAGAAGAAGAAAGAGCTCTCAGTCACACACTTCATCTGTTGTCCGTCAGCTACCTGTGGCAGTCTGCAGCTGTCTGCAGCTGTCTGCACCTGATTCTGCAATAAATAAATAAAAAAAAAAAATGCCTAGTGTAAATAGGCCTGTGCTCAATAGATTTAAATAAAAACAAAAACGAAAATTGCAATTACACTTTGGAATATTTTTCTGACAGACGTTTTGTGGCCATGACCAAAAATCCACACGTTTCTCATTTTTGCAGAACTCTCTCTGTATTCTAAGGTCCATTTTTTTCCGGAGCTCTTAACGGCATCTCATGGTCTTCAACATTCAGCCAGATGGTGAATTCCCACCATGATGTTCTCTTTCTAGTTCTCTTTAATATTTCAATGAAAGATAAGATGAAACTACAGCTTAAACGACAACAATAATAAATGATGATAATGATACTAATTTTGTAATAAATAATTACCAAACCGTATAAACAGGTCTACACACATTCATGTCAGTGGGCATCTTATGTTTTTATTTTCTTTTTTGACAAATATGTGTCACTTATAAAGTCAAGTTGAGCTCATAAATAAAGAGAAGACAGAAAACTATCAGTTCCTCCACAGGAATGTTTCCTCCCTCAGAGGACGTGATCTTCTTTATTTAATCTCCCGCCGTGCTCTCGTGCAGACGACTAGACAAATACAATATGAAGAGATTGTGTGTGATGAGGACGAGGACAGAGTGTTGTAGCTTTTCAATAATAAGTGGGGATCAGACTTCTGGAAAACATGCTTTTCTTTAAGGGGGAGACCTGAGCCAAACACACACACACACACACACACACACGGAGAGAGAGAGAGAGAGAGAGAGAGAGAGAGAGAGAGAGAGAGAGAGAGAGAGAGAGAGAAGGAGAGAAGAATCATTTATTCAATCTGCCGGAAAATTGAAGTTTGATGCATGTCCCCTGCTTAAACAACTGGAGACCTGACCCCCCCCCCCCCCCCCCCCCCCCTCCTGCTGGCCATCTAAACAACTGGCCGCTGCCATCTGTGACCCGCCAAACAATGACAAATGTATTTATACACATTACAGTATTCATTAGCATTATTATATACTGAAATAAAAGCATGCAGCTTTATTATTATTGTTTATTTATTTATTTATTAACAGCAGTAAGAGTATAATAAAGTATTAAATTCAAATAATGTCAATTTTTTTTTTTATTTTATTTTAGCTTTTAACTCAGGTCTATTTTTTATTTTAATCATAAGAGCATCATTGTTTTGTTTGTTTAGAATATAATTTATTACAATAATATAATAATATAGGCCTAGTATGGGACAATTACAATTACATATGTATTGTTTTGTTTTGCAGTGCACACACACACACACACACACACACACACACACACACACACACATATATATATATATATATATGATCTCCTTTGACATTCTCCAATAGAGATCATTATTAAGATAATTGTTTTACAAGTGTATATGTATATATATATATATATATATATATATATATACATATATATTTGTGTGCGTGTGTATGTGTATATGTATAATAAATTGTTGATTATCATTGATATTACAGCCTAATATTATTATTGTAATTATAACACACACTGCTTTGAGCAGTTATATCTAATAATCAGTGAACACAGTCCGTCCAGTCATGGTGACTCTGTCCTCTTCATTCAGGACAGTGGGCTGTCCAGCAGACCGCTCTGCAGTGCAGGGCTGAGCAGTGCTACACATTGTGTTGTGCAGTGCAGTGCTGGTTGTTCTGTTCTGTACCGACTCTGCTGCAGCTCTGCTGGAGGAGCAGTGTGTGTTAAGCAGGCGTCTGTGTTTCTGTGTGTTAGGACAGAGCTGAAGAAATGAGCTGCCTCTGCCGCAGGGCACAGCTTGATTGATCACTAAATGGGGCTGATTTGAAAGTTTTAGTTATAACGTGCCTGTAGAGCCCCTTAACACTTCAAACTTCAATTTTACGGGCTATTGAACTAAGCGTGTCCCTGACAAAATTGATATATGTATTAATTTACTTTAAGCGGTGATTAATTACTATCCACAAAGAGAATTATCCCAGCCTTTCACCCTCCCCCCTCTGAATTTGCATATTAATCAAATTCTAGTTGATAATTCAGATGGAGGAATGGATTTAGCAGTGCTGGAAGGCATAACTCTCTCTCTCTCTGTTTGCACACACACACACAGTCCCTCGCCCTCCCTCCCTGGGGCCTGAGCCCTCTCTCTCCCTGGCTGCTAAGCTGCTTGTCGAGTGTATTAAAATCAGAGATGCAGAACGAGCTCGGCTGGCTATTTGGTGAAAACAGAAATTGCCTGTCCACTTTTATGATGTGTTCATGCTGAGCAGGCTCTTCTTAATGTGGCCTGTCAGAGTGCCCTGGGATTTACAGAGGGCAGGCCGGGAGCTATGTGTGTGTGTGTGTGTGTGTGTGTGTGTGTGTGTGTGTACATGTGTTTGCGTGTGTGTGTTGATTAGGCCTGTGTTTGTACAGTATTGTGCGGTGGTGGTCACTTGTGTGTAAAGCCAAGTGTATTGATGAATGGAAGTGAACATACTGTAGGTTAACAGAATTATATGAATGTGTTGATGCAAGCAGAACGCCTCTCGTGCTGCGGTTTAATGAGAAAAATATAAATGCAAACACATGCAGTGCATTTACAGGGAAGGTGAACCCACTGAAGCCCAATGTTCACGATTGTTGGCTGAACTGTTGAGGAATAATGTAATATCAATATAAAGTTTGTATTTGCATGTCCTGGGGTCATATCACCCATTAGCACATCTTTAATCCACTTAAATGTACTTTAACATAAAAGTGGCTGAGTGTTTAAACATAAGCCAACATAGCCAAGGGTTGTTTGGATGTTTTGTGTTTTTTATTATACTGATTCAGTTTATAACTTAGAGTCTAGGAAGCTGTGTCATGTGTGTCATCAAACCACAATGTAAAGAAAATGAAGAGGAAATCAAGAAATGGTGACAGTGTAAACAAAACCTCCACATCTGTGAATCAAAGATGAAAAACTTGAGATTAATGAAGGTAAATGACGTGACAACGAGAAGATGGACAATCATATTAAAATCCTAGAATAACTTATTTGCCTATGCTCTGCTAGAAGATCAGCTGAGGCAGTGCTACTCTGAAATATAGCTTTACCCAAGAGCCTGTGTCAACCAATCATCAACCAATCATCAACCAATCATCAACCAATCATCAAGCTTCACACAGTCATATGACACGAATTCCAGCTTAAGAAATAACACACACCTAACCAAAACAAAACGGCTGCAGGTCAGGAGATGGTCACATGAATCAATCTCGTCATTTATAACTTTTGGAGGGAAACGACAGATGATATATTTTGTCTTGATACTGAACATTTGTGAACTTGTTGCTTTTTAAAATGTTCTTTTCTCTCAGGAAAATTTGCATTTACAACAAAAATCTTGTGACGTGAGTATTTAGACCTTTAACTCTCAGAAGCAGGCAAGAATTGTTTGACACAGTTGTAGAAGAGTAAAACCTCTGAGGGAGGAGGGTGATCAGGAGCACTCGACTTTAATACCAGAGGCTGCTTTTCACATCAGGCTGGTTCTCATAGGTTGGTTTCATATCAGTAACCCTGTAGTTTTTGTGCCTTGAGCGGAGCTTTTAAGAATGAACTGTCAGTTCAGCTTTTATGTCAACATGGATGAGAAGTCCCTGTTGAGAATAATGGAAAATTTGAACGCAAGTGAGCAAATTTCATCTGTTGATGAAGATTCTATGATACAGCCGAAAGCTCCGGTACAAGCAATCGAACCTGACCAAAAGCTAAAGGACTGGAGTCTTTTCCCATGAGACTGAAGATTTTTTCATATAAATTGTCAATTAAACAAATGTCAGTACAGATATGTGTCAATCACTAGACGTTTAAATATTCAGAAATGTTTTTTTTTTGCCCCTTATTCCAAAAAACAACAATGCTCCTATTAAACTGTTTACATGGCAAATGAAAAGGAATATTCCATTAATATTCCCATTTGCATGCAGCTGTGCAGACTGTGATTAACAGCAATTAAAATCTCTATGTGGTGATGTTTGTGCACATTTAAAAACCTGTTTATATCCAAGTCTTTCAAAATGTGAAATAATAGATGTTTTTCTCCTTCTATCGGTCGTCCTAACTGTTGTCTATTTGGTGTACAATGCTGACTACAAACAGGCAAGAGAGTTTGTGTCCCAAACTGCTGTAAAGACCCAAACTGAGATGCACATACTGAATGTGCTGGATATGAAACCAAAGAAAGCTCCTAAAACCTGAATAATATCGACATATTCCACACGTCTTAATCAGAAAATGTTAAATTCAGGCCTGATTCAGAATACAATAAGCTGTTTACAGCAAAACAGTGTGAGTGGGCATGTAAATGTAGTGAATGAGAGCCAATCAGATCTTCTTATGGATTTCAACACTTCAAATAAAACGTGAAAAAGTGTAAAATATGTGACTTTTAAAAGCATGATTCCAGAAATGCAGCTAAAAAGGCTGCTTTTCTTTGCTCCTGAAAAAGTCGAAATTTTGGAGAGAGTTTTTATCCTAACAATAGTCGCTGTCACAATTACAGACTCCATCACTTCCTTGTGTGTGTGTGTGTGTGTGTGTGTGTGTGTGTGTGTTGTGTGTGTGTGTGTGTATGTGTGAGCGTGTGTGTGTGTGTGTGTGTGTGTGTGTGTGCACTACAGACGTCTTTCATTCTCTGCCTGTGGAGCAGCCACTGAATCATCAGCAGCAGCTGTTGCTGAGCTTACAGAGGGACTGAGGAGTCAGGACTCTCAGTATAGCTCAGGATGGCAGCGTCAGTGTTCAGGGTTAGAGTTTAGACTATTTTCTGGCATTGCTGCCTTTATTTGATCACTGTGTAGAGACAGAGAGGAAACATGTGGAGAGAGAGAGAGAGTACCACAGACCAACCAGCCCATCATCAACAAGGAGCCTGGTGCAGTCGAGGTCACAGCCCCAGTGTTTCATCTCTAAGAGACGCACTGACGTCTCAGTGGAGGAGGGAAGAGAGGCTGTTCCTGAATTCTCCTTGGGGAGGAAGTAATGGGCTGTTTGTGGGGTGAGTTGCTTCAGGCGCCAATAAGACATGAAGAACAGTCCAGTTTGAGTAACACATCTGTGAAATTAAAAACTTATCACATGCAGAAACACAGCAGAGCGGATAGTAATACTCTGAGACAGGGTTTTACAAACTGTGTTACAGTGTTCATGACCAGGAATGTGAGCTCGAACGTATGTGTTTAGCCATCGCAGCGTGTCGCCACAGGATTTCACTGCAAAAGTAGAGCCGGGCCGAGCACTGGCCAGCTGCACTGATGGACGGATCGCAGTGGAATACAAGATCAACAGATGGATCAGCAGTAATGCAAGCATTGAACCAGGCTGTGGTGGTTCAGAGGACGCTCTCAATTTACCGGCCAGTATAAATAGAGCAGAGCTTTGGCAGGTCGTGCTCACCCCTCTAAGGATGAAGACCTCAGACATCCAGAGGGAGCACTGAGTATGACCGTGCATCAAACAGAGCCAGTTGAGGCAACTCAAAGATGGAGACCCTGAGTATAGAAGCAGAAACAAAGCATTGGTGCTTTTTTCACAACTGCTGTTTGATGGCGTTGCAACAGTGCTGCCGCCATTTTGGACTGAAAATGCCGATGGGAACAGCACAGAACCTACAGACAACAAGAGAGCAATGACCGATGGCGTAACTTCATCACTCAGTCAGTCATTCACTCACTCAGTCAGACACATTTGTGCTTATAGTACTGACCTCTCTGTTGCAGTCCGGCCAAGAAAAGTATATATACCACACACACACACACACACACACACACACACACACACCCCGCCTCTCTCGCTCTCTCATCCCACCTCTTGTACTCAGCTGATTTCAGGTGTTTTCGGTAACCAATCAGATCTCGCCACAATCTCAATCAGCCAATCATGTTGTTGCTGTCAAACTTTAAAATCTGTTCTTCCTTCTCTTCTTCGTCACTTCAGTACAGTCTTCATATCCTGCACCAGGTCCAGATCTTCAGAGTCCACATCACATCCAGATCTCCATCCTCCATTCATCCCATCACCACCAGTGTCTAGACCCTGGGGGGGTTTCTGTATTTCTCACAGCCTCACCCCCTCTCACATATGATGACATCACCAGGAGGTCTAATCACCAAAGACTCTCTTGCTTTGCACATGGCAATGAAAGTTTCAGAATGACGTCTCTCCTGATTGAAATATGCTTCAGCACATGAGCGAGGCCATAACTGAGTCAGCTTTACTTCATACACAGTATTTCCATCACTAGTGACTTTGGTCCAGACTGAATATCTCAATAACTATTACATTGACTAAGGTAAAATTAAGAGACATCCCCCACCCTCTGTTGTGACCCATAGGTGAATCAAACACAACCATGGGTAATAATCAGCTCCTACACGTAAGACGACCTGTGGTCTTGTTTTTTTATGGGAGGACGGTCTTGTCATGGAGGTTCTGGAGTATATCAGTAATATATATAAATAAAACGCATATTTTCAGAGGAACACAGACGCTACCTCAGGTTCATCTTCTTCAGCAGAATCTTTGAGTTCTGTGTCCTCCCATTCGACACATTGCTCGCTCCTCACACGCTCACAAGTTGTATTGATGCAGTGCTGGGACCCTTGCGTCAGGAAGGTCTTCCCTTCCTCAGTTACCAAGATGACTGGCAGTTGTGTGTACGTTTGGAGGCGCAGCAGCAATATGACCCAGCTCCTGCAGCACTTAGAGCACCAAGGCCTGAGCAGGCTCCATCCCTCACAGTCCACAGAGTTCCTGGACATGTGTTTGTATGCCAGAGCTTTTAAGACTTGCTTGTCCCAGTCCTGTTTGGGGAGATTTAGTCACTGTTCACATTGCTCCTCTAAACATGCGCCCAGTGCAGCGCTGCCTCCAGAGCCTTGGACTCTGTCGTCAGAGAAACCTGCAAGCCAGAGTGTTGGTGACACACGGACTATGTGTAGCTCTCCCTTGTTGGGAGCAGCCAGCCGGCTAAGCATGGGGCAATGCACTGTGGGGAGTGTTCACTGACAGATGGTGTCATCCGATGCCTCCCTGGCAGGATGGTGAGCTGTTCATGAGGGCCAAAGCATCAGTGATCAGTGGCACGGGCCCTGGTTTCCACAGCACATCAATCTTCTGGAATTACATCCTATCTACTTTGCTCTTCTGACCACCACCTGCTGGTGATAACGGACAGTACAGTAGCAGCAGCATATATGGGCTGCTCTCGCCTTTGCAGATCGGCTTCAACGGCATGGGAGTGGGTACATGCACAGTCCCTGAAGGCAATGCATGTGCCTGGACAGGCGAAGTCTGCTCTCCAGGAGGGGGCCTCACCTGGAGAATGGAGGCTGCATCCTGAGATCTGCTTTGGTACAACCATAGCCTGTCTGTTCGCCTCTTTTTCTAGAGGGGCGCAGATGCAATGGCACACCAGTGGCCACAGGACACCCCTGGGAGCTCCCTGTTTGATTGGACTTCCTGTCTTGGTGTGTTGGGGTCAAAGTTATGGTTTTTATGCATGCATGAGTGTTTTACCTTTGTGCTTTTATTCTTTTAATAAGTTCTTAGAGTGACATTGTTACGGACTTTTGCATGCAGTAGTGTTTTATCACGGACACTGAATCCCCAGGCTGTTTATGAGCAACAGGTGTGGAGTGCAGGTGAGCAAGGTGGAGGCAGCAGAGCAAACAAAAGACTCAGAGAGGAAGCACGACCGGAGAGCAACATCCACCCCAGAGGAGACGACAATCCTGAGACAAACTGGCTGCAACACTTTGTGCCCATCAGGCTCTTTTTTCATGCCTTTCCCCACTGACAGGGCTGAGGCTCTAACATGTGGTTGCCCCAGTCTGTGGTTAGCACTCTGCAGCTAAAGCATCATATTCCTGCTCGTAGGCTTAATCCCTTCCACCCCTGAGATTTGTACAGTAGCCTCTTGGTCGACTGTGTCCAGCTTCATCAGGTTGCACTGCATGGAGGTGTCAGCCAGCATGCTGGGCTCAAGGCAACAGGGCACTGCCTGACATAACATGCCTGTAACATTGTAATGCCAGTAATATTGATTAATGTACGTGGATACGCAAGGGACATTTTCAACCAGGAATAAATTCTAAATTGCTGATATAATACTGTTTAAAATGTGACTAGTGATGCCTCATTGTTACGTCTGTGTCACAAAATCTCAATTGATTCACGGTCATCATACAGTTCATTCCCACACATGCATCCTGGGAAATCTGCATGACAATCTGTTGGTGCCAACTGAAACAAATATGAAAAAAAATTTCTTTCAATTTACATGGTAACAAAAATGAGAAAAAAAAACATCATCAAATGTTCGTGAAATGTTTTAAACAGATTAATTTGAATAAAGAAAAACTGCATAGGAATCAGCTGAAACGTGAATCAGCTGTGGTTGTTTTATTATTGTTATCAGAGTTTGATCATATTTCCTGATGATAAGACTGAACAGAGGCAGATCAAACTGTTAGACCTTCCACATGTGAATACATTACAACACCAACTGGGATGTCGATGCGGTCCGCTGTGCTGCTGCAGATCACAAGGACGAGTATTGAATGTGACTGAAGCTAAACATTGATATTCCTCTCTTCTTCACTGGTTTGTTTTGACCCAGCTGTACAGCACACCGTGAAGATGACATACAGTGTGTATGTTTGTCTGGGTCTACGTTTCAGCCGGACCCCAGAAATCAAACCTCTTGTGCTGCTAATTCAGAGGCTATTCTCAATCCTGACTCAGGAACAGCTGTGTTCAATTATGCTCATGCTATTTCAACAGCTGAAGAGTCAGCCATCATGTGAAGACCTACTCAGGTAAAGACCAGTGAATCTACCTGCACGAGTCCACCGACAAGGTACACTGTCTTACATACCCTGAGCACTTTAGCTCCTTCGTTAATTAGCACTGTGGCTATGTGACTTAACCCCATTCTGTGGTGACCAGCACGTGAGAAGTAACATAACGCTAAAAGGCAAAGATATATGACTAATCTCTGGGTATAGCAATCACTCAGTGATGCCAACCACAGATTGGAGCCTACTACTGTAGCTTGGTTAAACTCACCGGTAAATGGCGATGGTCAGTCAGTGATGAAATGAGCCCAACTGACAAATTCTGACCAAAATACCGCAGCATTTCAGAAAAATAAACTTTAGTCACTGGTTTCTAATATTACTCTCCTTGGGGAGGCTGCAGAGATATTTTGGCTTCCTGACATCAAATGGTTGTGCAGCATTTTCTCTACATTCTTCTGTCTTGCAGCTGCTAGCTCAGTGACAGAATGACTGCTTGGCGTTGTTGTTAAGGAAATTTGAATAAAGATTTTAAAAGTTTGGCTGTGCTGTGCTGTGCTGTGCTGTGCTGTGCTGTGCTGTGCTGTGCTGTGCTGTGCTGTGCTGTGCTGTGCTGTGGGGGATGGGGTGGTGGGGGTGTAGTTCTGTGACTGTGTAGTTCATCACATCTCGGCTCGTTTTAAGCCTCTGTTTCTGAATATGAGCTGTGTGTATTTCTCCATGATTGAGCTCTCCGATACTTTCACAGTATTAATATAGAA
Source organism: Seriola aureovittata (assembly GCF_021018895.1). Taxonomy (NCBI): domain Eukaryota; kingdom Metazoa; phylum Chordata; class Actinopteri; order Carangiformes; family Carangidae; genus Seriola; species Seriola aureovittata. The sequence continues at coordinate 2,592,599 of NC_079377.1, forward strand.
TTTTATATAGACCTCTTTCTAATCAAACAAGACATGGAAATCTCACTTTCTACTATATGGGACCTTAAGGTTTTAAAGCTTCCATGTATACATGTGACGGATATAAACGCTGGGCAGGAAGGAAAAGGTCAAAGTTTTTGTCAGTGTGGGACAGAGACCGAGGACATGGTTCTGCAGTATGTACCAGTGTAAACTCCATTTTGTGTAAACCTCGCAAAAATACCAGTAGAATATACTCTGTCCTTCATTTTGGACCAGTATGAATTCTCACAAGCTTTCAGTGTTGAATGTACTGTTCCTGCTCAGCTGATGGGAAAGCTCATTTTCACAGTATTTATTTGCTGCCTTCCTCTGCTCATTCTTTCTCATCTCTTCTAGGTCAGCAGGGCAGCAGCCCAGAGAACACCCATGCTTCACCTCTGAGATGACTTTATATGTTGCAGGACTGGCTGAAAGTTTCTGTCTTCTAGTCATTAGAGCTTGATGTCCCACTGGGTGTCTTGCTCAGACTGAGCAGTAAGAATGTATGAAAACTTCAATTCAAAACGTAAATTGGTTTGACTCACAAACTCTCCCATGACTCTCCTGCTTCACCGATAAATGACAGCTGAACCAAGAGGCTCAGCTGCTGTGACTCTACAGGCCTGTGGTGATGGTGACCTGTCTGTTCCTCCACTGACACCTTGTGGTGGATTGATCATATTACACTCACATGGAAAGATCAGATCCAGCAGTTTATTTCTCTTTAGATTTAGTGTCAGCACAGATGTAGAGTTTCCTTCTTTCTTTTTTTTTTTGCCACCTCAAAATATTTTTCCTCAGTAAAGAACATTTGGGATTTGGAGCATTTCAGGAGATGTGATCTGTGTATTTAAAGTAGTCTGCATAACACAAAATGAATCACTGAAGTAGAAAAGAAAAATCATACTCACACAGGTTAAAGTCTTCATACTTCACAGGGGTGGGTGATAAAACAATCTTAATTAGGAAAAACATCAAATAACAATGATAAACTAATGAGTAATTTATGATAAATGTATCTGTTCTGCATCTGAATCAATCCTCATCAGTACAGTCACTCTACCGGTGTACAGTAAAAAAAAAACATAATGAGCGAACGTGAGGAGATTCCAACATTCACACAGGAGGAGGAAGTTGTGTCAGAGCGGTCTCATCCCATCAGTGATCTGGAAATGAATCCATGTTCTAAAGCTGAATAAAGATCTGCTGTAAAACCTAGAGCGACCTGACGAGGGTGACGTTACCTCCCAGCACACAGCCGAAGCCTCTCGTGGTAATGTTAGTCCAAACCCCACCAGCAGTCACTCCTGTTAGACTTCATTACTTATCATCACACCATGCGAGTTCAAAAAAGAACAGGGAATGCAACTCCATATTTCATAGTGACAGACACAGGTTTCTGAAGCTAGTGAGTGTGAGTCCGTCACTACTGACATGATGCGTCTCTGCACCACAGAGCCTTACATCAGCCTAATAAGCTATAACTGTTATACATGCCGGGTGCAGACAGTATCCAATTATTGACTTAGAAAAATGATTGTTTGAATTATAAACGTTTATTTCATTTATGAAGGATTCAGTGATAAACTGAATACGACCCTTAAACTTAAATGTTGACATTATTGTTATCATTCTAACAGAGTGTGATTCCTTGAGGGCCAACATTTTGAATGTTTCCTTATAAACTGTTCTGATAATTGTCAATATGAAAAAAAAGAAATGTGGGCCTATTGTGATATTTTTGGCCACATCGCCCAGCATTGCTTCACTGCATGGACGTTACTCTACAGTACAGCTGTCACAATATCAGATTTCCACTACATAATTATTGTGACCAAAGAAAATTCATGATATAATTATCACAATAACTACAGAAAAGTTGAAAACACTAAATAATAATGCTATCTGTCAAGCTCATCTTTGACTGTGTTTGCTGTGTTTTGTCTCTTATTGAATGTAGGGAGCTGGAGAGAGTCTGTAACCACAACTGTACTAAAGCAAAAAGAACAGTTCCACTTAATGGACAGTGAAAAGGAAACAAGATGAACTGATAAACAAGAGACCCACAAGGCCAAACATCTGCCATCATGATATTATCATATGTGTATAATTAACATGATGCCAATATTTCATTTTTGAATCACATTTATATCACGTGAAATATTACATCTTCTCACATCAGCTTTAAACCAGACACTCGTTCACGCAGCTTTAGGATTGTTCACATCATTTCACTCCATCTCATCATGTGAACTTTATGATGTTTACACCGAATAAACATCCAAACCCAAGAATCCATATATTTTTATGGCCGCACCCTCCCACTAAATTAAAATATTCTAGATATCTACTGCATCGTTCTCTATGCATTTCCTTAGACCTGCAGCTGCGCTGTCAACAATACACAACATTTTGTTAGTTCTAAATGTATTTCATAGATTTTAGTAATACGTAAACACAAATGGAAAACCCAAAAGTAGAGATGCAGAAAGTAAAAAAGTAAACTCATGTGTCGGGGAGTTGAATGCTGTTTTTAGAAAGCCTGGTGGGCAGCAGTCACACCTCTCACTGACATTATGCAGTCCCTAGCCCCTTACCATGACCCTAACCTAAACCCCCTAACAGAGTGGAACAGGATTTTACTAAACGAGTTTTAAACAGTGGACTAAGAAAGTGCAAATGCCTTTTATACTTTCTTACAGGACGGCAGAAATGGCTGCATGTGAGCAGGAGGAGAGAGCCAATCAGGACCTGGATGGTTTCCAGTGCATCTGGGCTCTGTGAGAGAGGAGCAACTGTATTTGTGATGTGAATCTGGAGATTATGTAAAAGAAATGTTTTTGTACGGTTTACATAATAACAAATGAGGGTGTGTTTAAAATTGTCTCCACACCTCTCTGTCTCTGTCTGTGTCTGTACTCACTGTGTAAACTCTGAACTGGTTCACAACATTTATATTTTGTATTGTAGTTGAGAGGATGTGGTTAACCCTCCTGAGCCTGATCCTGGTCGTGTAGTTTCACTGTGCTGAACTGTGTGTCGTTAGTGCTGTACTGCTGTGAACCACAAGGGGGCGTGTCCTCACTATGCATGTTATTCAATGGAAAGACTTCATCATCACTGAAACTGAAGCTGCAGGATGAACTTCAGTCTAACGCTCCTTGTTCTGCTGTAGGCTCGTCCCACCTGATGGAAATAAGTAAGATCCATTCAGAGACACAGAGATCACATGTCTTTAAATTGCATGTGCTTTTTTCTTCTACATCTTCATTAATAATATTTGATATAATATGATAATGATTATAATGATAATCATAATTATATGTAAAAAACATTTCTTTATTAACATATCCTGAAATTATTTTCACTCTGTGAAGAGGAAAAAACCAACAGCATAAAACTTCCCAGTCTGCTGTGGTGGAAGGTGGAGCTGCAGTGAGTGTGTGTTGCTGATAAAACGCTCTAACGCAGCCCAGGTCAGGTGCTGGTCATGTATTGTAAAAGTCATTTTATTGTATCACACACTTCTCCCTCAGGACAAGCTGCTTGGACTTGAAGCCAGGAGATAAAGTCATGGGTCTCCTCCTCTGTCTTTTAATATTATAATAATCCATAATCCAGTACTTTCCTTTCTATACTGGATTATGGCAACATTTTATAAATGCAGATACAACTCTGAATACTGTTTATCCCTCTGCATCAAGATGATTTATGACTGTGATAAATACCCATGATTGTGAATTGTCCCCTCTGTAAGGTGTGATGGACGCTGGGTTTTATTGATGAGACCCTTACTGGTTTCTTACCCCTGTTGTCACCTTGATGTCTTTACTGAACAAATTACTGGATTACACTGCAGGTGTCGGCTGTTTTTACTGACCTGACTGAACAATCCAGTGTTTGTCATTGTGCAGCTGTAACCTTACATCCATACCAATCTAAACTTACATCATTTCTATCCTCAGGTTATTTCAAATCTTTAATTTCTTCTTATTTCACTTCCAGATGTTCTTGTTTTAACTGATTCATATGCTTGAAAATATTTATTTATTCCTTATTTTACTGTTTTACTAATTCGGCTTGTTATGATTTATCTCGTTTTTGCTTCCTGCGTTTCTTGGTCCCTGGATTTTCACTTACTTCTATTGTAAATGAAGTCTCTAACTCAATGTATTTCAAAGTTAGAATAGTGGGTGAAAGAAGTAATGAATGAATGAATGAATGAATGAATGAAGTTCAGCTCCAGTCAGGGTTCCTGTGGGAGATCTAGATTTGGGTTATGAAGCATCAAGGTTAATAATGTGCAGTAAATTATATTCAACAAGGTAATAATCAGACATCTCCACAGTTTTACCACATTTGAACCACAGGGCACAATGCACATTTGCACTGATAACAAAGAAACGGAGACCATTTCATTTCAGATTATTTTGAGGACCAGAAGCTATAGGTCAAAACGAATGTCACTAAATAACAACAGATCATTGTCATGTTGGAAATTCATCCCCTGCTTCTTGAGACCAGGAGCCATCTTTTAATTATCCCTGCCATGTTTGCAGCACAGGTCAGGGACGATCCCTCTCATCTTTGGTGCAGATCTGGTTAAATCTTAACATTGCAACATTTCTGATACTTTTGTCAATTAGTAAGTAAATTAAAAGTCAGACGTGACACTGTACTGTAGTATCTATAGTTTCATTTCAAACTGAATGTGCTGAAGCTCAGAGCCCAAAGAAAAAAAAAGTGTGGCGCTGTCTAAATACTGTATTTCTTTATGAACAACCAATGTTGCACTAAATGTCATCCAGTTTCAGTGAAACTGCCTCCTCCTCCTCCTCCTGCTCCTCCTCCTCGACATACACCTACAGGTTTATTACAACGCCTCATTGAAATGCAAAGGCCTGCAGAGCCACTGCATTTCATTTGCCATGCTGGTAAATTATTTATGTTGATGTATAACCTTTGACAACAAACAGAATATTTCTATGATTATGCTGGTGTGAAATAAAGGCGCGTTACTGTTTTCATTTAATGTGTGTTCTCTGGTGAGAAAGACAAGTGTCACTGTGTGCGTCTGTGAATGAGTCTTATTCTCCAGCAGAGTTAGAGTAAGAAATTACATATATATAAATTACATCATATATATTGTAATTTATATATATGTATATATATATATATTATATATATATATATATATATATATATATATACAATATATAGCAATTATTTACAACACAACATTAGGAATGTAATTCTTTAATAACTACAATAATGTTGTCTGTCCAGTTTCAACTCTTTTGTGTGGAGGTAAATGAATAAGTTAGTGATTAATGGTAGATAAAGAAATTTAAAGATTGCCATAGAGGTGATTTTCCTTTTAGATATTTTTCCTCTATATTTGACATTTGATATGTTTACTGTCTGTTTCAAGGAATGAACTTGTTCAGACAGGAAGGAGTTCAGAAAGGTGAAGATGTCCAGGCAGAGAGCAGCAAGATGCAGCAGAGAGACTTTCAGCACTGGAAGGACAAGACAGGACAGACCCTGAGTTTAAGAGATTTGCTGCTGTCTTGATTAGTTACAGAAAAACCTCTGAATGAGGAACAGAAGCGACAGTTGTGGTAAAATATAGAATGTAACTGAACAACAGCTGCTAGCTGTAGGTCAGTAACACTTGTAATCCATTATCATGTTGCTTTCACCACTGGTAGTCCAGGCTGATAAGACCCAGTCAGGGAGTGACTGTGGCTGTCTACATTCTGAAGGTCTCTGTTACACAACACAACAGCGGTTCTCAAACTAAAACGAGTCCAGCAGCGTTTCTGGGGCTCGAAAACTATGAAAACATGTATTAGTGTGGATGTGGACTCAGTCTGGTCCATTTTTCTCGTTGAGGTGGGTTGGGGGGGGGGGTGTTTGAACTGTAACCATGTATTGTAACCATGACAACAAAGAGTTAATCTTAGGAAGTACTTATTTCAACCCACATCACAATCTAGTTTTTGTGTCTATACCTAACCAAGGCATGACCATTTATAATTGTAACCATGGTGATGAAGAGCCGGTATGCTGCATGTTTATTACTGTTACCATGACAACCAAGGTGCGGTACACCCGTTGACATAGGGACACTATTGCAGGCAACTCTCCTATTGGTCATGTCAAAGGGTTGGAACGACCTGTATGGCTGTTCGGGTGTGAGGATTGGTTGGATGACTGAAATGTCCACAAGTTGATTGAGGGTCAGCAATAGAGTCTGTGGAACCGAGACCGAGCCAGAACGAGGCAGGCCCAAGATGAAGGCCAGAAAACTGAAACCCTGGTGGATCAAAGCACAATGCAATACAATATAACACTGTACAGTACAGTACAAGACAGTGTGATACGCTTAGATCTCTGGGTGACGCCTCTCCTTCCTAATATGTTCCATGAAGGCTCACCAAGATCTCAAAAAACTGAGGGTGGGAACTGGACAGTTTAAACCAAATCTCTTCAAGGTACAGACGAGAGACCAAGCAAGGAGTGGAAACTGATTTCCACTCTCTCAGGACAACCCTTTTAGCTATGACCAAACCAAACATGAGGTCTTATTGTGATGCAGAGGGAAGAGCAGTTGGAGCAACCAAGTCATATCAGAGGGTTGAAAAAGATGACCTGTGTGGTTGTTCAGGTTGGAGGAGTTGATGATGATCTTTATCTTCCATACACTGACCTTTTCACACATTTTCCCAATTTTCTTAAACAGTATTGATCGATACAATCACGTTCAAAGTTGATCCAGTAGAACAGACGTTTGGCTCCTAACAACCAAGCGGGGGCTGAAATCATGCAGAAAATGAAGGTGGACTTCCACAGTAATTAATACCGTCAAGTCATTTACCCTGTGTTTGGATTCATATTATGGCCAGACTTTCCCTTTTAGATTATCTTTTTGGCTCCACCCACAATAGGATGATTCCCTCTATGAAAAGTTCATTAAACTAAACTAAAAATGTCGCAGCACCAAGTCCTGTGTGTCCTGCAGATATACACCAAAGTTGTGATGTTGTCTTTCTTCTTCTCCAATGCTTTTAAAGAACTAGTGGGGTGGCGCTGCGCCATGTTTTTACTGTGCACTCCGCCAGCGCCGAGCTAGATGTATGTACTGCACTTACACTTCAAGTGGTGTTTATATGGAGCACTTGTGCTGTAAACGGAGCTCAGCCTGCAGTCTGATTCACTCCGCTTTAATCCAAACCATCCAGTCTGACTCAGGACGGGTATTTACTCACACTGTGTACTCTGTAACCATGGAAGTGGGAAGACATAGAAGAGGTAAGGCAAGAGGGAGGGGGGGAGACAAGGTGTCTGTGTGTTGGGGGGGGGGTGGGTGCTGAAAACAGAAGAACAGTAAGAGTGTTTTTTTTTGCTTGCATGTGTATATACGTGGCTGCGGTTGAAGCTTAGTGTGTGTGTTGTGTGTGTGTGTGTGTGTGTGTGTGTGTGTGTGTGTGTGTGTGTGCATGTGCGCATATGCAGTGGTACCTGTGCTCTGTCTCAATCTGTCAGCTGCTCTGACACTGAGATCTATCTTGCAGCAGTGGCCAGGAGACAGGGAAACCGAAAGAGAGGACAGTAATTAAACCTCTTGGTGGATGTATGTATGTGTGTGTGTGTGTGTGTGTGTGTGTGTGTGTGTGTGTGTGTGTGTGTGTGTGTGTGTGTGTGTGTGTGTGTGTGTGTGTGTGTGTGTGTGTGAGTGTGTGTGTGTGTGTCTTTCTGTCTATATGAATGCGTATGCATCTTTGTCTTTATTTGTGTGCAGATGTGTGTAGGGGAAACCTCATTCATGCTGTATGCAGAATTGTGTGTGTGTGTGTGTGTGTGTGTGTGTGTGTGTGTGTGTGTGCGTGTGTGTGTGTGTGCGTGTGTGTGTGTGCGAGTGTTTGTGTGTGTGTGCACGCATTTTTGTATTTGTACATATTTGCAACCACGTCTGCGTGTGTGTTCATGAATGTGTACATCCCAACATGTCTGTGTCTATACATGTCACAGTGAGTGTTCCAGCATGTGTTTGTGCAGGTGTGTGTGTGTGTGTGTGTGTGTGTTGTGTGTGTGTGTGTGTGTGACACTTTTATTGCCAGTGGATGGAAGCAATATCTCGTCTACAAGGCCAGACACGGTGACAAAATGGCGTCTTAATTTCCTTCAGGGAGCAGCGACTCTCTCCATCAACTCCACATCAGCACTAAACTCAATCACCCAGCAGGCCGAGCGACAGGCCTAATGTTTATTTACGGCTGCAAACCCTGAGCAGCACAGATCTCATTTCATCCCGTATGACTCTAATGAAGTCAGCGGTGGGTTAAGTTGAGGAGAGGAGCAGTGTTTGGCGTAAGCCGTGTCAGGAGACTGAGTGTTGGAATTTGTTTAGGTTTCATTAAGGATTAAGACGAGTCGCTTCACGCTCCAGATGGAGGATCAGGACTGCAGTGCAGACCTGCAACAAATATGTGTAACGTGTTAACTGTTAATGTGGAAGTCCAGGTTTTTCTGAAGTGAATCTATTTGATGTTTTAATGTAAATTAACCAGAAATCAGCCACAGATTCATCCAGATGTTGCTCAGTTGTTTGTGTTTTCAATAACTAATGGTATGTGGATGGTAAACTGTTGTCATCAAGACTGCAACCTTTAATGAGATAATAGATAATATGGCACATTTATGTTCTTTTGGTTAACTAGTTTGTTGTGTTTTTCCATAAGAGCATGTTCTATACATAAACTTATCTCCACCCATCTCAAAATGTAAAGCCTTTCTTTCCACATTGCAAATTGCAAAATAGAGGTGGATTGAAAAATATGGAGTTAAAAAATATAGTAGTTTTCAGTAGTTAATAGTACAATTGTCTCTCACTTGTATGTTGATTTGGATATAAGCATCTAACAAATGAATAACTGTTGATGGGTGTGTGATCTGTGATCGTTGATGTGTACTTTAGTTGTGGAAAAACCACTGTTACTTTAATTATAGAGTGACATGAACGTACAGAGAATACATATGAGCTGCTGTGTAAAGTTTGATGGTGTGACTGTGTGACAGCTGCCAGTTGCTGATGATCCAGGTCTGATAGAAAACGCAAAAAGACGTAAGACGGTCATGATTCAGCGGCCGAGCGATTGATAGTTGAACAGGATGAGGATGAGTTCCACTACATTTCCCAAGATCCTTGAATGAGTCTGGTCAGTTACATGAACATGGACCTTTTTCACAGCAGACAGAAAAGACAGAATGCACAGGTGAAACTAATAACATTAATGATGAACTGTGTATCCCAAACAGTGCAGCACTACAGGACACCTTCACCATACACACCCTCCAGCTCAACCCATTACAGCAGCAACTCACAGCACACTGCGTTACAGCTTCATTTAAAGGGGACTTGATCATGTTTCTTTGCTTGTGGGGGCACTGCCACATTTTCCTCCACTAAAGGGGCACCAGTGAGAGCACTTCCTTCAACACTGTCCCATGTAGAGGCGCTCTATCTATAGGGCACTTCATCCTGATTTACCCATAACTAAGACAGCTGCAGACATTCGGTGTGTTTCCACTTCCTGGATTCTAATCATGTTTCGTCCACTGAAGAAGCTTTAGCCTTTAGCCCCCACATTTTATCTGAAGTCTGTAATAAGACACAAATCCAGTCTCCGGACGTAAAACGTGGGGTGCAGAATGTAAGTCCTGGGTCATGTAAGTGTGCAGTTCAATTTCACTTCTAAGGGAAGTCATTGTATTCCTGTTCTGATCATTGTGTATTTCTAAATGCTGAAATCTCAGCTGATCAGTTATCATGATATATGTGTGTGATTTCTCTACACTCACTGTGAATGCATCCTTTTTGTACAGGGTTAGAATTAGCAGAAACAATATGGCTATAAAAAGAGATAAAACACAATGTTAATGTGCTGATGTATATATGATTTAGATGCAACACTATAGTTTCTTCAGGCTCAGGTCATCTCATGGTTCACATCAGTTCCACAATAAATTTATAATCAATCAAACTGCGTTAAATCAAAAGAGGACGACACTGAGTTCATCACATCTGATCTTCAATAGAAAGAAAATATCCGCTTTATTCACACCTCATCTCCCACCCCTGTCTTCCCTCCACCTGGCTCATCAGTGTGTGTGTGTGTGTGTGTGTGTGTGTGTGTGTGTGTGTGTGTGTGTCTATGTGTGTGTGTGTGTGTGTGTGTGTGTGTGTGTGCTGGCTGTAGGTGGGTGGCTGTGCGTCCAGCTTTGAGAGGGTAATCCATCTCCATCACTTAAATGATTATCCCCATTAATCTGCTGTAAACTAATAAAGTAAACACCACCATAACCCCCCCCTCTCCCTCCCTCCCTCTCCTCCCCCCTTCCCCGCCTCTGCTCTGGATGGAGGTTCATTAAGTCTTTAGTACATTAATACGTCTTCATGTCCCCCCAATGTTTCTATCACCTGGTGCTTGGGGCCCCCAGAGGCCCTGGTAGAGATTCTTTCTCTTTCTCTCTGTCTGTGTGTATAAAAAGGGCAGAAGAGAATGAAGCTGCTGGTGTGTGTGTGTGTGTGTGTGTGTGTGTGTGTGTGTGTGTGTGTGTGTGTGTGTGTGTGTGTGTGTGTGTGTGTGTGTGTGTGTGTCTTTGTAAGAGCATCACTGAGTCGAGGTGATGAGCTCAGTGGATTTAATTTTGCGGTGCGGGACTCAGATGGCCCCGGCGGTCGCCACGGTAATTTGCCTGATCAGGTTAGAGAGTCGTTGCTGTTGGTGATCAATCATCCAGGTTGTCACGGCGACTAGGGGCCCGGTCGGCATGGAGCCGCTTGTAATTGGCACTAGATTGATGTGGCCATGTTTCCCTAGTATGTCGAACAAAAGTTTGGTCAATTAAAGGTTGTTAAAATTACAACCTTTTCTACACACACACACACACACACACACAGGTATGAGCTACTGGTGTGTGTGTGTGTGTGTGTGTGTGTGTGTGTGCGCGCGCGCTGTACTTATGAGGAACACACACGCACTCAGCTGGTAGTGTTTGGCTGTGCTGTCCCTGGGAGGGAGATTGACAGTGACAAGACAAGTGTGTATGTGTGTGTGTGTATGTGTGAGAGAGAGAGAGAGAGAGAGAGAGATGGGACAGTGAAGCAGCAGGAGGTCTGGTCTATTTTAAACTGTGACACTGTTTATGTTGTTGAGTGATGCCACGCTGCCTCTACTTATTACTGACTCAAACATATCATAATTCTATCACACACACACACACACACACACACACACACACACACACACACACACACACACACACACACAGATAGTGGGACAGCTGGAGGTTTATGCCTCCCGTTAATCATGTTGTGTAATTACAAAGTTTTCAGACCCTTTTGATCTGACTGTTGAAGTGTATTTTTCTTTTCAAATTTGAGAGAACAGAGAGGGGATCTACAGAGGCAGCTTTTGCGGAAGAGCTGTATAAATGAAAATGACAGAATGTAGTTCAATTCTTTTTCATATTTTACACAGTGAAAACTGTGATATTTATGTCTTTCAATGAAAAACGAAGCACAATAACAAACTGCATCAAGCTGTTTTAAGGTGACTGTACAATAATCCAGTCCTTAACACACAAACATGATGTATTCTGATATAAGAATCTCATTCTGATCTTTAGTCTCTGAGCCATTTGCTCCACGTACTGTTTAAAACTCCAAATTCCCAGGTATTCATGCCGCATTCCATTAGTATTCATTGTGAAGATGGTTACAGGTAGATGTGAACTGGAATTATGGTTCTTGACAATAAAAGTAATTTTGTCTTGTTTTGTGTCTGAAAAACAAATGACAGATTATAATCTTGAAATAGTCTTGATAAAGCCAAACGCACATCAGTCTGTCATCTGCATAACAACAGATATATATCTGTGTTGGGGTGGTTATATTGTTTATAAGGAGTCAAAATACCCAGCACAGAGCCACAAACATATCAGCTCAGCGACCTGTCTTCTCCAGTGAATATATATCATTCTGTATAGCTGTAGGTTGTATTGTACTATGATGTGGTCTAAAACCTGACTGCTGTGGCTAGAGAACACACTTACAGATAGATACGTTTCAAGGATCTTTAGAAGGAGAAAGTTTTTCTCATTTTCACAGTAGTTGCTGATGTTACCAGTGGATCTACCTTTGTGCAGGGGGTGCAACCTGAGCTGCCTCCATACTGCTGGAATCTTACAGGAATGAATGTTACATTAAATATATGGGTAATGCAAGTAGAGATAAAATGAGCCCTAAGACTCAGGAGATGATAATCCGTATTGTCTTTACCTGCTGACTGAATTCTGCATGACTGAAGGGCCTATAGGAAAAAGTGCTGTCTGTGGTAAAGGACAGGCAGGTATGGTTCTTCCTGCTGGGGGAACATGCTGTGGTCATACCTACAGGATACAGGAGAGAGACACGCATCAACTTCTGAGGCTGAAAAATGAAGCCAACAAGTACCAAAACCTGCAGCTCCTCTAATGACCACTAGAGTCTGGCTCCAACAGTGAGTCAGTCGCCACAGACTCCCATGTTAAAATGTCCAACTTTACAGCAGAAATAAACATGTTTACACCCTGGTACAAAAACAGTTTTGGTCTCTAGAGCTAATTTCCTCCTTCATGACAGCTGTTTATATAACTCAAAAAGCTTAAAGTTATGTATGATTGAGGGCGTGGCCTCTTTGAGTGAAGGTGAGTGATTGTATGCTTCCCTCAAACCAGCATGCACCGAGGTCTCTGCTCCACCCATGATGGTGACCTGGAGCAGCTCACTCTGAGCTTCAAAACTGCTCTTCAGAAACCTGTGGGTGACGTCACAGAGGCTACGTCCACCTTTATTTACAGTCTGTGGATACAGGTTGAGGATCAGTAGGATCAGTGACATGATGTTAATCCAAGTGTGACAAGGTCGAGATGAAGCAGCCGCATGTTATGGAGGCAGCAAGGCCTAAGTTGGTGGGGTTACAGAATTCAAGCTACAGGCTAAAAGTTTATTGCTTCTACTGAGATGGAGATGGTCACAGGTGAAGGCCCTCTCTGAACAGAGCCACAATGATCCACAAAGTGGGATGGCTAACGTGCGGCAGGATCTGGTGGGGACAGCAAGGGGAGGAAATGCTCATCAAGGACATATTCATGTTACAGTTTCTAAACCAATTAGCTCATCTTCATGTGTAAACATTAAAAACTGTAAACTGTGTAAAAATTCCCAAACTATTTCATTATAGGTTCCCAAACTTGTCCACAAAGTATTTCAACACTGCACTTGTCTATTGAACAAAAGCTTTTAAACTGATGTTTGTATCCTGGGAAACTGCTGGAACTGCTCTCAAGGAGCCCTGGCAGTTTGTGCCTGTAACTATGGGAATGCCTGTCACAGCGGCCATGATGTTGGAGTGAACTTTCCAGGTCGAGGTCGAGGGGTTAGAAGCCATCATAACTCCTTGGTGAGTATGTTTCTCCAGCTTCCTGGAGCCGGTCGGAAGCGCTTCACTACATGCCTCTCAGGCCTGTCGCACTCAGAGATATTTATGAGCTGGAAAGCCCAGAGTTCACACACTCTGTCAGACAAACTGATGCTGCTCCATAAATACATGGTAGGCCAACATGGGATGTGGTTCCTAACTCTGCTTCTTAGGGCCCAAACTGAAGTTTTCACCTGGACTAAATCAGTGAAAACCAGTAGTAAAGTATTGTTACTGCTAGCACTAATAGTAGCAGTACATTTACTGTGCTGTTACAGTAAGTAAACAAAAGCTATACATTTTTTTCTGTTAGCATCAATGGTAACGTTGCTAGCAGGAGATCACTATATTTCAGGAACTTAAAGAATGTTAATGTAGCTGCATCTGCTTGTTGATATTTCATTTGGTGAATATCAGTCATATATGAATATCAGTTTGTTATCGCATAGTTCAACAACATAAGGAGGTGAATATGTTTTTCATACCTACCTCATTCCAAGCAGTGGTCAACAGTGATTTGCAGCGCGCACAAAGGTCACAGCAGCTCAGGGTCAAAGTTCAACAAAACTAAACTTTTGATGCACCACCACTACACTGCAGACATCCACTGCAATGCACCACAGAATACTATGATACTACAATACTGTGAACATGCATTTAAACACCAGAAGAAGTTTCAGGTAAAAAAAAAAAATTAAGGGATTTAAGTTCTGCTCTATAGAAATCATTCACACCAGTGATTCATTAGTCAAGTCAACACTCAACATCATCAGTGAAATGATCGCTGACTTTAATGAAAAATCAAAGTGGTCAAACTGTCAACAACTCATGTTGGTTTTTAGGATTTAGACCATAGACCCCCTATTAGTGACCTCTGGCCTGGGGAATGCATTATGTCAACGAGGGTCCTCACAGCTAGAGTAAGACAAGAATGTGTCTGTGTGTGAAGATGACGTGATAATGTTTGTGAAAGGTGTGTTTTAGTGGAACGGGCAGTTGCTAACTTGAGTTTTATTTTGTGTATTCACGACGGAGAAAAAGAGAAATGTCAGAAACAACAGTTTGTGCTTTTAGAGGGAGTTGGTGCTGGACGTATTTTCTTGACAAACCACAGTGTATCCATATTTTCAGTACTTGTTTTGATGACAAAGACGTGTGTCTGAGTCCACACAGGGAGCTGCTCAGTAACTCTATCTGGCTGCTGGATGGCAGTGTTGTGTCTAACACCATCTGTTTACTGGTTACTTGCTCCACGTTGGCCTCTGATCTGGACTGACCCGAGATCTGCTTGTTTTAGGTCCGGACAGTCCATTAAGCCAATTAGAGTTCACCTCTGACCTCTGAGACAGAGACACACACACACACACACTGATAGACAGACACACACACACACACACACACTCTCACCTTCTAATCTGTTTGTGTGTTTCCTCTGTCTGCCAGTGCCCTTTAAACCCTTCCCACTCCCCACACGCACACACACACACACACAACACACACACACACAAAAGCACACACACACACACACACACATAAATATTTTATAAAACTGAAAAATGTTAAAGTGGGTTTCAGTTGAACTGTTTCCCTGAAAACCATAGAAACCACAACGGTGCACACACAAGACAATGGAAAAACAAGAGTGACTGCTGCACTTGAGTTTGTCAGTGTGATTGCAACATAATGAAGTGACAGAGTGAGTCTTGGCTGGACTCAGACAGATCTGTTAAAATGGTTTAAAGAGGAGGAGGAGGAGGAGGAGGAGGAGTAGGAGAGGAGAGGAGAGGAGAGGAGAGGAGAGGAGAGGAGAGGAGAGGAGAGGAGTAGTTGCAGCCGCAGGAGGAGGAGGAGGAGGAGGAGGAGAAGGAGAGGAGAGGAGAGGAGAGGAGAGGAGAGGAGAGGAGAGGAGAGGAGAGGAGTAGTTGCAGCCGCAGGAGGAGGAGGAGAGGAGGAGAAGGAGAAGGAGAGGAGAGAGAGGAGAGGAGAGGAGAGGAGAGGAGTAGTTGCAGCCGCAGGAGGAGGAGGAGGAGGAGGAGGAGGAGAAGGAGAGGAGAGGAGAGGAGAGGAGTAGTTGCAGCCGCAGGAGGAGGAGGAGGAGGAGGAGAAGGAGAGGAGAGGAGAGGAGAGGAGAGGAGTAGTTGCAGCCTCAGGAGGAGGAGGAGGAGTAGGAGAGGAGAGGAGAGGAGAGGAGAGGAGAGGAGTAGTTGCAGCCTCAGGAGGAGGAGGAGGAGTAGGAGAGGAGAGGAGAGGAGAGGAGAGGAGAGGAGAGGAGAGGAGAGGAGTAGTTGCAGCCGCAGGAGGAGGAGGAGGAGGAGGCCTTGGATCAGTTGCTGCAGCTCCTCTCTGCTCCCTGAGTGAGGCTGAAGAGAAGCTGCAGCTTGATCTGGATCTGAGCATGTCATTAAGGCAGCAACACACACCCCTGGGGCTACACAGGCACCAGCCAGTCTGTTTTTGAAGTGTGTGTGTGTGTGTGTGTGTGTGTGTGTGTGTGTGTGTGTGTGTGTGTGTGTGTGTGTGTGTGTGTGTGTGTGTTGTTTGAAATTGGTTTTTGATGATTGTGTGTTTAAATTCTTTTCGTGTTTCCTTTATTTGTAAATTACAAGCATTAAAACACAGACTAAAGGTTTGCTCCAGGTTTGTTCATGTGTCTGTTGCTGTGACTGGACATCATGACGATGCTTATACTTTAAAAAGTTGGAATGAGGAAAATATTTTCCTTTTTATTGCACTACATTTATCTGACAGCTGCAGTCACTGGTTATTTTACAAATCAAGACTTTTGCATACAAAACATATGAAGAGTATAAAATCTGATGCACACATCACCTAACAATATAAACCAGAACAGGTAAAAGATCATTTGATTGACAGAAAATGAATCAGACATTACTTTGATAATAATTAAAAAAAGTTTTCATGCCAAAATATCAAAACATTTCATGCTTCCAGCTTCTCAAACGTGATGGTTTATATTGCAAATATTGTGAAGGTGTCACTGTTCTACAAACCAAACAATCAATCACATCAATTCATGGAGAAAATGACCATAATTAACATTAGTTAATCCATAAGCCAAAGGCTTAGTGACAGTCCTATATAAAATAATTCAATTTGAGCTCCATGTAAACCAGGTGCATCAGTAATAATCTAATGATTTAAAATGTAATTGTAAAGAAAAGCTATCGTTAGGCTAAGCTATTTCAATTCAGGACTTTTACTAACTTTTACACTGTGGTATTAATACTCGTAATCTGAATGCCTCCTCCACCACTGCTCTGTTCACATTACAGTTTATCTGAAGGACTGTGTCTTGGTTTTAGTTTCCCAACAACTTCAACTTTATTATCATCCCAGAGGACATTTGGTTTTACATGCAGGTTTAAACACACCAACAAGTCCTCCAACACCACCCACAGAAGCGTTTCCTGAATTACCACACGGAGGGTGGCAGGAGACACACCACAAATAAACTGTTAAAAATTCAATATATTAATATATTAATAAATTAAAACACATTCTATCTCTTTGATGACGTGACAGTGCCGTACTAAAGGTTTGGTCAGGTTTAGGCAACTGGATACAACCTGGTGTGGGGAAAGATCATGCTTAAGATAAGTAGTTTGTTGAGGTTTGAAGACCTTTGTTGTCATGGTTACAACAATGAACACGCGGCTGAGGTTATAGAATGATTGTTAACTATCGGTTTCAAACAGGAGATGAATAATGGTCTCGCATGTTAAAGCCCAATGTTTGGTTGACCTGTCGATCCGACAAACAGCGTTCTGCGGTCGTTAGATGTTGCTGAATAACAACATGTAACTGTGGCTCGTGCTACACAAGCTGCTACACAGACAGTGGAAGGACGGTGTGTAACACACGGGTCATACACTGATGACATGATGGCATTGATGTTGTTTCTTTCACCTTTAGAAGAAGAAGCTTCTAAGAAACACCAAACACAAGAGAAAACACATCCGTAGGTTTCATGTAAAACGGATGCTGTCGGATGAAGACTAAGACGGGACGTCCGGGGGCTCAGACCGCCAGCAGGACCTGAGCGCTCCTGTATGAGTGCAGTGAAACCAGAGAGAGGAGTCTGAGTCCAGCAGGATGATCCCATCATCTCCCAGCTGCCTGCACTGGATGGATGGATGAGAACTGGAAACCAGAATAGTCACCACTCATCCCACCCAGTCTGACACGGACGGCAGGAAGCACACACTCGACCCGCACAGCCTCCAACAGGACGGAGGCACCCGTGATGCACTGGGAGGATAGTAGGGGTTGTTGGGGCCTCAGGGTGCTGACAGGGGGCTACCGTTCCACCGGACGCAGCCCACCTGTTAGCTCCGTCTGTGTGTGTGTGTGTGTGTGTGTGCGTGTTCCCGTGTGCGTGTGTGTGTGTGTGTTTTCTTGAGTGGAGCTTCATAAACCCTGAGTGAAACCAGTTTGTGCTGACAAAATACAAAGCAAGAAAAACTGCAAAACTCAGTGTCTCTGTGTTAAAGCTGAAAAAGAGATTAACGTCCAAAATATTTTAAAGGAGTGAAATGATAAGTTCTTTATAGCCACGACTATCAGGGATGTCTAGCTCACAACAACATGGGTATTATTCTGTAGTTTCCTCAGTCCCACTAACACAGATAACTAAATCACACACTGTCGCTTTATATAAAATATAATCTTTATTTATTGAGCCCATTTCTAAATCCAGGTTACAAAGTGCTTCACACAAAGCAGCAGAAGAAGACACGCAGGTCATATAAGGCAACAGAGCTGAAACAAGCAAATCAGAAATACACTTAAAGCGTTTCAGTATTATACTGTAGTACAAATAAACCAAAGGCAGTGTCACCGGCAAGAGGATGATCAGTAAAAATAAAGAGCTGAGGCATCGGGACAATAAAAACACAATCAAATGCAATTTCACCAGTAAAATTGCTGGTGAAATTGGGAAACCCATAAAAAGCTAAAGAGAGACACATTAGTACCTTAGGTAGGTTTTAAGAAGAGATATAAAACTGATTCTGTGGAGCTGGTTTCCTCAGGCAGCTCCTTCCGAAACAGTTTACCTTCACTAATCCTGAGGCGGCGGTGAACACGACAAACCACATCTTTACACTCACACCGGCGCTGAGCGTCTCCTCACTAACAAGAACTATCTAAACCTAAACTGATACGTGTCACCCGTCTGAGCCGGAGCGATGCATTGTTGTTGAAAACTACATCAGTGACAGCGACATGTTCCTTCATCACCTTGAACACACACTGTAGTTTATTTTGGATCAGTCACACACACATCCTCCTGCTGCACCAACTTTTCCTCCTGTTGGTTTGATTAAAAAAAACTAGTCAGAAGCTGTTTTAGGAGATTTCTGAGTGTGTTTTAAAAAATGAAAATATATATTTGTGCAACCCTGTCTCCTAGAAGTGTTTCAGTAACTCATTTGCAACAGCAAGTAAGTTTTTATAAGATAATTATGACTATATTATTTTCTATGAACATAATGAGGATATGTTGTTATTGTGTTTAGTGAGAATATATCAGTAAGATTTTCACAGACAACATGTTTGTTTTCCATCCCAGCATTATTCAACTGCTCATGGTGTAGACTCTCACTGGTTTAATACACTAAACGTTCACAGTGACTTCAGACACAACCTGTTTGTTATCATGTGACCAACACCACCATCTTTTTCTAACCTTTGTAGTGTAAACCACAGACAGGACTGTGGATGTGAACTCGGTTTCTCTGGTCTCTCGTCCCTCCTCCACCACGACAACCTCCTGGCGACTCTGCTGCTCTTCATACATGTTGTGCTTCATTTATGCCAGAAGAGGTTTTGCAGTATATGAGCGTGATTTCTAAGAGACAGGGCTGATTTGTGAGGAACCGATGGACCTGGGGCCAAAGCCAGAGGAAGGAAATCAGAAAACACTGAGACAGGCACTAACACATTGTTGGTTTGGGTTTTTATGTGGGATTTGTTGACAATAAGAACATAAAATTACCCCAGCCTTTTACTTGGAGTAAAACTGATTCTCTGGCACGCAGAGGAGCTACAATAGCAAACTCAGGCACAAAGTTCATCTGTTATGGGATGTAAACAGGCAAAAATCTCTGGCACACAAAATCAATCTTTGACTCTTTTCTTCTTTTTTCTTTGAATCAATAGAAAATATAACAAAAAGGTAGTTAGCAGTTAGCAGACGGTGTCAGCTGTTAGCTAGGTAGCGAGTTGTTGTAACTGAACAGGTAAAGAAAAGAGTTCAAACCACAGCAAGTAACACTGACACAAACATCCCAGTATCTGTCTGACACACTATTAAAACAGCGCTGTGACTTTTATGATGTTTTCCTCTCGGACAAAAACTCACGACGAAGTTCACTCACTGTTAAAATAAATAATATGTTAAGCTTAGAGGACCTTTGTTGTTATGGTTACAGCATGTTCCAGAGAGTCAGCTCAGCCACGATCACATTCACCACCATGTGTGTGCTGTCAGTGTCCCACTCTGGGACGTGGTGTCAACGCGCTGGCAGACACACAGACAGGTGATTACTGTTGTGCTTAATGAACCTTTGATTCTCCACATGATCACACATATAAAAACACTTGCCGTTCCTCCAGCGTTCAGGCTGCTGTAATTATCACAGTGACATTCACACACAGTCACATGAGACTGATGCTTGTCACGGTGTGTCTGTGTGATGGATCGTGTTTGGTCTAAAGAGGACGTTTCACACCGGCCCCGCTGATGGACTTCAGCATCACAGCTCTGTTGTTGTGTCTATGACTTCAGGCTCTAATGACACATGTTGCCCTCAGTTGTGACCACAGAGCCAGGAGCCGACTGAGTGCTGATAATAATGGTGTAAATATTATTATCAGTTGCTGAATATGTCACCATTTATAATGCACTTTAAATCTCCATTGATACCCGTCCAGCAGAGATGGTTTTAGGT
This sequence comes from Seriola aureovittata, assembly GCF_021018895.1. Taxonomy (NCBI): domain Eukaryota; kingdom Metazoa; phylum Chordata; class Actinopteri; order Carangiformes; family Carangidae; genus Seriola; species Seriola aureovittata. The sequence continues at coordinate 2,613,117 of NC_079377.1, forward strand.
TTGGAGGCTCAGGATCAGTTCATGTGACCTCGTCATACTGACTGTGTTTTCTGCAGGTTATTCGTGTCTAATGTCTAATAATGGAATAAACATGGAACATAAATCATCACACAGCCCAGTAACCTTTACACAACACACTCTGACGTAACAATGTGAAAATGTGTGTGTGCACTTTACGCAGGGAAACCACCATAATAGATCACAGTTTGCAGTTTAGTGAGGGACTGTGATGTCACAATGTTCACAGTGTTAATTAAACTGTGAGGTCTACACAAAACAGTCAAACAGGCGGATCAGAAATACAATTAAAGCATTTTAGTATTATGCTGTAGTACAAATAAACCAAAGGCAGTGTCACCGGCAAGAGGATGATCAGTAAGAATAAAGAGTTGAGTCATCGGAACAATAAAAACACAATCAAATGCAATTTCACCAGTAAAAGGGAAACCCATAAAAAGCTAAAGAGAGACACATTAGCCTTGAGTAGTCTTTAAAATTAAGTCAAATTAAGTCAAATCGAGAAAAGCTCTATGATGAAAGCAGGTTTTTAAGAAGAGATATAAAATTAATTCTGTCAGGCAGCTTGTCTCGTCTGTCTGGCACCGTCCCTGTCTCACCCTGTCTCACCCTGTCTTACTCTGTCTCACCCTGTCTCACACTGTCTCACCCTGTCTCACTCTGCCTCACCCTGTCTCACTCTGTCTCACCCTGTCTCACTCTGTCTCACCCTGTCTCACTCTGTCTCACCCTGTCTCACCCTGTCTCACTCTGCCTCACCCTGTCTCACTCTGTCTCACTCTGTCTCACTCTGTCTCACCCTGTCTCACACTGTCTCACCCTGTCTCACTCTGTCTCACTCTGCTTCACCCTGTCTCACCCTGGCTCACCCTGGCTCACCCTGTCTCACTCTGTCTCACTCTGTCTCACCCTGTCTCACTCTGTCTCACCCTGTCTCACCCTGTCTCACCCTGTCTCACACTGTCTCACTCTGTCTCACCCTGTCTCACCCTGTCTCACCCTGTCTCACTATGTGTCATATTGAGTTACCAATGAGACAGCCTCACTATTACACAATAAGTTACATGTCCCACTTGGTTTATTCCACAACAGACCTGTTGTGTCAGGACACAATGAGACAAATGAGTGAAATATTTAAAAATGCTTGAGCCAGCTCCGTGTTACATTTCTCATCACTGTCCGTCTCTGTGTCTCTAATCATGTGAACACTAAATACTGGTCCTCAGTGTCACATTTTGACAAGAATGGGACCAGAACCACAGTTGATAAATCAATCTACTGTAAATTCTCATGGAGATGCTGGTGATTAATAATACTATCAATAAATTAAAATAAATGAAGGCTGGTGGCTAATATAGGGAGAGGGGGAAATTACTGCAACAACACCTCACCTGCTCACCTGATTACTTCAGTGTCAGTTTCCACAGCACAGTCCTGTCACACTCACCACTCTGCTGCTTCTTCAGCAGAAACACCTGTTTCACTCACCTGTTAATTCCAGCTTGTCCTGTCAGTGTCATTGAAACATTTCCTGTCGATTTTTCATATTAAAAGGCTAGAAACAAGAGGAAGGATGGAGTCACAATCACAGTGGTCTTTCACTGATGGAGAAAAGCAGGAAAGTGAAAAGACTGGAGCTGAGGGAAAACAGTGTTTCTGTCAGAGAAGTGAGCATGACGTACATCACACAGGTGAACATGGAGGATGGAGCTAACACTCACTGGGGAGCAGGTGAAATTAGGAATAAAATTGTGTTTCTCTATAAACCTGTTGTAAATAAAGACCTGCCTCTCTCTGCAGCTGAGGTGCATTAAGTAGATAAACTATTTGAATATTTTACTCTCTGATGAAAACCTTGCTCATGTTACATGTGGACGTATCGGAGGAGCACTGTGTCTCCTGTCTCCAAGCTCATGGTGGAGTATATCCACATTTAGTGTTCAGTCACTCTGATTGATCGATGCCAACATGGATCTTCCTCTGTGGAGGTTCACACAGCAGCCATGTGAGAGTGAGAGTCAGAGATCACAGTCAGAAGAGGTTTCCTCATCAACATCTACAAGCTTCATCTTCCGCTCCGAGAGCTCAGGCCAAACATCAAGCATTCCCAGCTTCCTCCCCGTTCCTTCTACAGAGAGCCAACAGTTCCTCCCGTCAGCTGCTCAGTCTGTCCTCCCCGAGAGGTCAACAACACTGGGCTTGACCGACACCAGGCCTTATATGGGAAAAGTATGGAGAGTTGTGGGTCAGTGGATCTATTACTGAGAGCCCTGGTTTGGATTCTGTTTGATGGTACAGATCGATTGATGGTTTCTCTGGGTGTCCTGGGACAGGTAGGGATTCATGTCATTGACCACGACAGTGGTTCGGGCCTGTCCATCTTACATCACTTCCTGTCAGCTCTCCACTGTCTAATAAAGACAAGATGTCCAACCAGTCCTCCAACCTGAACAACAATACAGGATTCGTTCCAACCCTCTGATACGACCCATAACAGTGTCTCGTAAAATGGCAGCCCCATGGTACGAGGTGTACCTGCCTTCATCGCCATGGTTATTATAATAACAGTCATGGCTTGGTTAGGTTTAGTCACAAAAACTACTTGGTTAGGTTTAGGAAAAGATTGTGGTTTGGGTTAGAATAACTACTTCCTTAACATTATTAAGTTATCATATTTTATTATTATTATTGTTATTATTATTATCAACAATGAGCTAATGGACACATGAATATCCTCTAGGGGATAAAAAAAAGTTTCTATCTATTCATCTATCTATTAGACGATGTTTGTTGTCATGGTTACAATAATAACACTGTGGTTAACTTTCGTCATGGATAAAAGAAACAACACAAACTGCTACTTTCACATGGGAATTCGTTTTGGGAAACAGTTTTGTCGACCCATCCATCCACCACAACCTCCTTCTGATGTGGACTTTGTTTCTCTTTATACTACCGCACTTTCCCCTTTGCTCCTGTCATCATTACTACGACCACTAGATGTCGCCTAGCAACAAAACCGAACTATGGGTCATAATAACCTGCTGCACAGACGACCTGTGGGCCTGTTTTTACGGGACAGTCTCAAAATGCCCAAAGACAGGTGTGCTGGTCATCTATCACATTACCACATTACACATTCTAACGTATGACTGCATGTCACGTTAAACATTAAACTCTTTTGATATTTTTGATATTGTCCTCTTTGAGCCACTCCTCTTTCTCTTTCTCCTTCTCTTTCCCTTTCTCTTCTCTTTTTCTCTCCACTCCCTCTGCCTCTTCATGTGCTGACTGGTTTCCATTAATCACCTGAAAATGGGATTTCTGGAAGTCCTTGAGGTTCAGATGATAAGTGCTGTGATAGGGAGCTGTCAGTCTCACAGGAGGAAGGAAAACAGCAGCCCTCGGCCTCAGAGAGGCCCAGAGAAGTAATGAAGACCATTACAGTAGCTGTGTTTTCCACGTGAGTCAGAGGACAACAAATTAGCAGATTACTTTTCTCTGAGGTTTATAAGAGACAGAGAAAAGTTTTTTATGTGCTGACGAAGAGGATGAGGTCATTGTAACTTTCATGATTCCACCAATGATCTGGACTGTCTCAGGGCCGCGGTAAGATCAGCTGTTGGTCCTCTATTGACACACCACCCCTTCCTGCCGCCCTGTGTGTATTGTGCATGAACATACAGCAGACCATCCGACCAGCATCGTGGGCTGAAATATCCATAACTGAACCCAGTTTTTGTGAATAGTTGTTTCAGGTTTCTCGCTGACATGGCAGAGCTAAACTCACGCAGCACACCTCATCATGTGTGATGAAATATGATCTGTGAGCTCCGGTTTTAAAAGATGTAACAGATTATGGGTTCTACTTTCCTGAAATAGGGCACAGACGTGAAGGCAAGAAAACATAAATGGGCACGAGCAAAACAATTTGGTCGACCACAGCAGCCGTCGACCAGAGAGAGAGAGAGAGAGAGAGTAGCACAGAATAGGCAGGTGGAGTCAGTGATGACCAATCACATGAGCTCCTCTCATCCCCTTTAAAAGCACCAATGGAGGGAGAGAAAACATTCGTCTGGACAATTTAAAGTTCCAAAAAAACCACACAATGCCCTGAATATCATAATACACTGACCCAAATCTGCCGTCAGTGCTGGAGTTAACAGGCAGCCGATTGTGCTGGTGCGGCAGGGCCGGTTGTAGTTGTGTAACTGGTCACCGGAAAATGTATTTAACCTCCGTGGTTCTTCTCCTCCTCTGCATATTTAAAATCACTCATTTATGTCTTTAAAGTACAACAAATATGAAAAATATTGAAGTATGAAATATATCAGTCCGGACATCGGACATCAATTACATTACATCAATCTGCAGTAGATGACAAAAGAAGTGGGGCAAAACCTAAAGAGCTCACACTTGATATAACTGAGAGGTGCTTGTTTCGTGCATCTCTGCAAAGTAAAGCCACGAAAACTGCCATGTGTCTGCATTTGTGATAAGAGGTGGTTATAGTAACGCAAACACAGAAATGCCAAAATAAGCACCAAACACCAGCAGCAACTATTTTATCTTGAGGTAAACAGTTAAAATACACACCCTGCACCCCACCACCAAAGCAGGGTGAAGTCTGACAAACACACTGTGTGTGTGTGTGTGTGTGTGTGTGTGTGTGTGTGTGTGTGTGTGTGTGTGTGTGTGTGTGTGTGTGTTTCCTCCTGGGGGGGCAGAGTCCATGCAGTGCAGGTTCCCTTCGGCGTCTCACCGTTTCCCTGTGTTACTAAACAGGATGATCAGTCCCTTGTCTCAGCGTCTCTGTAGCTCGGCGTGTTATTTCAGAGCTGACAGAGAGAGGCTCTTTTTAACTTCTGTCAGTCTCACAAAAGAATCCAGCAGCTCAGAGTTCACTTCCTGTTCAGCCAGGACCCAACAATCTGCAAAGGTGCACACCAATCAGGACGCATGCTGAGTTCAAGTTCTCATCCCAGCGCTCATGCAGTTGCAGCTGTCCTAGCTAAGCTTCAAAAGTGTTTACCTGTTCTTACAATGGTCACACCTGTGATCACAGCTAATTTTAACATTTACACTTTCTAGAGAGAATTTAAAGCTGAACCAAAAAACTGGGGACAAGGTGACAACCAGGGCAAGGTGCTTGGCTATGGGCATTAGAAGGCCACCACATTGGGTGGGACTGTGACCTTCACCAGGTGAAGGTCACAGTGACCTTCTGACAAGGTGCAACGGGCCATGGTCCAGTGGCTCTGAGAGCTCAAGGCACTGCACACAGACAAAACACAAGAAAATTCAGATAATATTAAACAGGCACAGGTGACAACAGAGACGTTACCAGGGGACATAAAAAAGTGATGAAACTGCTAGAACGCACTTGTTGTTTAATGCTTTGTGAAATTCTAAGTTAAAAGCACTGACAAGTTCATCCCAGCAGGTTCATCACTTTTTCATGTCCCCTGGAAACACTTACTTACTTGCAGACGACAAGTGAGTATTTGCAGCATGTGTTGTCAAATTGATTTCTGAAGTTGCATGTGTTTTAAGTTGCAGAGCTGCTGCGGCATGGCCTCTTGCTGCCAACACGGGGTTTGTGTAACTAACTTCATCACTGAGATCTGCTCACAGCAGGTTGAAAGCAAATCTACAAACTGGCCTCTTTTTCCAGTTACACGTGTTTATACTGTGCTGGAGAGTAAACGTTGCTCATTACTGCAGATCACTGCACGTAATCCATGATGGAAACAGCTCTCAGCGTGTACTACTCCACCAAGTTCCCCACACCCCTCTGACCGGCGGATAGGGAGAGCCCGTCTTGCATTGAGAGGGAAAGCTGATGGAGCTGACGACAGAGAGATGGAGGTCAAGGGTCAAGGACTCAGCAGGTAGACCCCCTCCCCCGAACACACATCTCACTCCTTCAAGAAGGGAGAAAAAGACAAAGCAGGAGCCACAGGTTGAAACAGGGAGTTAGATGGCTCAGGAGACGTCAGCGTGTCCATACACACAGTTCAGCACATCCAAATATACGTATCAGTATGTATTTACTGCCAACTTGTTATTGTGTGAACAGAGTCTAATATTAGAGTAACATCAAAAACAGTGTCCATGGTTATTCATTTCAAAGATGGTAATGTCTGTTCATTGGTCTTTATACATGCACTGTTCACTACAGGTGCTGTGCTGATGGAGTGTTATCTGCCCACCCTCCCTTTTTTTACTTCCTACTTGTTTTCACACAGACATTTTTGTTGTCTCTGTCTCCTCCGTCTCTATAAACAGCTGAACACGGCGTCGAAATGGAGATAGTTGCTGTTCGTGTGAAACAGTTGGAGCCTTGTATGACTTGAATGTTGATGTTGACGTTTCTTGATGGTTCCTTGCTCTCCACACTCTGCTTTAGGCCCACAGGGCTAAAACTGCCGCTCTGCAGTAAATCCATTAAGAGACTGTCTTTCCAAAAACAACGACAGCAGGTTGAAGAGAGATTCATTTTGACACACAAGACTGTGGTCAAAGACATGACTGGTTATTATGGCCATGATCATTACTTAACCCTGAGTCTGACTCAGAGCAGTGACAGATCAGACAATGTGTCTGTGAATCATTTTTGTAATTGATTGATTAGGAACAGTTTGGGAAGGCACTGATAAATGATCAGACCAGAACACACACATGAGCAATTATGGAAGGTGCATTTACAAAAGACTCATGTTATAATATGTTATGTTGGATGACATGTTGTTCATGAAAGTTCTAATGATTTATTTTTCTTTTTGTTAAAACAGTTTTTAAGTGTTGATCTTTAAGATAATTTTGGCTGTACGAGTGCTACTGAGAGAAGTTTCTAATATTTTGTCCATTTTAAATACATGAGTAAATATGGAAGAGGAATAGATACATGACAAAAATTTAATTGGAAAAAAAATGAATTCTGACTTAAATCTGAGAAAGAAAAAAAATCAGAATTGAGTTTGAAGTCTGATTTATTAGGGGTTTTTAAAAAATCTGTGAAATAAATAAGAATTATGAATTTAAAGTCAGAATTCCGAGATTAAAGTCCGATTTTTATTTACTTTAAAGAAATACATTTTTCATATGTAGCCTTATTCTGCTGTAAAGAAGGGCAGACATGCTGTAATATTAGATACACTTCATCACAACAAAGTTTAACAGCAGCACTAAACAGCCATCAGTGACCATAAAGGTGCAACAACTCTAACTGAACCTTCATGCAGAGGTTTTATTCCATCAGGCAGAGTCAGTCTGAGCTGAAGGTCAAACCGATAGAGCTTTACACTTTAATGTGAAGCCATGAGAGTCAGCAACAAACACCCACTGACCTGGACCTGCAGCCTGTGTCGCTTTGTGAATGTGGAGTTGTGAATTGTTTTGTGTGTGTTCTTTAGACATTTCCAATGTCTGTTTTTCTTTTTCTTTTTTTTCTTTTTTTTTTTTTTGGAATTATCCTTTGAAATGTTGTTAACATTATGAAGATCCCGTTCCTGCCCCTACAATATGAGCATGGGCTCATCCTACAGTTTCCTGTGTGAGAGAGTTTCTTATGACTGACAGAAGAGTGAGCGGTGAGGTGTTCACTCACAGGCCCGCGGCTCTGACAGAGACCGCGCTCCGGTCCATCCTGTGGCTGCAGAGTTTAGTCTGACTTTCTGATGCACCGTGGCAGCTTCAGCCACCGGGATTACTTCGCCATGCGGAGCTTCTGCTGCTTAAATCAATACGCGTCTCCATTTAAAGCGAGGACATAAGTTTGTTTTAATCCCATAAGGACGCTGGAGCCGCTGAAATGAAAATGCTCGCTCGATAATTGAGTTTGAAAAGATGCCACAGCCAGTGTCACCGTCAGGCATATTAGTCCTCTGACCACCCCGCATCCTAATACACACATACACGGCTTCCTGTCTCCGAAACCCGACACTGGAACCATGTTCATAACAAATCAATTATCAGTTAATGATCGCTCAGTTATTATGGTTATGTCATAGTGTAGCCAATAGAATCAGCTCCAGATTAGATTAAAATCCACCTTAATTAATTATAATAATTATTATTATTATTATTGTTATTAATTTACATGTTACCTTCATTTTGCCCTTTTTGGGGAAAAAAACTAATAATTAATTTGCCATGTGATGATAATAAAACAAAAGACCTATGTGTTCCATAAGAAGCTGTTGTTGGTGAGTCACCTGGTGAACCTGTCTTTAACCACAGCTCAGTGTTCGCAGCCACGTTTCTCCACCATTGCATTTCATCTCAGTCATTTTTCGCCGCTCTTCCCGCTCCTTAATGCTCTTTGCTCATTATTGGTCCACATTTAAACGAATAGGTGCAGCTCGGTGCGGATAGGCTGCTGCGTGCATTAAAATTTAATGTCGGGTCAAGTGACCAATGGGAAGCGTTGAAAGCATATCAAATATTAATACTTTAATGCCCCGTGTTAAGTAATTACGTCCCAGTGGCTTTTAGAGGGAGAGAAAATCAATGAGCTACATGGTTGAATATTTCATTTAACTGCTGTGCAGCCGGTGTGTTTGTGTGTTTGTGTGTTTGCAGCAGCGGCGGCAGATTAGCTTGTCGTTAATGGGAAAAACGCGCTGCAGAATAACGCAGCTCGTTATTTATGATCTACGATTAAACATAGTTGCATCCATTTGTTCTGCTGGCCTACAATAAATACCCCTCTCATTTAAATCCGCTGCACAGCCATTGATCATTTCCGGATTCATTAATATTTTTAATGAATGTAGCCTAAAGTCAAATAATGACTTATTACTTATTTGCATTATTAAAATGTCACTTAAACTCTGCGGCGGGTTTTTTCAGTCCTGCAGAAACACTGGAGAAATGTGCAGCTCTGCCCTGGTCTCACACAAACAAATGAAAACGCATCAGTGTTTTTTTGCAGCAGTGTCATCACTCTAAACATGAATTAATAATGACTCCAGCTCACAACAATATACGAGTAGCGCACATTAAACATCAGTCATTTTTTCACTGATTTATATCGGAACATTTCAAGCCATTAGGCCAATTTATTAGATTCCAAATTTCTGCAGCGCGGATGAACACAGACCAAGTTGCAGCCTAATAAATTATATTAATTATCCCCTTTGAGGTGTGTTGTGGTGGTTTCATTGACTTAATGCTGTTTATTTGCTTCAGCTGAATAATGTCAATAACGTTAGCAGCTTTACAGTGAGCTCAGTTCATGGACAGATGGTCAGTCCATAACCCTTCCTGCCTATTGGAACAGCATGCATGCAAATGCTGAGTTATTTTAACAAACCAACTGCTCCATGCTGCTGGGTTATAGGTTATAGGTTTGACCTATAGTGACCCAGCATGATGCGTTGAAGATGCAGCCAGAAATCGTGGGCTGCATCATTTTTCGCAAGTCGCCATTTTTATGCATTTTAGGCTATACCAAAAAAAGACAATGAGAAACATGAAATGGAAATCAATTTTATACATTTTTGTGCAACTTTAAACATTTCAAATGGCTAACATGATATGTTTTGGCTGTAGCAATAAAATAGTGGCTTGAACATTATGCGCTTGTTTCATCGTTTCATCATTTTATATGAATTTTAATTGAATTTTAACATTAACAGCAGAAGTTGACTGACATTAAATAGCCTAAATTCAAATCCCAGTGACAGTGATAACCCAGAATTTTGTTGTTTTTTTCAACCCACTTTTTGGTAGCTTTAATTCATCCACATTGTCATTTTTGTCCATTTTTTGGGGGGGTAACAGACTGGGTCGGTCTCTTTTTGACCCAGCACTGGGTTACCACAGTAACCTAAACTGGGTTACTTTTAGTCTTGCAGTTTATAGAGTGTGTAAATGTGGATTACATGTTAAAGAGATAATCTGCTAATTCTGGTTTTAATCTAGCCTGTTATATATGTCTAAACAATATAATCTAAGGTTTACAGCCTTAGTTGGTACAACAATAATAATTTATACATCACATACTCAATAGTAGGCTAAATGTTAGGAGACAAAAATAAAGACCCCGGTCCTCTAATCCATACATGGTTAAAATGATTTATTGATATTTGATGGTAATAACGCTCATAGAAAGATCGTTGGAGAAAAACCTCGGTCGATCATTTAGGAGCGAATTTTTACATTGACACTGTTTGTTGAAATTCATCTGTCCGGACTGGACGTGTCAGAAACCTTCAACAAAAAAATGGAACAAAATAACATGTCAGAAATTGTCCTCCTATAATAACCCAGATATTCTGGACGGAGTAACGAGCTCTGATCGCAGAGAAACCATTGTCAACAGAGAACCGACCGAGTGACCGAGGATCAGCGGAGACGCTTGTTGGAGGTGTTAAACTAAAGCTGAGCAATGGTGTGTGTGTGTGTGTGTGTGTGTGTGTGTGTGTGTGTGTGTGTGTCTGTGTCTGTGTGTGTCATTGATCTTGTCCACCTGTTAATCAGTGTTTTATGAAGTGCACCAGAGCTCGCGCAGCGAGTCTTTAGGCCTAAAATCGGGTCTTAGTCTCGCGCTGTCTATTTGGCACTTTGATTGATATCCTCCCATTGGGGGTGGGAGGACGAGGGGGAAGGATGGGGGAGGATTGGGGGTGGGGGGTGGGGTGGAGAGGGGGTGCAGTCCAGCCTTGCTCTTCTCTATGTGCACACACACCTCTGCGCCCACTAGATAACGACCGGAGCTCGCGCAGAAGAAGAGTCCAGGGAGCGGCGCGTGGAGCAGACAGTGTTCCTCGCGCCGGAGCCGGGGGGAGCTTGCGGAGGCCATGGACCACATCGGGATACTGGGGGCGCATTTGCAGCAGCACGCGCACGTGGAGCCCATCAGCTTCGGCATCGATCAGATCCTCAGTAACGTGGAGCAGAGCTGCATGCTGGGAGCGAGGATGCACGAGCCGGACTACGGACACCCAGCTTACAGCGGCGGCGCGAGCGGCTGCGGGAACGGCGGCGGCTTCGCGTGCGGTAACACCGGATATAGCGGCACCGGCAGCAGCTCGTGCGGGATGGCTTCCCTTGGCGGGGCTTATCACATGAACATGGGCGTGAATGTGAACGGAACTAATGTGAACGCCGCCGGGGTCATCCGCGTCCCCGCACACCGGCCTCTGAACGGCGGGAACTCCTCCATGCCGCCGATGAGCGGGACCATGAACAACCTGACCGCGCTCACCTTCCCCTGGATGGAGAGCAACCGACGCTACACCAAAGACCGCTTCACAGGTAGGCTGTGTAAAATGAAAAAAAAAAATCCTCCTATAAGACTATTTTTAAAAGGCCAAATTTATTGTCTAGAAGAAGAAAAAAATACAATAGAGGCCTCAGCTTTTTGTCCTAAATCATTTCATTAGGTTCAAAGCAAAAACACACAGAGAATTTCACTTCACAATTAAATAAGTGATCAATGACTCATAAATGATGACGTCTAGGCTATTATTCAGTCCGTGTTAGGTCCCCGTGTAAAGATGCTTTCAGTCTGGCAACGTCTTTACAATTTCTCATTTATGGCAGTTTTACTTCTTGATCTTTGCCTTTCATCCTTTCAAAATTGTCTGTTTTGAAATATTAACGTGAAAAAAAAGTTTATTGTAAGTTTTTGTGTCAACAGTTTTTTATTACAGAGAAAATGACTAAATTTAAAATTTAGAAAGCTATTGGAGACTGAAGCACATTATTATCATTAGGGCCTATTATGATGATTATAATTATGATTAATATTATTATCATTGCTGTTATTCTGTAAGTATTTTTTTCTGACATTTTACAGTTTATTTTGTGTGTCATAAAGAATGTGAGCTGTGTAACTGTAACTCTTCTTCTTCTGTTTCTTTAGCTGCTGCATTACATTCACCCTGAACCCCATTCAATTTAAACTTCAGCATATTTACAACTGAAGACTTGACTGACTTGTTTTGTCCCAACATTGTTGGCTGCAAAAATATTGTGATATATTATTTTATCAAAATTTCACTCAGGCAGGAAACAAGTTCTCCAACAGTGTTTGAATATGGATTCAACATATATACCCACAGGTTCTCCAAGGGTTCTTTGGTTATGGCATAAATACGAAAAGAAAGTATTTTAATATTTACATATTTACATGCATATATTAAACTTCAAAACAGATCAAGTTCTCCAAAAGTTCACCAAGGAGTCTATTGTTATGGTATAAAAATAAATAAATGGAAAACACACAAAGTTTTCCAAAGGTGTCATGGTGTAAAATGATTATAAATATTACAGTGTGACTCTTGCATAAACTGTTGTTTAAAGGACAATAAGGGTATAGACATGTTGTTTATTTTGCAGCTCTGTTAATTTTAAGATTAAATATGAACTGTGTCATTCTTTAAGAGCTGTATCTTGTATAATGTTCATGCTCTGCTGCTGCTGCTCCATCAGTGCTCTCTGCTTATTTTCAGTCTATCTGCCCTGCACACCCTGCTTTAACCTGTCCTGTACTTCTCTGCCCTTTGACCTGTCCTGTCCTATTCTGTCCTGTCCTGTCCTGTCCTATCCTGTCTTGTTCTGTCCTGTCCAGTGTCCCTCTCACCCCTCACTGTAACACGTCGTGTAGGTCATCCCTACCAGAACCGGACGCCTCCTAAGAAGAAGAAGCCACGGACGTCCTTCACCCGCCTGCAGATCTGTGAGCTGGAGAAACGGTTCCACCGGCAGAAGTACCTGGCGTCAGCTGAGCGGGCAGCTCTGGCCAAAGCCCTGAAGATGACTGATGCTCAGGTCAAAACCTGGTTCCAAAACAGACGCACCAAATGGAGGTGAAACCATGCTTCATTTGACAAGACATTGTTTGTTTTCCTTGTTTCATCACTCACAGCAGACGGTGAGCTAAGAGTATTTTTGAAGCCTGAACAACGTTTTTTCATGGAGGCTGGAGGTCCTCTTGGTCCTAAGGGAGGTTAGAGGTCCTCCGGTGGATGTTAAAGGGTCAGGAGGTCCCATTAGACTAAACTTGAAAAACTGCTAAAGACTGTTTAAATTGACTGGTATTGCTAGGAGCGCAGTATGAAGGTTTTATACTTACTGTATAAGTAATGGCGTTTTTATCATTAGCTTCCCTCCCACCACAGTAGCCATCTTCTTATGTAGTCTTATCTGCAGTTCAATACACTTTCACTATAAATCATAATAAAAGATAAGTAATAAGCGCTCAGTGTCCAGGTTATTTGGTCAAACTAATGCAGTCTAATACAGCAGTCCAGCAGTACTCAGTACTAATGTTCAGCTGTGTTAAAACTCTGTCAGAGAGCTGTTGGTTCAGCTGTGCTCAATCTGCAGGCTGGAGTTCATGGTGCTGTGCATTATACATAGAAGTGTGTCTGTTGTTTAGCAGGGATATTAATGGGCGGGACAAAATAATAGAAACGCCATGAAAGGAGGATTTACTGCAGGGCTGTTGTATTGAAGTGCATCAATCTGAGCCTGGTAAACTGAAGAAAACTGAGTATGTAAAAAAGCCAAAACTCTTCAAATGCACTCTGTGTGAATGGGTCTTCTTATAAAGAGACTCTGCTCCTTTAAATTTAACCAGGTTATTGTACAACTTTTTTTTTTTTTTTTTTAATTTCACAGTAAAAAAGCTTCAAATTGGAAGAACATCCACGATTCTGTGAGAAAAGAAAGAAAATAAACATCATCGTTGTTTAAAAAAAAAAAAGAAGATATATTCTTATTTGTTTGCTTAACACTATTATTTTTCTGGCAAATCATTTATTAAAAAGTCACGGTGAAAGAAATGTTAAAATAGACGACGATTAAAAGAAAGAACCCCAGCATTTTATTTAAAGAAGTAGACGTATAGACCTGCTGTATGTGGGTGTGTTGTACAAATAGGCCCATATTTAAAATGATCAGTGATCATTATCAGCACCTTTCATAAATAAAACATCAAGTTTTGATGTAAATCTCAGTAGGCCAGCAGGCCTAAAGAAAACATTTACATCGATAAAAAGCACTAAACATATCGCGTCATCATTTTTATTTTGTTGAGATTCTTCGTTGTTTCAGAGTTATTTATAAACTGGAAGAGTTCAGACCTCCTCCCCGGCCAATGTCAAATTCACTGTATGAATAGTATTCGTGTCTGGTCCATGAAGCATCTCTACAGCAAGGTCGGTGTGTAATCCTGCTGAGTCCTGCTGGGTGAAAACATCTCCTCCTCCTCGGTAATAACAGGCAATGAAAACAAAATGTGGACATAAACAAATCAAGGCAAAAACACCGGACAGTAAATAATAATCCTTCGGACCGCAAAAAGGATTTTAGGCCTAAATTAATATTATTTAGTCTATTTCTGTGTTATGCAGAAATAATAATTGTTAATGTGACAGTAAAGAAAGGCAGAAAATGCTTTTAACAATGAGAGAAATCTTTGAAAAATAAAGGGGGGGGGGGGGGGGCTTGCAGGAGATTTCGGTCTTTTTTAGTGTCGTCCCCCCTGAAATGATATCCACTTACTGGACTGTGCACCTAAAGCTAATCCTAAAGCTGCTTGTTTTATTATGCGATTGCTGTTTTTATATAAGGCTGCCAATTTTATTTTTCAGTGACAATAATAAAGCTTTCGATTTTGTAATAAATAATAGGCTAGTTGGCTGGATTAAAAAGTGACGGACGCACAACTTGAGGCAAGATGAGGACACATCTATATATAGAGAGAGGTTATATATCATATATAACCTGTTGGTGTCTATATAGACTATACGGTAAATTCGGTGTGTAATATAAAGCTCTGGTTGTAATCTTCTGAGTGATTTGCTTTATAGTAATAAGTAATTTATAATGACTCCGCCGGTTGTGATGAAGCTGTAGACAGCGTGTGTTTGCTGCATGTGTGAGTCCGCGGTGTTTCCTTGTCGCTGTTGCAGGCGGCAGACGGCGGAGGAGCGGGAGGCGGAGCGGCAGCAGGCCAATCGGATCCTCATGCAGCTGCAGCAGGAGGCCTTCCAGAAGACCATCAACCAGCCGGTGACCCCGGACCCGCTGTGCCTGCAGAACAGCTCTCTGTTCGCCCTGCAGAACCTGCAGCCCTGGACCGAGAACACCGCCAAGATCAGCAGCGTGTCGGCCTGCGAGTAGAGCCAACACACGGCCTGCAGCTGGTACCTGCGCCGGTACCGAGCTGCTGCTGGAGGGCAGAGGCAGCGGCGGCAGCCCGCTGCGGGGCACCGTGCAGAGGTGGCCCCCGGTGCAGGACACGGTTTGATAGATGCTGGTTATCAGGTCACCTCCCTGCTCTTATTATCACCCACTCTCTGTCAGACACACTCTGCTGCGGCTAACAGCTAACATGCTTCTCATGGGCTCACTCAGCACTACCCCATCTAACGAGGGTGTCCACAGTCTGATGTGGACCCTGCAGAGCCCAGGACTGAAACCTTGCTTCAGCCCTGCACAGAGCGGACTGCTGGACTGATACTCTGGGATGAACAGTGCTCCTCAAAGGACCAGGACTGAGTTGTTGTATTATAGTTTCCCTATAAGAGACTTGATGTTTCATAAACAGCATATTTTCATATTTGATGTCTGCATCAGTGTCTGTATTTATCTGCCATGTTAATGGACCTTTAACTGCAAAATTACAGCACTTGTCTTTGCACCTTTGTACGAATTTGAACATATTATCCACCACATGAGAATGAAGAGGACATATGTGTGTTTGACCATTTTATAATTTAGGGATAAAGCCTCTGATCAGAGGAGAATTTAATGGCACTTTGCAGCTACATTTAACTTTTGACCACAGCTTAGCACATTTCACATTTCCTCAACTCTGATTTTTTTACCAATGTCTTACAAACTGAATCTCTCTCCTGTCTCTCTCTCTCTCTCTCTCTCTCTCTCTCTCTCTCTCTCTCTCTCTCTCTCTCTCTCTCTGCTGAATGTGAGGCTGAGATCAAACAAACTGACCAACCACAAACAGAGACCAGTCATCAGTCCACAGGGCTTTTATTATCTTATCTGACCTTTGTGTGTGTGTGTGTGTGTGTGTGTGTGTGTGTGTACGTGTGTGTGCGTGTGCATCATGCTAGACTGCACAAGCTAAGTAAATGAGTATAGAAACATAACATCTGTTTCTACCTGTACTGATGACGATAATATATTCTGAGTTAATGTTTCTTTCTGCAGAGTTGATAATAAGTAAATGAAAATGTCTTTAGTAAACAGCTGTAACAATTAGTCGATTAATTGAATAGGAAAGTTTATAAGCAAATATTTTGATAACTGCTTCATCAATTTCGTCATTTGTAAACGAAAATGTCAAATATTTGCTGCTTCCAGCTTCTCAAGTTTGAGAATTTGATGCTTTTCTTTGTCATATGTCACATATCACATATATTCAGGGTGTGTACTGTTTGTCAGACAAAACAAAACATTTGAACGCATCACCTTGGACATGCCACAGGTTTTCTTCAGTATTTATTGCCATTTTATGAACAAAATGATTTATTGCATAACTGAAAATCAGTTGGCTGATTCATGGATAATGAAAATCCTTACTTTCAGTCCTTATTTACTGTATCTTCTCAATTTTGCAGCCAAATTCAATTTTCATTCGTCTCAGTGGAAACACATTTGTAACTCGTGTTCATTTTCATGCAACTATATATTTTGTCACTTAAAGTAAAACAGTAGAATCAGTCCACTGCTTCTTGTTCCCGTCACAATTATTTTTTTCTCTGATGCTGTGCAGTCGTGGATCTTCATCAACCACACACCTGGTTAGAAACATTGTACACGTCAAGAAATAATGACAATGAGCAACATGTGTCCATAACATAACTATAGATTAATATTCAACCACGGGTGAAAGTAAACCAGTATGACAGTTGTTTATTTCCACATCGAGCAGTTACAGATGTGCAGGACCATCAGTGTGGAGTTGATGAATCTCCGTCCAGTGTCCCCTCTCTTTTAGCTCCGTGTTTGGTCTCCACCAGCTCCTCTTTAGCTGCTGAACGATCCAGTATGTTCACCAGCTGTTCTCTGACTGTCTGTCTGCTGCAGGTAGTGGACAGAGACAGTTATGAAAACAGCTGCTGCAGCTGAAAATGAGGCGAGAGCGGTGAGGGCGAACCACAGCAGTAAACTTGTGTCTGGATAAACAATGAGCTGGAACTCACTATGAAGCTCCATAAAAGAGAGGAGAGCTGCAGATTCAGCTGATAATTCCCGTTAGGGAGAGTCCTTTCACATTCGTATTAGATAAAACTGATCAGACGGGATCAGTACTGATTCCAGCTGCTTTAGCCTGATCCTGAGAGTTTTGTTTTTTTCACTATTTTTATTATTTGAGCTGATTTTGGGAACACTCAGAAAATGTTCCTAAATGAAATAGTGATCAGCACATGGACCTAATAGGTAAAGAAGAGGTGACAGGTTTTAATGGAGGCACAGCAGCTAGTTTTTCATGGTTAAAACTACAAAGTTAAATGTGATAAACATAAAAAAAAAAGGAACTAAATCACAGTCATCAAAAGTCAAAGTCAAAAATGAATGAAACACAAATTGAATCAATTAATTTAACAAAGGAAAAACAAGACAATACATGAAATAAAATATTAGTGAGAAAAAAATAGACAATGAATTATAAGAAGAGATCTTTTGGGGATAATATGTTAAAAGTAAAGATGGAGAAATCCACCAGCATGTTATTTACTCCTCCCACTGTTTGGCCTTTTGCGTGGGTGTAGAAAGGTGGTGTCATGAGGGGCTGAACATGATGCTGGATGTTTGGGCTCATTTGTACAAAATGCTCCTGCAGTCCGTGTGTGTATGTTGTGTATCCACATCACAGGCCGTTTACTCACATTTTTGTTTCAACTGATCATCCCGTTTATCAGCTCTCTCAGTATATTCCCAGATATGGGTCTAGGCTACATGAAGAGATTTTTTAAATCAAGATATTAGTTTTGAATGTATTTTTGCATTTTTTTTATCCAAGAATTTTTGGGTGTGTATTGGAGTTGGCAGTGCATGCTGAGCCAGCTGTTTGGTAGTGTGTGTGTGTGTGTGTGTGTGTGTGTGTGTGTGCGTGTGTGTGTGTGTGTGTGTGTGTGTGTGTGTGTGTGTGTGTGTGTGTGTGTGTGTGTGTGTGCGTGCGTGTGTGTGCGTGTGTGTGTGTGTGTGTGTGTGTGTGTGTGTGTGTGTGTGTGTGTGTGTGTGTGATGTGATATTCTCCAGGACTGCTTTCTAAAAGCTTGAAGAGGAATGTAAAGGAGAATTTCATCATCCACTCAGAAATATCAGCACTGAGCCGCTGGAGCTGAGCTGCAATGAAACCTCCTGGAATTCCTCCCACACACACACACACACACACACACACACATACACACACACACACACACCATTTTACCCTGGGGAGGAAGCATGGTCACTGGAGCTGATAAAGGTAAAGCAAGTTGAGAAACACACTCACCAGCACAGAGTTTTTCTCTTCTTCTTAGTAGTTCAATCAGACCAGTGAACCATAAATATTGTCCTCTGTCCACATACTTTTGTCTACATTTTCTTGATCTTTTCTTGGCACTTTCAGTTGAATAAAGAGAAATGTTAGTGCGTCTCCGGTACCAATGTTGTGTCAGCAGTTTGTGCACAAAGCAGCTCCATAAAGAAATGCTTCTCTCACTTTGGTTTGGAAGAACTGGACTGGTCCTCACAGATCCCGGACCTCAACCCATCAGGGTTGGACCTCACTGATGCTCTGCTGTCTGAATGGGAGCAAATCCCTGCAGCAGGTTCAACATGGAGGCCGTGGAGTAACCCAGCGCATCAATTACTTATATTTAACACATATTACTGTCTGTGTCCACGTGACCATTTATCATACAGTACATGCACATACTGTCACATATGACACCAGATCCCTCTGGCTGCTGTGGAGTGTTAAAGTTCATTCTTGACCTTGGTCAACTTACCAGATATTTCCAGAGCTTTCGACCACATCTTGTGCTTTTCATCCGTTGCTCATTTAACAGATACACTGAAAAATCAGAGATACAAAGAGTAATTTCAGATCTCAGTTTGTGACACTCAGTTTGGCATTTCTGCTTTATTTCTACAGCGACAGTAGAGACGGACAGGAAAGTCAGGGGGGAGAGAGAAAGGGAATGACACGCAGCAAAGGGTTCAGGCCGGACCCGAACCCTGGCCGCTGCAGCAAGGACCCAGCCAGTACATGGCACCAGCTCCAGATCAACCACCAGGCTTGCCCTTGTGTTTGTCTTTCTGAGGCACCGTGCCTCTCTTCTTGTTGTACTGAAAGTGTCACCTCAGAGCCAAGAGCTGTTCAGGGCCCTGGTGTGTATGTACACTGAGAAACCAAAAGAATGATGGTGTTTACTGTCAGACAAAATAATCTGAACTCAAAGCTGCATTGACCAGACATTTTTAGGCTTTCATCTGCGTATTCCTCATTTTCAGTGCTCACTTTGTCATGGAAGAGCTAAAGTCAGCTGCAGCTCTGAACTCTCTAAGTGCTCCACTCATCTCTTCTTCATTTACACAGGAGCAAAGCAAAACCACGTTACTGAAGCAGCTCGGTCTTTAATTTTCAATAAATCAACATGCACTGCCTCAACATGCTCCATAAAATAAATTCCCTGTTAATTAGGACTGGTGTCTGTAGCATAGTAGCAGAGTTAATGTGATGTGCTCTCTGGGGCTACGAGAAGCTCCACACTGTGGAGGATTCATTCCAGCACAGGTTTGTAGGAGGTGATGCTGCCAAACTGATGCAGCTGAAAATGCACCAGTGGAGTTCATGTACAGTCAGAGCTGTAGCTGCCACTGAAGGACAGACAGGTCGTGGACTTGGCTTTAAATTTAGGTGGATAAAAGAGGGACAACATTTCTGTCTGTGTACAGTTATAAATGATGATATACAATACATTATTGTACCCAATGCACACAATACAATATTTCCAAACCTTGGAAACCTTCCAAAGTCAGACTAGCTGTTGCCTCTGCTTCCAGTATTAATGCTAAGCTAGGCTAACCACATCCTGACCATAGACTGTAAATAAAAATGGGTGTAACCTCTGTGACATCACTCATAGGTTTCTGAAGAGCAGTTTTGAAGTTCAGAGTGAGCTGTTCCACCGTCGACATCTTGCCAGTGTCTGACTCCGCCCCTAACTCTCAGCTAATCCAAAAATGGGCAAAGAGGTGGGGCCTCTTTCTCTCAGAGAGGCCACGCCCTACATTGTACATAACTTTACACTTTAATAAAATGTAAACATGTGAGTTATATAAACAGTTGTCATTAAGAAGGAAAGTAGCTACAGAGACCATAACTGTTTTTGTACCAGGCTGTAAACATGTTTGTTTCTGCTGTAAAGTTGGACATTTTAACATGGGAGTCTACGGGGATTGACTCACTGTTGGAGCTAGTGGTCATTAGTGGAACTGCAGTTTATGGAAGTTCCATTGTTGCTTAATTTTTCAGCCAATGGAGTTGGACGCTTAGCCATGACTTTAACTCTATACCTACACACCCAGACATGACATGATATCATCTGAACTATATCAATAAGATTTTCAGTCACTGTTAAGGAGAGGTGTGATAAATCATGCTAAAGATAAAGTAGTAAGTTTTTGTAACCAAACCAGACCAACAATAAACACCTCATTATTTTTAAGTTTCAGTGCAAAGAAGGTTGTTCTTTATAAAGTGAAGTCATTGCAGTTGCTGCAGCAAAACTGTCAAACTCCTCTACACTCACCCCCTGTACACCTGCTTATTCATGCAATTATCCAATCAGCCAATCATGTGGCAGCAGTTCAGTGCATCAAATCCTGCAGATACAGGTGAGGAGCTTCAGTTCATGTTCATTTTAACATTCCTGGATTTTCTCTAGAGTTTTTACTCAGAATGAAGCCAAAACAAAAAGCACCCGGTGAGCAGCAGCTCTGTGTTGAGAGGTCATGGAAGAATGGACGGACTGGTTGGAGCTGACAGAAAGCCTGAGTCTGAGTGACCGTAAGAACACCTTTGGGATGTGGTAGAACAGGAGATTGGCAGCGTGAATGTGAAGCTGACAAATCTGCAGAAATGATGTGATGCATCACGTCAACATAGAGCAGAGTCTCAGAGGAAAGTTTCTATCATTTGGTGGATCCATGGCACGAAGAACTGAGGCTGTTTGAGAGCAGAAGTAGGAACTAACCCTTTTATATCAGTTCTACATCATTATTTACATAACAAATAGTTAACAGTAGAAGTAGATGACCAGAACATGTCGAGCTTCTACACATGAGTATATATAGTTATGAAGAAAGTACATGAACATAACAATAATGAACATAATAATAATGATAATAGTAATAATAAAATATAATAAAAAATATATATTTTTAGATTAAATAAAAATGTATTATTCTTATTCTTATTATTCTTATTATTCTTATTATTATTCTTATTATTATTGTAGTGGTGGTACAGAGCAAAGCTGATTTGCAGTACTGTGTCTCCCTCTAGTGGCGTGTAATAGACATTGCACTAGCGCGTTACGCTATATTTTCCGTCGCAGGGTGATGACGCAAACTGCGTAAATGAAGCTCGACAAACAACAACAGCATCCTTGTGTAAGTGTCCGAGCAGTGCAGACTTAAAGTGTTCGTGTGTGTTTGAGCTGCAGACATGTCTGTTCTGCGGAGCATCTGTGCTTCAGCCAGAAGACACGTCGTCTCTCCGGGTCTAACGCTGGACCGAGTCTTCACAGGTTAGCTAACCGAATCTCGGCCACTGCTCCTGGGCTTCATGTCTTCATGTCTAAAGCCTAATGCTGTTGCTCTTGTTTTTTTCTACTCATGTTTAAGACCGTAGCTTGTGTTAAATGAGGCTGGAGGTCTCTCATGTCCCTCTGTCTGTCTTCCTCAGGGTCTTCACGAGCAGCTAGCGGAGCGGCGAAGGACAAGCAGCCGCTGAAGAAAGCTAAAACCCCGCAGGGTCGGTTTGACAACCCCGAGGAGAAGAGCAGAGATGTTCTTGAAAGTGAGCATGTTGCAGCAGGAGACTGTGTCTTTGTTTGTTTGGTCTGGTTGTGGCTGTAGAACTTATATAGACAAAATACAATTAATTATTATATATAATTAATTATATTTTGTTAAAACTTAACGTCAGACTAAGACCTCCCAAGGTCTACTTATTAGTATTTACCATAACCTTCAACCACATCTCACAGTTTTTCATTTTCTCAGTTATGTGACAGCATTGAACTTCAAGTTGCTATCAGCGTAGGAAGGCTTTGCCAATGTGGTTGAAATCTCAGGAAGAAGCTAGCAAGTGGACATTGAGTACAGAAATGATTGTGAAGGCTTAGTGTTAGAGTTGAATGCATTAGTTTCAGCTTGGAGCTAATAAACTGGACACTGTGTGTTTTAAAGCCATGGTTCTCAAAGTGGGGTCTGGGGACACCCAGGGGTCCTTGAGGGGTCCAAGAAAAAAGGGGAATGATTTATTTTCACCATATTTCAGAATGTATTTTGGTCCTGGGTTTAAAAAACTTTTTGTAATAAAACAAAAGAGGAAGAAAAGCAAAAATCATATCAGATGAAGGTCTGTGGTCTAATTGGTGTCAGTTGAGAGTCCTTTATGGGGTAAAAGTTTGAGAACCACTGGTTTAAAGAAGGTAAGCCATCTGAACTGAAGCACCATTTTTCAAATTTAATATTTTCCCAGAGTTCCCTGATGACGTGAACCCTGTAACCAAGGAGAAGGGGGGCCCTCGTGGACCGGAACCCACCCGCTATGGAGACTGGGAGAGAAAGGGCCGCTGTGTCGACTTCTAGCTCATTACACGTAAATCTGTTTTGTCACACCTGCATTCTGTAGAGGAAGATGGGTGTTTCTGACTGTGAATGTATCAATATAAACATACATGTTGGACAAAGAAACTAGTTTTACTTGTACATGTCCTGGCTGTTAATATTTTGCATTTTGCTAAACAAAAGCAAACAGAATATCATCAAAAATCTGATGTGAGGTAACTTGATGCCCAAATGGTTAGGGCACACACCACATGGGCTTAAATGCCCTGAGCAAGGAGTCCACAGTTTGACTCCTGGCTGGCTGGACCATTCCTCTTACTCTCTCCCTGCATTTCCTGTCTGTCTCCATTGTCACAAAAAAATAACTTAAAAAATCTGATGTGTGAAGCTCTAAGATATGTTTTGCACATTAATGTTGTTGTGAAAGATCAATAAAAAGAAAAGTGATTCAATGCACAAGTCCTCTATGTTGATTTGTTTATTTTGATCATGTATCAGATAAATCCGTCAGACAGAAAACTGTAGCTCAAAACATCTGTCCATGCAGGCTCACCAAATTCATTGATGAAGTAAAGAAATAAGTTGGGATGAGTAATTTTTGAACAGCAGAATAATGTGAGCCTGTTTTCCCTTTGTGGTAATGGTCAACCTGGAAAACCTTAACAGAAGTCAGGTGAATCCAGTAAGGTGCTTTCAGTTGTACCAACCAGGATGGGTGTTAGCAGCCTGGTGAAGATTACCTATGGTTTGTAATGGATCATATGTGCTTCCTGTTTGTGTTTCCAAAGACAAACAAGCTAAACTGCTATTGAGAGGTTCCACTCCTCAGTAGATTGGTTGTAACAGTTTTTTTTTTGTTTTTTTTTACTGAATTAAATTACTCTGTTATCATCGTCATCATCAACATCATTGAAGTAGCAGGGGCAGCGCTGCTAGTGTCTGATCAATGATAGAAATGGATGTAGTTATTAGTTTTGCCGCTAAAGGGGAGTAAAGCGCCACATCAGATCGCTCCTCCTGCTGAACACTCAATTCAATTGATGGCTGTGTTGCCTTCAAAGCCGTCAGCAAATATAGGAATTGTGACTCTTTCCACTCTAAGAAAGTAAAAATAGAACTGTGAATGTTTGTGTGAATAATCACTTTTGTGTCTTTTAAATGCAGTTACGTCACAAACACACAGTGCATGTCACACACACAGTATATAGAAACAGTAGGTATGTGTTCATATGATCGGAGCAGAACGTCCGGATCTGAGGAGCAGCAAGTGAAGGCAGCACGGTTAGAGGAAGGAGGCTGAGGCGACACGAAGCTGCTACAACAACGGGACTCTATGAGCACAGCTCCGGCTCTGTGTCTGGTCAAGACCCACATATCTGTCCTTTGTCTGGTTGTTTCTGAGGCGGGCTTGTAACGGCTGCCTCAGCTGGTGGACAAACACTCAGAGTGGGCGCTGGGAGAGTCAGTGACCCGGAATGTGAGGTTTTAGGAGAAGGAAGCGGTGGATCATACTGATGCGGAATTTACGAGAAGATCTCGAAGAGGAGAGTCAGGCCTACGTCGTCTTCTATTAGGTTTGTACACATTTAACTAAGAGATGTTTTAAACGAGTTTAATACGTGTTACACAATTTCCATAGTAAAATCACAAAACCAGGGTCATACTACTGCTTCAACTTTCACTTTTGTCTAGGTTTCAGGCTTTGCTGAGTCTCTGACCTGTTTGAGTAGATGTTTTTATTGTGTAGTTTGTAACATCAAAGTAAAATTAGCTTTAACACGCTGTGGTGGGGACTGACCTTACATGGACAGCTCTGTACACCACACACTCTCTCTCCGTGTAGGTCACCTGTGTTTGTTGCCATGGCGACTTCCACTGTCCCGGTGCTTCAGGGTTGGACAAACTGCGTTTGAGCATCAGCTCTGGCTATTGACTGGATTTAAACAACTGTAAATGTACTATGACTAACGCACATGTAGTTTACATATGCAACAGCAGACTGGGAGTGCAAAAAATTCTGGCGGGGATTGGCAAAGACATTTTCCAGTCTGACAACAAGTCAGTTTGTTTCTGCTGGTATTTTCTGGTTACGTGTCAGGGGTGTAAGATTCTCCAAATCCATGGTCTGGTTTATTTTTTGTTTGTTTGTTTTGTTGTCTTGAATGTAAACTGGGGGTTTTCATCTCGGCGTTATTATCCATCTTGAGCTAATTAAATATCAAACTAGCCTAACTTTTCTAACTTTTACCCGTGGATACTACAGCCGTGAATAGTCGCCTGATCATGATTGGACCAAAATAGTCACATGAGACACGCAGTAGGCGCCAACAAAATAGTAATGTGTAATACTTACAAAGTATACAGCTTGGCCTACCTTTAATTAGATTTACATGTGTTATAGTGTTGATTGTGTTATGAAAGAATTGTTTTGTTACATTAGCAACATAATGAGAGCTCAACAGGAGCATCAGGGCAGATTTTTCTGTTTTGTTTTTTGGCGTTATCCTCTTCCGGTAGGGCTGTCTTCTTCTTTGTCTTCTGACTTGTTGCTGCTGTTTGTGGAGTCTGTGTGTGTTGACTAAAGTGGAAATAACCAGTTAGTGTATTTCTCTGGAGATGTTGAAGTGAAGAGCTTAACATATTTAATGGTGACTGCTGTGATCACTGCAGCCATTACTGTGGCTAATGTTTACGATCTGCTGCTGAACCACATGATCGATCAGTCAGTGCAGGCTTGAAAGAGTGGGGTGTTCTGCAGTGGATCATATTCATCATCAGAGAGTCAATCAGTTAATCAATTAGTTCAGTTAATCTCGGGCTCTTTGTTCTGTTGTAGCCTTTTTGATTGACAATTACCTCTTGAGTCTAGCACCACCCTCTCTAGGCCATCACCAAGGAAACGAGGCACACCATCACAATGGAGGATAGTCTGAGAGCTCCTCCAAAACCTGAAAATAATGCGATATGTGGTGATCCTGTGTTTACTGGGACATTATTGTGATGTTCTGCAGTACACAATGTTCATCCCTGTATAAATGAACTCATGTAAGGCTACTTCATTTGTTAAGTCACAATCACTGTAAAGTTGCATCTGACAAGAGAAATTAGATATTTGACTGTTTAACCTTCAGTATCTTGTCAGTTTGGTGACATCACACACTCCAAATGCATCAGTTTCCTCTTGTTGCAGTGTGCTGTGGGTGGTGTGTTGAGGTGCCTAATAGAGATGTAAAGCAGAGTGAAGGGGAAGCAGAACAAAGCACACTGCAGCCTGCTTTGTTACACACTGAAGACAGCAGTGTCAGTCCATACTGAAGGCAGAGCTCAGGGTGTTCAAACCTTTCGGTCTGTTTTGACACACACTCAGCTGTGTGACATGTCGTCAACCTCCTCTAAAGTCAGAGTGTTTCTGACTGACCGCCAAAAGTCTAAAAACATCTTCTCAGTTGAGTATAGTCACGATCACTTTGATAAGTTGGTAATAATGACATTCACACTGGTTGTTAAAATTTCTAAAGTTGTTTTTCAGTGAAACTCCATAATTAAAATGGTATGTTTATAACTGTTTATATAGAATACAGAGTTCAAGTACTGTGTGGAGAGATCTGTACCAGGAGAGAAAATGTATCAAATAGGAAAATGTATCAATACTGAAACTCCAGTATCTATGTATTATATATATATATATTGTGTCAAATTATTTTATTTCACACAGTTTGACCGCCATGTTTGCACTCTGTTGGACAGCCTGAGCCAGCTGCTTCTCTACAAGCAGTGACAGTGCACAGTGGTGCGTGAGCAGTCCACATGATGTGTCCAGGGCTCTGAGCTGACCCACCGGACAGACGCTGTTCTGTCTCGTTGGTGCGGTGAACACAGGCAGGTCTGAGCATGCAGTCTTAATGAGATCAGTCAGGTGAGGAGCATCGTATCATTACACTGCCTGGACCCACCTGCATGCTTATCAGGCCCGCTGCTTAGTGATCCCACAACACAAGGAGAGACCTTCCCCTTCACTATGCAACTGAAGATGCGTATGTGCCACTTAGATATGTGTGAAGAAGAGATTGCATCATTGATTTAATTTTTCAGTATTTCTGTGTGTCACTTGAATTCCTAGTAATTAAAGTGCTAATTGTAGCTTTAAACATTTTGTCTGTTTGTGCTACACTCGTTCATATTGTTTTAACAGTCGATGAAATGATATGTTTAGTGTTGCTCGTGGGGATGAATCCACAGAGAATCACCATCAACTCTTCTACATAGTTTTACAGTACAGCCTGACTGAAACTGAAAGACAACACTGATATCTATATTTTTTTGTTTCTTTATGCAAACACTGATACAGGTACTTACTACGCAGCATGTTTTACAGTGGAAAACGCCACTGCTCTCTGGTGGATGAACTCTGTAACACTCTTTCTCATATCTCTATTGACATTTACTGTTACTGATCGGCCACATTGTACACTGATACCATAACATGAAGTTGTTTTTACATCACATTTACTGTTTGGTTCAGCAAACAACAGTGGAGCAGTGTTGAAGCTAAAGTGACAGATATTTCCCTCAGGAGCTGGTAGAGACCAAAAACAGAGCTAAAAGAGAGGAGGTACTGAGCTTAGATTCATCAGGTGGACACAAACTCTTCTCCAACTGAATCATCATGTTGCTCTGTGCTGAAGAGGTCAAAGGATCAGGCTTCAGGTCATTTTCTTGAGTTAAGTTTCTGGCATGGGCCCGGTTCAGGGTTTGATTATATTTAAAGCTTTCTCTTCATTATTTAATATGAATCTTTCAGGTTTTTTTTACTAATTATTTAGCCTATAAAATGCTAGATATTTGCAAAAAAAAATCCTAGAGCTGTTTTAAAAATCATTTAAACATGAAATCATTTATTTGAATTGTTGGAATTAAATCATTGAGTCCTGGGTCAGGTTTGGGTCTCCAATTCACAGTTTTTGTCGTTGAGTCAGGTTGCTCTTAAAGACATGGGTATGGGTTTTAGACCTGTGAAGAATTCTGTTGAGAACTGTTTGCTGTAAGAAACAGGAAACCTTATACAATGAAAATATGTCAGATGTTGTGTTTTCAGCTGATTCTGCTGCCCCCAAGTGGCCAAAAAATGAATTAATGCAGCTTTAAGGTTACTTTATGTAGAATTTCTTAATTAAAATTTAACATATAATTGTTGCGATAAGAACTTTTTGATTTTAGAAATAAGACAATCACTATGAAAATGTTTTCGGTGTCTGTTGCTTTAGGTCAGAAATGTTCACAGTGTTCTTTTCCTCCTCAGAGTGTCTGTCATTGTGTTACTGTATGTCTTCATGTACTGTCCGTCTTTCCTGTGTCATTACAGGGCTCCTGTGATCCTAAACCCATCAACATGGAGTTTGTAGTTAAGAAGATACTGGGCAGAAAACTCACAGCTCCTCCAAGGTACATGAATTAAGCCAGAAGAATCAAATAATCCGCAGCATGTTTTACAGTGTAAAACTCAGCTCGTCACTGCTGAATCATGAAGATTTCATGATTCAAAACAGGACATCTTAACCTTTTATTAGAAAACAAAGTCTCAATGTATAACACTGAAAGTTGTTGTATTCCTTTAGTTGACAGGCCCCTCCTACATTTCCTCTGTCCAATGGAAGCCAAAGGATGCAGCCAGAGATGGAAGATGCACCTCCCAGAGTTTAAGCACAGCAGAAGATGCTCAAGTCTGACGTCAAAAGACAGTGAAAGAGGCAAAACAGAAACAGAGAGAGACAGAGGACGGTCACACAAAAGTGTTTCTCTGGCGTCCACCTCCAGGTTTATGACAGACAGACAGTATGTGATGAGGAAGCCTTTGTTCTCTGCAGAACAGCATACATCCATCTTAAAGAAGACACAGGAGCACACACAGAAGGTGAGCAGGACAGAGGATATTTATTAGAATTCTAGAGGAAATCATGCTGCAAGTTTCAAATTCTAGTAACTACAGATCACATTTTACACATGTGCTTAATTATGTCAATGTAAATGTGATTTTACTTGTTGGTCTCGCGTATGATTCCCAGTCCCAGACAATCTGACAAACTGGGACCTAATAATGTTTCTATAACCCTTCCAACACTGGTCTGAACTCAGTGTCGTTGCATTAATTAATTAAGACTGAAATATCTAATGTACACTTTTATAATTTCTATTTATATAAAAGAGGAAAACTGTTACAATAACCACCTGTGGCAGAATATAAGAACCGCTGACAGAAACATCGGAATGAGAATGAAATGAAATGAAATGAAGCTCAGCGCTAACCTCAGGTTAAGGCTCCAGTCTGCTGCTACACTCTCATGACGTACTCTACGTACTGCAACACATGTCCAACACAAGCGTTTAATCATGGTGCTGTAGCCGTCAGTGTCATGATACTGTGAGAAAAGTCATGAGATAATGGGAAGAAGTAATAAAACAGGCAGTGAGATTCTCTAATAATTTATGATGCTGATGAGAAAATGTTTTAGTGGATTCACTGTGAGAAGAGTCATCCTCACACTCTCCATGGTCACTAATTAATTCATTTCGAAAGCAAAGTCAGTTTTAAAGTCCATCAGTGATGCCGCCTGAAAGAGAAGTGAGGACACTCTTTCATCCTCAGCAGTGACTGCTCTCCCTCTGTGGAGTTGTAACGAGGGCTGGGTATCCAACCTCAGTACTTTTATGGACCGACTGAATTAGTTTGATGCTATCAAGGATTAAAAAGTGTCCTAGTAAAGGAGTAAATCTCATCAGCATCAGTGAGCCAATCAGCATGCAGCATGCTTGGACCAAGATCTAAGATCTGGTGATTGGCTGTTTATCTACACCAGGGGTTTCCAACTAAATTTTTCCAAGAAACCAGAAATATGTTGCCATGGATACAGTGAGTTAAACTGTGGCTTCATGTGTATTTACATGTTGGAAAATGAAGTGAATGATGTATTTTAACTTCCCGTTTAACTTTCTGTTTCCTGTCACTGATCACTGACTGAGGAGTTTCTTCTTCTCTGGTTTCTCAGCAGATTCATGAAGGTTTATTTGCAGTGGTGTTGTCATGTCTGTGTGTTCAGTTCTGACTGAATCATGACTCAGATTTTTGTCTGATGTTTCAGATGTTTTTGGATATTGATATTTAAGGACTTGTTAAATGATCTTATTGATCTGGTTTGGTTTGGAGTGTTTTGATATGATATGTGAATAAATGTAATATCTATGTAAGTTTCTGTCAGAGTAAAAAAGGTTGCAGACCCCTGATTTACATGAATACGTTTGAGTGTGTAAAGAGATTTGTACTGTAATGTGTATTGTAATTTTCTTTTTAAGACTCAGTATCAAAGTGAAGGTATCAGTATCAGGACTGATATCGAAAGTGTTGGAGTGATACCCAGCTCTATCTGTAACCCTTCTGTTACAGCACCTGACACCTTTACTTTATCAGACAGATAAATCCAGCACTGTTACAGTGTCAGTGTTTAATTCTGTCAGTATTCTGCCTTGTAGGAGGAACTCTCAGGTGTTAACAGAAGAGAACAAACTGATATGAACTTCTCGACCAGACCAGGAGAAGAGCTGACCCCAGAGAGCTTCAGCCGTTCTCTCAGAGATGTCTCACCTCCCTCAGCCTCCAGCGAAGACCTCGGCTCACCCTTGGGTGTCTCAGACCTCAGGCTTTACCACAAAATATCCACTTCTGGATCACCTTTCTCTGCCAGCAGATCAGCTCAGCGGAGCCTCTTCAGCTCCATCCTGGAAGTCCAGAGACTAAACCCTCCTCAGAGACCACGACTGACCTCCACTGTCCTGAATCCTACCTACAGCCCTCGCTCAGGGTACTCGAGGCCAGGCCAGATGGAGGGGAGAGGTAGGGGAGAGACCAGACAATGGTCTTCTGGAGGACACTCAAAAGGAGACTCCATGTCTCCCTATCAGGCAGACTACTGGGCCTGTGCCATCCCTAAAACCTTGCCTCCATCTCCAGACAGGCATTCTGCAGGCTGGGACCCTAACAGGGAGTACCAGGCCTTGCTGGACTACACCTACCCCCTAAGACCAGGACAGGTGGTCAGTGAGTGGGACAGCTCTGAGCTCCAGGGAGACTCTGAGCTCCAGGGAGACTCTCTCCTGCAAACAGACCTGCAGGACTCAGGGATTGAACTGGACCAGCTTTGTAGCTCTACCAGCCTGTCAGGTTTGGACTTTTCTGTGAACGGTACAGGGCAGACCAGAGACAGAAGTCCTCTCTGTGCTGGTGATAGGTCACCTGACCCGCCAGGGTTCACCAGATCCTCAGATGGTCTGCCCTCCAGTACCCCGCTCTCTCTACCAGACCCTGTGGGTTTGTCCTTGAACAGTTTGGATTGCAGTCCGGACAGAGGTGGACTGGATCCTCACATGAGTGGTGATGATCACCGTCATCAGCACCGTGCACCATCCTCCTCCACCTCCACCTGTCTCTTTCCTCGGCCCAGGCGTGTGTGTGGGGAGGTGGACGAAGAGTTCAGGCCTCTTCCAGAGCAGCTGGAGGAGCTGCAGCTGCTGTCCAGACAGGTCAGTGCACCGGACACTCATAGACCACACTGGTGCTTTTGCATTCTGAAACCTATTCACTACAAATCACTCACAATATTGTATGAAACCCAATTACTACTAATCACTCATATGTATTATTACTGATCATTTTCCAATGAGAATGTTTTTAGATTGAATTAGGGCTGAATAATGAATCGAAATATAATTGAAATCATGATATGGTTAAGTGCAATATCCAAATCACAGGAACTGCAATTTTTTGGTAAAGATGAAATGTGTCACAACTTATAAATGAAGCGTTGTGGTGGCACAGAGATGCCCCGGCCTACAAATCATATTGTCCAGACATTAAGGAACATGATTGTTTGGTACAAGCGCCAACAAAATTCACATCATTGTCATTTTTATATTTATTTTTCAGTGAAAATGATATGCAAAAATTTGTGTTCCCATGATAACACCATTGTGGTAATATGATTTTTGTTGCGTATTGTTCAACCCTAGATTGAATTCATTTCACCTGCTGAGAAATTGGTGAAAGCAGCCATTTCTGCACAGTGAACAGTTCATTGCCTTCAATTACATCCTGTTATTGCAGTAACGAGAAGGCACTGCAGGCAAATAGTGCATATTATGTGTAAACGTTCATGTGAATTAAACTTAGGGCCAAAATGTATTATCTTGATACAGTCCAGCTAAAATGTTGCGATATTCAATATTATCTAAGAGGGGTTTATGACATAATTATATTATTGTATTTTATGTTTCAGATATAAGCAATGCTGCCACTAAACAGCAGTTCAAAGTTTTATTTGTCACATGCCAAGGTTCAATGTAGAGTAAACAAAGCAGTGCAAATTGCAAAAAAAAATTATAATGCTAAATATTGCATATGGTGGGAAATAAAAAAAACCTTTGACCACAAAATTTTAATCAGTTCATCTTTGAGTCCAAGTGAAGGTTTGTGCCAAATCTAAACAAATTCCCTAAAGGTGGTCCTGAGATATTTCACATTCAAGAGGCCAAAACACACGGTGACCTTGACCTTTGACCCAGTTCGTCCTTGAGTCCAAGTGAATGTAGGTATTAAAACTAGCCTCACATCCCACAACAAGGAAACTGCGTCATCATCATCATCATCATCATCATCATTACATAGAATAAAACACATAACCGTTTCCAACATTTCCAAACCTGTTGAGGATTACATCTAAGAGAGTAACAGGAAAGACTCTGAAACCTTCATGGTGTCAGTTAAAGATTTCAAAACTCACTGTTTCAAAGATCTGGGTCATGTTTGGATTAAAGAAACAGCGTCTGCAGAGGAAACATTCAGCAGGAGCAGCACAGATCAACAGACAGCTCTTAAACAGAAGACCACTGCACCAAGGTCAAAGATGATGGAGGGACACACAGACAAATGGATCAGTGTTTTTCAGCTTCTTTGTTCTCTACAGCTAAATACTGAAAGTATGTGGTCCCTCTGTGTAGGTGAGGGAGGTGACAGCCAAGCTGAGGCGGCCCGTCACAGCCAGCTGGGAGTCTCTGGAGCCCAGAGCCACCTCCATCCTCTCCTCCATCACCCTGCCTGAGAAACAGGAGGCCGAAGACGAGGAGGGAAGCAGTCAAGACGCAGCTGAGGGAAAAGATGAGATGGACAGAGAGGAGAGGAGCACTGTTCGAACAGGTATCTAGTTTTTATTTATTTTTTATTTTTTATTTTTTTATTTGTCCGGCTTCTGAGATATCTGTCTGTGAAACTTTTGTCTTTACAGAATAAAATTTAGTTGTGGTGCGCACTGAAAAATTACATCTCAAAACTTCCATCCATCAGCAGCTGGTCATAGGGGCTCTGAGGCAGTGAGGAGGACCTCTGGAGCCTTGGTGGAGCCTGTTGGAGGGGGACTGAGTCGGTCCAGTCTCAGGGAGGCGGAGGCTTTGGTGGAGCAGCTGCGTGGCCTCACCCTGCCTGGCAGCCAGGAAGACAGACAGCAAAGTGACTCTCTGATGAAGCACATCCAGGTAGAGACCTGATCTGTGCAGTGGGACGCTGTCGTCATAGTGACACACAGTGTTCTGCTGGGTTTTAATTTGAATGCACGTTGTGATGTGACCACTAGATGTTGTGGATGTTTCAGGTCTTCTGTTCACATCTGGAGCAGCTGATCCAGCAGCTGTACACAGTGTCAGAGAAGATGGAGGTGCTGGCTGCACCCACTGCAGACATCGAGAGTGTGAAGTCGTCTCTGGCTGAGTATCAGGTAAGAACTGAGCCTCAACGCCCTCTTATCCTCCAGACTGATACAGACTGATACAGACTGATACAGACTGATGCAGAATAATCCAGACTGATGCAGAATAATCCAGACTGATGCAGAATAATCCAGACTGATGCAGAATAATCCAGACTGATGCAGACTGATACAGAATAATCCAGAATAATCCAGACTGATACAAAAATAAAAATGAAATGTTGGAACTCGAACGACTTGCTTGAACTTCACATTTTATTGTCTCTAATCTCATCAAAGTAGTTCACCTGGTGGCCCAGGGTTAGGGTTACAGTAAACTAAGCTAATCAATAACAATGGAGGGTTAGGGCAGTGGGCCGTGCTGATCAGATAATCAGGACACTGAAGCCTCTGAGAATCAGTGTGTGGAAGTGCTCTTGGTTCTACACTGTAGATGGTAAAAGTTGAGGATGTTTGTGGCCTGACTCCACAACCACAACTAATCTGAGGTGTCACCTGCTGCTGCAGTACAGGTGAGTTCAGTTAATACGAGTTCTTGTTTATTAGATATGAAGATTAAAATATATGAAAATATTCAAACAATTCTCCCTTTTGATGCCTAAACAAAAAAAACAGAAAAACTAAGTCTGTTATCCAGACTGAATGAAATCAATGAATGAACAGATTCACTGTGGTGCAGTGATGTGGGTCAACAGCCTTAATCCGCCCTGAAACAAAACCAGGTGTTGTTTTTGAAATTCAGTGACAGGTAATCAATCACACAAATAATCTCCTTTCCTAACCACTTCTCCTCGACCTCGATGGAAAACGTTGAGGTCAGATGATGTGAAGGAGAATTCAAAAGACAAGGGAATCTGACTGCACTTACACTAGGCTTTTTTCTTTCTTTTTTCCAAACCAACTTTTTTTACAAAACACAAAAACAAAGAAAAATAGGGTTGAAATGTTGAAATAAGATAACATGAAAGAGAAAGTTGAGCAAAATAATACTTAAGTACGTGTTACTTAATACAAGTTTTTATACATAATGAAGGGGAGTGAAACAACATTTATAGTATAAAGTTAACTTTATAATTTACTAGAGATTCAAATGCTTTTTCCTCATGATGACTCCTGACTGGATTTGAAAGAAAAGAAATCAATATTTATGGATTTGGAGCTCAGCCAAAGAATTGTGGGACAGCATTTCTCCTTTCCTTTCCTAAAGGAAGGTCCAGTGTTTCCTCTGCTAAAGGAGATAAAATAGGAAGCACTGAAGCTCCTTTACTCCTCATGTAGAGAAGTGGAGCAGCTGTGATCATGGTGCTGCTCAGAGACTTCAGCTCATTTATCTCAGTTTCAACCTTCATAAGAAAAAAAAGACTTTTCAACCACAGCCCAAGAGTCTCACATGTCTGGCTGTAGACTCGGAGCATCAGCACTAATGATGACGCACTATCAAGAAGGGAAAACGGAGAAAACACTAGTGGAGATGGTGTAAC
Organism: Seriola aureovittata; assembly: GCF_021018895.1. Taxonomy (NCBI): domain Eukaryota; kingdom Metazoa; phylum Chordata; class Actinopteri; order Carangiformes; family Carangidae; genus Seriola; species Seriola aureovittata. The sequence continues at coordinate 2,648,251 of NC_079377.1, forward strand.
TAGAGAAAGAAAATCTTACTGTGTGTGACAGATCAGCATACCCAGCCCCACTTTATAACTTCATACACTCAGTGGTTACTCACTTGATGCACGCTGTGTGACGCTGACATCATGTGACGGTCTTGTTGTCAGAGTTTTCAGAGAGCGGTGAGCAGCCATCAGCCCCTGACCTCCTGTGTCCTGCACAGCGGACATCTTCTGCTCAGCTGCATCAACACCACGTCTCCACGTCAGTCCGACACATCAGCACAACATCATCACCCACAACTCAAATCAAAAGCAGCACGTTCATCTCATCATTCTTCCTCTGAAGTCTGTTTGTTTTCTCTCTCCTGGTGTCTAGTTTTAAGAGACACCCTGCAGCTGATCGAGAGGCAGTCTGGAGCTCTGCACACCTACACCGAACACCTGTTCTCCTCCATCCTGTCGGCCATGGACAGCCTGACCCAGCCCAGTCTGCCCAGTCCGGTCCAGCAGAGCAGAGGGGAGGAGCCGCGCCCTGTTGGGCTGCAGGGGTCCACTTTGTGAACAGACTTCAGGACACGTCTGTGATTTATTTCACTTATTTTTGGCCTTTGATTGCTTACTTATTAAAACCAATTCTGGTCTTTGATACAACAATCTTATTTAGGGATTCTCAAAAAGCACAAGTGACTTTTTTTCTACACGTTAGCATGTTGGCTATGAACGATAACATGCTGCGGAGCAAGATGTCCAAAGATGTTCATGAAGGAAACAGGGGTGTGATGTCTAAAGTGAACTGATCACATTGACTAATACAGGAAGAACTGTCTGAAGAATTACATGTTTTTATCATAATATTGCACTATTTTTTCTACTCATACTCACTGTCACTGTTGTATTTTACAAGACTTAACCCTCCTCTGATCACTTGAAGTGCCTCTGTAGCCACAATACTAGAAACACGACAGACACAATGAAGGATGGTCAGAGTACTACACTGTGTCTGCTGTTACTGCTGCACAGGAAGAACAAACAGCAGCTAAACCCTCTCTAAGTCTGACTGTGAGCAATTCAGTCAATGTACCAGCAATTTAAAAACGCTTTTCTAAATGGACTCACTGAATTTGAATTTAAAAAACTCAGTAATAATACAAAGGTCATTGAACCTTAAGGAGAAGAGTTAAAGGTGTTTTGTAGAACTCTTTTTATTTCAAGGAAATGTGAACTTGGACTCGGAACAGTTAGTGTGTTGGTCCAGCCCAGTTCTGCAGATCATACAGAGAGAGATGATGCAGCTTTTTACATGATGCAATAATCCCTCATTTCTCCTTTTAAAGACAGAGCTCTGACATACAGCCACCAGCTGAGGCTGTGATGGTGGTGGAGATGGTTGTTGCTCCAGCTCCAGCTGCTGCTGTGGTTCAATCCGATGCCGATTTGAACCTGTGGTGCTTCTATCAGATATGACAGATGACAGATGTTACCACCATGAGTTGAAGAATACAGTAGCTTCAATATGATGGTCATCCAGCACAGCCACACCAATCCCTTAAACTACCTGTACACATAAAATACAGTGGCAAGCAAGAAACACACAACACAGCATCAGTCAGTGTTGCCCACAGTGTGTCATACAAGCAGTGGTATCGCAAAATTCAACCAGAAATTCAGTGTCCCAGTCAACCCAACACCAGAGTCAGTCTCTCAGCCAGAGTCAAGTTTCCTGCTCAGTCAGAGGTTTCTTGGTCTCTGTGAAGTGTGTCAGAGAAACTCTCTCTCAATGTTAAACTAAGAAACTATAAACTAATGTGTCACAGCCAGAATCGTAACAGAGCATCACTCCATGACTGTAGTCATAATCACAGCTACAGTCTGTCAGACATCTGATACCTGTTACTATATATAGCCTTTCTCTGTGGATCGGGGGGGGGGGGGTGCAAAAGATATTGAGAGGTAACATAAAATATTAACACAAACACAGACGTGACCTTCCGGGGCTCTGTAGGAAGTAGGAAGTTATCTCAAGGCATTTTCCAAATAGAACAGGTCTAGACCTTCACTTTATAATATTATTTACAGACCCAACAATTCCCACCAAGAGCTGCACCAGGCGACAGTGGCAAGGAAAGACTTCCTTTTAAGAGGCAGAAACCTCGAGCAGAACTGGACTCAGGGTGGGCGGAGCCATCTGCCTCCACCGGTTGGGTTCATAAATGATGCATCATTTATGAATAAAGTGAACCAATATCTAATAGCTGTTTTGAAGAAGGTCAATTACTGGCACAATAGTGAGATAGTTGCATCGTGAACCGCTCTGTGTCCGGCCTTCACTCCATTCTGACCTGTGATCAGCTGGTGGACAGTCAGACACCATGTACTGTACTGTGGGACATTGCTACTTGCACTATGATCTGAGTTTCTTACAGGGTCTCACGGCTTTAACAGGACAGCTGGGTCCAACCTACACACACAGCCTTAAAACATTTTTGATGTCACTCACTGTTGTGTGTTAACGAGTATGGTAAAGGGTCAGTTCACCCAAATTACACAAGAAGACATTTTCTCTGTTCTCTCCAGTCAGATAGTTGTAGTTTTGTGTGTCTCCTTCCACAATCTGTGAATTACTTCTGTCGCTAGCTTTCATTGGACCTTCTTTCTTCCTCAGATACACTATCATCCTCAGAGACACAGACATGGTCATTTTGTCATTTGGGTGAACTTATCCTCTTAAAAAGCTCAAACCTTTCACTATACTGTCACTCAATTAAAGTCACTGAATAAACCTGGATGTGGTTTTAGTCTCTGTGTTAACATCATTCAATCAGGTCCGACTCGTCTATGATTCAAAGGCTCCGGCATAGACTTTATTTTGGGCTAATGAGGGAAATAGCTGCTGCCTGATGCCGGTGGTGTTGGGGATGGAGGATACTGTCATGGAGCGGAGGCAGATACAGGACCAGTTCCTGGGAGTGTGGAAAGTGCACAAGGTTGATTCCTGCATTCATGTACCAAGAAGAGAGGGATGCATGGAGCTAACCAGGAAGTTCTGAATGACACTCAACCCACATGTACACCATCCTGCAGACACAAGAGCTCAGAGCTACAAACGGAGTATTTCCTCGGCTAAAATTCAGACTTCTTCTCATAGCTTTGTTCTGCATTTCATTTCTGAGCTGCTCGCTGACTCCAGTTCAGTCCGAGCTCTCAGGCCATCAGGTGGTGGTTTTCTGTCTTTGTTTAACCCCCCCCCCACATCTTTTCTAGCTCCTCCTTCAGCCCTTGGCATTTTATAGCTTCTCGTGTTCCTTCTTCCTGATGTTGCTGTCGCTAGGGATTGCTACATCTTTCACCACTGGCTTCTTCTGCTGTTTGTCGATCAACACCATGTGCGGTTGGTTATCCGTCACCAGTTTGTAGGTCTGGATCTGGAAGTCCCACAGGATCTTAGCTCGGTCATTCTCAACCACCTTAGGAGGTGTCTTCCTGATGTGTTCCTGGTTCTTAGTTGTTTTGTCCTGGACAGTGGCTCAGACACTCACCATATGTATATATATGTATGTATGTATGCATATGTGTGTGTGTGTGTGTGTGTGTGTGTGTGTGTGTATGTGTGTGTGTGTGTGTGTGTGTGTGTGTGTGTGTATGCATATGTGTGTGTGTGTGTGTGTATGTGTGTGTAGCTGCAGCCACTCTGGAGTTGATGTTGTTTAAACATGTCTGTGTTGTCTTGTTCACTGTTTATATATTGTCAGTCATTTTGTTCACTGTCTGAGTTTGTGCTCTTGTGTCTGGTTCATTCTGGCAGAGCTGCAGTGACGGAGGATGGACCGGCTCTGTGGAGCTGGATCTTAGATCCTCAGCACTGAGCTTCACTCTCCGTTGCTGCTGTTGCAGTTTGTGCTGGTTGCCAACAGAGGTTGATAAAGGTCACTCTGACCACATTCTGTAAAACAGGAAAACTGTTGTTTCTCCATGTACAATGTAAACACTCCTGTCTTTCTTTTTCTCTCCCATTTTCACCTTTTCCCTCATTAGATTTTCATTTCTACCATTTTTTGTTTTGTGATTGTGATTTATGCAACATGGATGCCTCCACTGTCATTTCCCTTTAAATATTGTGTTGTAAAGTATCTAGCTTCTCATAACACACCCACTCTCCATCCATCCATCCATCCATTTTATGGCACTTATCTGGTCATTTATCTGGACACTTATCTATGGCAGCAGGCTGAGCGAGTTAGTCCAGATGTCCCACTCCCCAGCAACATTTCCCAGAACCTCCAAGGGGATCCTGCAGTGTGTGTGTGTACTGCCAGAGTATGGCCCCTGGTACACTGCTGCAGTAACCCCTAAAAGACTGCCAGAGGGACACAGTCATAAACCTTCTCCAAGTCCACAAAACACATGTAGACTGAATTGGCAAACTCCCATGATGCCTTTAGAACCCTGCAATGTTAAAGAACAGTGTTATACGATCAGGGCAGAATCTGCGTTGCTCCTCCTGGATCTGAGGTTCAACACGCAGTCAGAGCCTCCTTTCCAGCAGCTTTCACAGGGATCAATCAGCAATCAGTGTAACACCACACTAATTGCAGCACACCCCCTGACCCCCCATGTTTAAAATACAAACCACCAGCCTGGTCTGCCAGTCCACAGGCACTATCCCTGACCTCCACGCAACACTGAAGAGGCCCAACAATGTCCAGAGACCTTCAGCATCTCAGGTCAAATCTGCCCCTTCATAGAGGACACATTAATCAGGACCAGGAGCTTCTCTTAAGTTCTCTTTCCACCACACAACAATAAACCCAGTCCAGGTCAACAGTTCTCTTCTCTCCTGAACACAGCTTGGGCCGAGCCCTGCTTTCCCTTCCTGTGTCGTCTGATGGTTGGCCAGAACTTCCTTGAGGCCAACAGAAAGTCCTCCACAGCCTCCCTGAACTCCTCCCACAACTGAGGTTTTGTTTCTGCAACCACCGCAGCCTCAGCCCTGCTGGACCTCTGGTGCACATCTGCGGCTTCAGGAGACCCCTGGATGAACAAGAAATTCTTCCAGAAGTGGGATTGAAGAGCCTCAGCCAGACATATGGCCAGAGATCTGGGATCGATATGACAAAGATATTTCAGACTGGTTTGTAGTGTTGGTCCAGTCTTCCATTTTGCTCACAGAGCACAGATCATGCCGAAGACCAATGCTACCATGGTAACAATCAGTGACACCTGCGATGAGCAGTAGCACTCAACAACAAAATACAGGAAAACATTGCTCACAATGTGTGGTTTGCTAACATTGTTATGGAGAGAGCAGTGAGAAGGGAAAGAGTTCATTTCATTGTTTCACTCTTCACTGAATTTCCAAGGTGAAATGTTGTAACTGTTGAATTCTTCCAAAAGAGAAACATTTCCTGCTGGGGTAAACAGAGCTCAGCTGTTGGATGTTATTTCTTAGTCAGCCATTTTTATTATATTGAAAAAAAATCTTAATTTATTATAATATAATTGAATCCAGTGTACCACAGTGTGGTTTAAGATAGTCAAGAACTAAACTGCTTTGTGCAACAGAGGAATTTAGACTCAGTTTCTCTGACTGTTTGTTCTATCAAGCCACAGTCTGTCATCAGTGTTCTGTGTTCTGGTACCAAGTGCACTTATGAATCACCATGGTGTTTGTTATGGCCAATCCACAGCTACCACATACGTCCAATAACAACGCAGCACTCAGGTGCAGATCACGCAGTGCTGTTCTTCCCAATCAACCCCCTCCAGGTTTCTCTTCCTTTGCCCATGTGAGTGTTGAAGTCCCCCCAGTAGACCCACAGAGTCCCTAGGTGGTTTCCTGTCACCCACCAATTACCCACCCTCCAGAAAAGGCTGGATACCTGAGCTGCTGTTTGGTGTGTAGGCACAAACAACAGTTTGAACCTGCTATGTGTGGAAGTGAATCAGAGTTTATCTACTGGTACTGGTTGGTCCTGCTCCACCTGCGCTCACTTGCCCTGGTTCCTTCCTTCCAGAGAGGTGACATTCCACGTCCCTTGAACCAGTCTGTGATGCTGAACATCAGCACACCTAGGTCCTTTGTCTGACACAGGGGTAAGCCACACTTGTTTTACAGGTTTCTGGAGGGTCAGTGCATTCCTGTTTGGTGACGTGTCCCATGCAACATTTTTTTTTAAAGTAATTTTTAGGGCATTTTTGCCTTTATTCCGATAGGACGTTGAGAGATAGACGGGAAGGTCTGCAGCTAGGACCAAGCCTACGTGGTACACACTCTACCAGGTGAACCACCGGGGCGCCCGTCCCATGCAACATTTAACACATCATGTTTTAGAGAACCGCTGGCTCAGACACTTCCTCTCTCCTGACGATAAGTGACGCAGAGTGATTCAGGCTGTTCCTCTGGTCAGCTGCTGAACTCTGTGGGATTTCCTGTGAAATCTGCTGACTCGTGTTGGAGCAGAAACTAGGCCAGACTCCAGCATTTTTACAACTAAGGTTAACTGGCTAATGAGTATGTCCAACTACACACATGTATGGCCATTGTGTTGTGTGACCTGACCTTCGTACGCAACCACACAATGGAGCACTGTTCTTATCCATACAGCAAACACTGGTCCCAGAGTTCCTTTAAAACTGAATTCAGTTGCCTTTATTAAGAAAACAAGAGAACATTGTATTTTATATATGCAATTCTGTACTGAGATCACACAGCAATTTGCAAACAGACCCCATGTAACTGGCAGTAGATATGCCAAATGAATGCAGAATAAATAATTCAAACAGGTA